>NC_053026.1:607510738-607606709 GCF_003073215.2 Triticum urartu | reverse complement strand
AGATATATATACTTTGGATCCATTGCAATGGACCGGCACATCTATATCTATACCCCCTATATAGTGTGTGAAAAAATTTGCAAGTTGGTCGTTGGATGAAGCCAATCCGATGGTACAAAGATGGCAAATCCGAGCACTACTGGCCGTTGGATATCATCCACCAGATTCTGCCACATGTATAACCTAGAAGACTCCATGGTTGAACTTAATTCATGACTAAGGGCCTCTTTGATTCATAGGATTGCAGAAACACAGGAATAGGAAAAAAGTAGGATTGGAATGGCATGTTCATTGGATCCCTATAGGATTTGAGTTTGTTTGATTGTGTCACATGAAAAACAAAGGATTTCTTTCAAGAGGTTGGAGTGCATGTTAGAATTCATGTGAAACGTAGTACAAATGAATCCTTAGGAAAATATTCTACATGATTCAATCCTACGAATCAAACGACCAACGTAGGAAAAATTCCTAAGGATTCTAATCCTTCAAAGATCCTATGAAAATCCTTTGAATCAAACAGACCCTAACTTTGCCACAACTAAGCTTAGGCAAAGTTATTAGTTCTTCAAAACGAGAGAAACAAGTTGGCAAGCCTAAGGGAATCTTGCCACATTTTTTGTGTGTATGTCATGTGGGGCCTTAGTGTGGCTTGCCTAAGGTGTGGCTTGAATCAAACACTCGTCTAAGTTAATCAAACTTGCCTAACCTTACATTCCACCAGATTTTGCCACATGTTAGAATCCAGAAAGCTCCACATGTAGAAGCATAATGCACAAACCACTAGAATCTCATGCGTGCAATGCACATGTACCTTACTAGTACTAGTTGGTAGTAGTAAGAAACAAATTCCAGTTTTGGCACGAGCTCGTATTGCGGGAGCACCACAAGGCCCGCCGCAGGAGTTACATTTCCCTCTTGGGGCCCACGGGACCGAACTTTAGTGGCATAGTGGTAGAAACAAGAAACGTGATGGTCGCCGTGGTTCAACTTCCATGGACAAGCTGTCATGTTTGCTGACACATGTATATGAAAACTAGAGTGTTTATATTTCAAGCACGTGAACAAGTATTATTCTACTACTTCGGATCCATTGCAACGCACAGGCCAGCACATTGGTAGTAGTAGTGTCCATCTCTATCTCTAGAGGCCTTCCTTCGTTCATCCTTTTCTCTCACAAGATAAACTACTCATACAAATGCATCTTGATGTTTCATGGAACGCACGAGGATGTTTCCTTGGGGGTCTCTCTAGCGCGGCGTGGCCGTAGTTGCAAGTTGACGCCCCTTGAGATGCCGACATTGAGGGGCACTCAGATTTCCTCCGATGAGCAAGTAAGATGAGTTTGATCACGTAGTAAATGCATTCTAAAGACTACTTCCGTGTCCATTTCCTAATTCTCCCCCTGCCCACTGTTTCACAGGTTAGGCGCGGTGCGAGTGGAGATTGGCTTGCATATGCATGGGAGGGTACCAACATCAATTTGCACAACATTTACAACGGTGAAACCATTCCCGTAGAACTTTTGTCCAACATTGGGATCAGCCATGCAACGGGCCACCGCATGAATTGGTACGATGGAACCACGGTGAGATTGAATAAGATAGCACGAACCTTGCACATGGTGGTCAAAGGCGGACCATGCTGTCTGCGGCCGATTTGTTGCCGTACGAGTAGGAAGACGCTGTGCTCCTTTCTAACCGCATCTTTGCGGTGACAAACCAGGGGACTTATTTTGTATGGGACACATCCTACGATATATTCCCTCTCTCCCAGTTTATTTGTTTTGAATCTTTTCGTTTTGTAAGTTTCAAATTCAAATTTAGAGCTCCCCATCACATGCTGAGATTACAATGTCCATTAAATCGTTGCGTGCATGTATAGTAAAGAAACAAATCTCGAGTTTGGCATGAGTTCGTGCTGTGGGAGCACCACAAGCCCTGGCGCAGGAGTTACATTTACCTCTCAGGGCCGTCGGGACTGAGGGGCAGTGGGTCTAAGAGGGGTGAGCCGCAGGTCGGGGGACGTGTGGTTTCATGGGTTCGAGCGGCGTCGTGGGAATCACGGGTGGCTGTGGTAGAAACTTGATGCTCGCCGCATTTTAGGTGGCCCACATGTCATGCACACAAAGGCAGAGGGGCGGTGCGGCCGAGAGGGGTGAGGCGCACGTCGGGGGGCGTGGTGCCGTGGGTTGGAGAGGCGTCGTGGGAATCGCGAGATGAAACGTGATGGTCGCCGTAGTTGAACTTCCATGGACAAGTTGTCATGTCTACGGACACATGCACTGCATACCGATCACTGGAAGGAGTAGCAGAGAAAGCTATATATGCGGATAAATAGTTCCTTATAGTCAAGTGGACCCACGCTACTACTCTGTTCCAAAGACATGCACACCATCGAAATAGTCCATCTATATCAATATACACCGAGAGGGAATAATTTTTTTTACAAGAGAGGAAATAGTTCATCCATCCATAATGCCCTCCTGCTAGTGCAACCTTTTCTTCTTCTTCTTCTTCTTCTTCTTCTTCTTCTTCTTCTTCTTCTTCTTCTTCTTCTTCTTCTTCTTCTTCTTCTTCTTGTTCTCATTCTCTGTGGGAGACGGCTTCGCAACAAGCTCTTTGGACCTTGCAGCTATCTCGAAACTCACACGGGCATCGAGGGCAACATATTTAATCCGCTCGTACGTCAAGGGATAATTCTCCCATCCAGACGACCTTAATGCCATCGTCTCATCACCCTTATGAAGATTTGTACCGAGCACAAAATTTTCTACGTCGAATAGGGATGGTGTCTGTTTATCACAAACTTCTACAGGAATTTTGATTCTGGTTTGTAGGTCAGTGATGCTATTCAAATTAAGGTTGTACGGCTCCAACTTCTGTTTGTCCCCTTCGATGGCTGCCCCACAGAAGTATACATCCTCTCGAGACAAGAAATCGTGAAGCTCACCTGGTATGGAGGGCGAGTGTATGATGTGGTACACCAAAACTTCATCTTCGAGGCACAGCTGAAGGAGGGCGGCGCGCTGGATCTTCCCAGGGGCACGCTCTGTGTACTCTGCGTGGAGACCGATGACCCTCGTCTCTACCTTTTCAAGGGAGTTGGATACATTGTTGATCCACTGCCGAACAACCCTTGGGTGGACGGTGACGGTGGCAACTATGCGCATCGACCCTTCGACGAGGACATGTTGGACGCTAAAAACCTGCATCTCGATCTCTATCGCCATTTGGAACCGCTGGAACGGAGGGCAATGGTTTGGAGAATTAGGATTAGATGGCTAGTCTAACCGAAGTAGTAGATGATTATTTAAAGAGGTTAAAACAATGTGAACACAGTGGGGTTTGGATGCAAATGAAGACGAAGGGGAGGTGAAGAAGCCGAGGAGAATCGGTTCCCGATGGAGAAGTAAATGGGAGACGTGGCATGCAGACAGTTGATTAGACGGCTAGGTAGACTAAATGAAAAGGCCATTGATGTCTACTATACAACCTTCTTCTTGTAGACGTTGTTGGGCCTCCAAGTGCAGAGGTTTGTAGGACAGTAGCAAATTTCCCTTAAGTGGATGACCTAAGGTTTATCAATCCATAGGAGGCGTAGTATGAAGATGGTCTCTCTCAAGCAACCCTGCAACCAAATAACAAAGAGTCTCTTGTGTCCCCAACACACCCAATACAATGGTAAATTGTATAGGTGCACTAGTTCGGCGAAGAGATGGTGGTACAAGTGCAATATGGATAGTCGATAAAGGTTTTTGTAATCTGAAATTATAAAAACAGCAAGGTAACTAATGGTAAAAGTGAGCGTAAACGGTATTGCAATGATAGGAAATAAGGCCTAGGGTTCATACTTTCACTAGTGTAAGTCCTCTCAACAATACTAACATAATTGGATCATAAAACTATCCCTCAACATGCAACAAAGAGTCACTCCAAAGTCACTAATAGCGGAGAACGAATGAAGAGATTATGGTAGGGTACGAAACCACCTCAAAGATACTCTTTCCAATCAATCCATTGGGCTATTCCTATAAGTGTCACAAACAGCCCTAGAGTTCCTACTAGAATAACACCTTAAGATACAAATCAACCAAAACCCTAATGTCACCTAGATACTCCAATGTCACCTCAAGTATCCGTGGGCTTGATTATACGATATGCATCACACAATATTAGATTCATCTATTCAACCAACACAAAGTACCTCAAAGAGTGCCCCAAAGTTTCTACCGGAGAATCACGACGAAAACGTGTGCCAACCCCTATGCATAGGTTCATGGGCAGAACCCGCAAGTTGGTCAACCAAACATACATCAAGTGAATCACGTGATATCCCATCGTCACCACAGATATCCACGGCAAGACATACATCAAGTGTTCTCAAATCTTTAAAGACTCAATCCGATAAGATTACTTCAAGGGGAAAACTCAATTCATTACAAGAGAGTAGAGGGGGGAAGAAACATCATAGGATCCAAATATAATAGCAAAGCTCGCGATACATCAAGATTGTATCACCTCAAGAACACGAGAGAGAGAGATCAAACACATAGCTACTGGTACATACCCTTAGCCCCGAGGGAGAACTACCCCCTTCTCGTCATGGAGAGCACCGGGATGATGAAGATGGCCACCGGGGAAGGATTGCCCCCTCCGGCAGGGTGCCGGAACGGGTCTAGATTGGTTTTCGGTGGCTACAGAGGCTTGTGGCGGCGGAACTCCCAATCTAATCTCTGTTCTGGAAGTTTTAGGTCACGTAGGTATATATGGGTGTAGGAGGTACGTCGGTGGAGCTACGGGGGCCCCATGAGGCAGGGGGCGCGCCCTAGGGGGGTGGGCGCGCCCCCACCCTCGTGAGCACCTCCCGTATCTTCTAACGTGGGGTCCAAGTCCATCAGGTGGGTTTCCTTCCAAAAATAACTTCTCTAGTTGATTTCGTTCTGTTTCGACTCCGTCTGATATTCCTTTTCTTCAAAACACTGAAATAGGCATAAAACAACAAATCTGGGCTGGGCCTCCGGTTAATAGGTTAGTCGCAAAAATAATATAAAAGTGGATAATAAAGCCCAATATTGCCTAAAACAGTAGATAATATAGCATGGAGCAATCAAAAATTATAGATACGTTGTAGACGTATCAAGCATCCCCAAGCTTAATTCCTGCTCGTCCTCGAGTAGGTAAATGATAAAAAAGATAATTTTTGATGTGGAATGCTAGTTGGCATAATTTCAATGTAATTATTCTTAATTGTGGCATGAGTATTAAGATCCACAAGATTCAAGACAAAAGTTCATATTGACATAAAAATAATAATACTTCAAGCATACTAACAAAGAAATCATGTCTTCTCAAAATAACATGGCCAAAGAAAGCTATCCCTACAAAATCATATAGTCTGGCTATGCTCCATCTTCACCACACAACATATTTAAATCATGCACAACCCCGATGACAAGCCAAGCAATTGTTTCATACTTTTGATGTTCTTAAACTTTTTCAATCTTCACGCAATACATGAGCGTGAGACATGGATATAGCACTATAGGTGGAATAGAGTGGTGGTTGTGGAGAAGACAAAAAGGGAGAAGATAGTCTCACATCGACTAGGCGTATCAACGGGCTATGGAGATGCCCATCAATAGATATCAATGTGAGTGAGTAGGGATTGCCATGCAACGGATGCACTAGAGCTATAAGTATATGAAAGCTCAAAAAGAAACTAAGTGGGTGTGCATCCAACTCGCTTTCTCACGAAGACCTAGGGCAATTTGAGGAAGCCCATCATTGGAATATACAAGCCAAGTTCTATATTGAAAGATTCCCACTAGTATATGAAAGTGACAACATAGGAGACTCTCTTTCATGAAGATCATGGTGCTACTTTGAAGCACAAGTGTGGTAAATGGATAGTAGCATTGTCCTTTTTATTTTTTTATTTGGCCTTTCTCTGTTTTTTATTGGTCCTTTTTTTTGGGACAATGCTCTATTAATGATGATCATCACACTTTTATTTTCTTACAACACAAGAATTACAACTCGATACTTAGGAAAAGATAGGACTCTATATGAATGCCTCCGGCGGTGTACCGGGATGTGCAATGATGCATGAGTGACATGTATGAAAGAATTATCAATGGTGGCTTTGCCACAAATACGATGTCAACTACATGATCATGCTAAGCAATATGACAATGATGAAGCGTGTCATAATAAATGGAACGGTGGAAAGTTGCATGGCAATATATCTCGCAATGGCTATGGAAATGCCATAATAGGTAGGTATGGTGGCTGTTTTGAGGAAGGTATATGGTGGGTGTATGGTACCGGCGAAAGTTGCGCGGTACTAGAGAGGCTAGCAATGGTGGAAGGGTGAGAGTGCGTATAATCCATGGACTCAACATTAGTCATAAAGAACTCACATACTTATTGCAAAAATCTATTAGTTATCGAAACAAAGTACTACGCACATGCTCCTAGGGGGATAGATTGGTAGGAAAAGACCATCACTCGTCCCTGACCACCACTCATAAGGAAGGCAATCAATAAATAAATCATGCTCCGACTTCATCACATAACGGTTCACCATACGTGCATGCTACGGGAATCACAAACTTCAACACAAGCATTTCTCAAATTCACAACTACTCAACTAACATGACTCTAATATCACCATCTGCATATCTCAAAACAATTATCAAGTATCAAACTTCTCATAGTATTCAACACACTCATAAGAAAGTTCTATTATTCTTGAATACTTAGCATATTAGGATTTTAAGAAAATTACCATGCTATTTAAGACTCTCAAAATAATCTAAGTGAAGCATGAGAGTTCATCTATTTCTTTAAAATAAAACTACGACCATGCTCTAAAAGATATAAGTGAAGCACTAGAGCAAATGACAAACTACTCCGAGAGATTTAAGTGAAGATCAATGAGTAGTCGAATAATTATGCAACTATGTGAAGACTCTCTAACATTTAATAATTTCAGATCTTGGTATTCTATTCAAACAGCAAGCAAAGCAAAATAAAATGGCATCTAAAAATAGCAAACATCATGTGAAGAAGCAAAACTTAGGATCAACCGATACTAACCGATAATTGTTGAAGAAGAAAGGTGGGATGCCAACCGGGGCATCCCCAAGCTTAGATGCTTGATAATTCTTGAAATATTATCTTGGGATGCCTTGGGCATCCCCAAATTGAGCTTTTGTGTCTCCTTAATTCCTCTCATATCACGGTCTCCCTAAATCTCAAAAACTTCATCCAGACAAAACTCAACAAGGACTCGTGAGATAAGTTAGCATAAACCATTGAAAAAACCTTATCATACTCTACTGTAGCAAATCACTAAAATTATTATTCAACATTGCATACTAAATGCATCTGCATATTTAATAGTCCTATCCTCAAATAGAATCATTAAAGAAGCAAACATATGCAAACAATGCAAACAAAACAGCAATCTGCCTAAACAGGATAGTCTGTAAAGAATGCAGTAACATCCATACTTGCCGAGCTCCAAAAATTATGAAAGAAAATTACCACTGTAGTAAATTTATCAGAGCATAATATGCAAAAGGTTTCAACATTTTATCACATTCTGAATTTTCTAGGGAATTATTGCAACAGCGGTAAACTTTCTGTTTTCAAACAGCAACATGTATACTTGTAACATAGGCGTAGTAAAGGCTATCAATGCCACTTTTATTGAAATAAAATATGCAAAACATTGTTCTAAATAACAGCAAGAAAATCCTAACAAAATAAATTGACACTCCAAGCAAAACACATATCATGTGGTGAATAAAAATATAGCTCCAAGTAAAGTTACCGATGAATGAAGACGAAAGAGGGGATGCCTTCCGGGGCACCCCCAAGCTTAGGCTCTTGGTTGTCCTTGAATATTACCTTGGGGTGCCATGGGCATCCCCAATATTAGGCTCTTGCCACTCCTTATTTCATAGTCCATCGAATCCTTACCCAAAACTTGAAAACTTCACAACACAAAACTTAACAGAAAACTCGTAAGCTCCGTTAGTATAAGAAAATAAATCACCACTTCAAGGTACTGTAATTAACTCATTCTTTATTTATATTGGTGTTAAACCTACTGTATTCCAACTTCTATATGGTTTATAAACTATTTTACTAGCCATAGATTCATCAAAATAAGAAAACAACACATGAAAAACAGAATCTGTCTAAAACAGAACAGTCTGTAGTAATATGGATCAAACGTATACTTCTGGAACTCATAAAATTCTAAAATAAATTTCTGGACCTGAGGAATTTATCTATTAATCATATTCAAAAAGAATTAACTAAATAGCACTCTCCAAATAAAAATGACAGCAATTCTCGTGAGCGCTAAAGTTTCTGTTTTTTACAGCATGATCAACAAGACTTTCCCTAAGTCTTCCCAAAGGTTCTACTTGGCACAAACACTAACTAAAAGCATAAAACCACATCTAAGCATAGGCTAGATGAATTATTTATTACTAAACAGGAACAAAAAGCAAGGGACAAAAATAAAATTGGGTTGCCTCCCAACAAGCGCTATCGTTTAATGCCCCTAGCTAGGCATGATGATTTCAATGATGCTCACATAAAGGGTAAGAATTGAAACATAAAGAGAGCATCATGAAGAATATTACTAGCACATTTAAGTCTAACCCACTTCCTATGCATAGGGATTTTGTGAGAAAACAACTTATGGGAGCAATAATCAACTAGCATAGGAAGGCAAAACAAGCATAACTTCAAAACTTTAAACACATAGAGAGGAAACTTGATATTATTGCAATTCCTACACACATATATTCCTCCCTCATAATAATTTTCAGTAGCATCATGAATGAATTGAACAACATAACCAGTACCTAAAGCATTCTTTTCATGATTTACAAGCATAGAATTTTTATTACTCTCCACATAAGCAAATTTTTTCTCATGAATAATAGTGGGAGCAAACTCAACAAAGTAATTATCATGTGAAGCATAATCCAATTGAAAACTAAAATCATGATGACAAGTTTCATGGATATCATTATTCTTTATAGCATACAAGTCATCACAATAATCATCATAGATAGTAACTTTGTTCTCATAATCAATTGGAACCTCTTCCGAAATAGTGGAATCATTACTAAATAAAGTCATGACCTCTCCAAATCCACTTTCATCAATATAATCACCATAAATAGGAGGCATGCTTTCATCATAATAAATTTGCTCATCAAAACTTGGGGGACAAAAAATATCATCTTCATCAAACATAGCTTCCCCAAGCTTGTGGCTTTGCATATCATTAGCATCATGGATATTCAAGGAATTCATACTAA
The DNA here is from genome assembly GCF_003073215.2 of Triticum urartu. Lineage (NCBI taxonomy): Eukaryota > Viridiplantae > Streptophyta > Magnoliopsida > Poales > Poaceae > Triticum > Triticum urartu. Next base: position 607,597,363 of record NC_053026.1, on the reverse strand, counting down.
CAACATTGCAATCATGCTCATCATTCAAATATTTAGTGCCAAACATTTTGTAGATTTCTTCTTCTAGAACTTGAGCACAATTATCCTTTCCATCATACTCACAAAAGATATTAAAAATATGAAGCATATGAGACAAACTCAATTCCATTTTTTTGTAGTTTTCTTTTATAAACTAAACTAGTGCTAAAATAAGAAACTAAAAGACCCGATTGCAACATCTAAAGTTATACCTTCAAGCACTCACCTCCTCGGCAACGGCGCCAGAAAAGAGCTTGATGTCTACTACACAACCTTCTTCTTGTAGACGTTGTTGGGCCTCCAAGTGCAGAGGTTTGTAGGACAGTAGCAAATTTCCCTCAAGTGGATGACCTAAGGTTTATCAATCTGTAGGAGGCATAGGATGAAGATGGTCTCTCTCAAGCAACCCTGCAACCAAATAACAAAGAGTCTCTTGTGTCCCCAACACACCCAATACAATGGTCAATTGTATAGGTGCACTAGTTCGGCGAAGGATGCTGGTACAAGTGCAATATGGATAGTAGATAAAGGTTTTTGTAATCTGAAATTATAAAAACAGCAAGGTAACTAATGGTAAAAGTGAGCGTAAACGGTATTGCAATGATAGGAAATAAGGCCTAGGGTTCATACTTTCACTAGTGTAAGTACTCTCAACAATACTAACATAATTGGATCATAAAACTATCCCTCAACATGCAACAAAGAGTCACTCCAAAGTCACTAATAGCGGAGAACGAACAAAGAGATTATGGTAGGGTACGAAACCACCTCAAAGTTATTCTTTCCAATCAATCCGTTTGGCTATTCCTATAAGTGTCACAAACAGCCCTAGAGTTCCTACTAGAATAACACCTTAAGATACAAATCAACCAAAACCCTAATGTCACCTAGATACTCCAATGTCACCTCAAGTATCCGTGGGCATGATTATACGATATGCATCACACAATCTCAGATTCATCTATTCAACCAACACAAAGGACCTCAAAGAGTGCCCCAAAGTTTCTACCGGAGAATCACGACGGAAACGTGTGTCAACCCCTATGAATAGGTTCATGGGCGGAACCCGCAAGTTGGTCACCAAAACATACATCAAGTGAATCACGTGATATCCCATTGTCACCACAGATATCCACGGCAAGACATACATCAAGTGTTCTCAAATATTTAAAGACTCAATCCGATAAGATTACTTCAAGGGGAAAACTCAATTCATTACAAGAGAGTAGAGGGGGGAAGAAACATCATAGGATCTAAATATAATAGCAAAGATCGCGATACATCAAGATTGTATCACCTCAAGAATACGAGAGAGAGAGAGATCAAATACATAGCTACTGGTACATACCCTCAGCCCCAAGGGAGAACTACTCCCTCCTCGTCATGGAGAGCACCGGGATGATGAAGATGGCCACCGGGGAAGGATTGCCCCCTCCGGCAGGGTGCCGGAACGGGTCTAGATTGGTTTTCGGTGGCTACGGAGGCTTGTGGCGGTGGAACTCCCGATCTAATCTCTGTTCTGGAAGTTTTAGGTCACGTAGGTATATATGGGTGTAGGAGGTACATCAGTGGAGCTATGGGGGCCCCACGAGGCAGGGGGGCGCGCCCCCCACCCTCGTGAGCACCTCCCGTATATTCTGACGTGGGGTCCATGTCCATCAGGTGGGTTTCCTTCCAAAAATAACTTCTCTAGTTGATTTCATTCCGTTTCGACTCCGTCTGATATTCCTTTTCTTCAAAACACTGAAATAGGCATAAAACAACAAATCTGGGCTGGGCCTCCGGTTAATAGGTTAGTCCCAAAAATAATATAAAAGTGGATAATAAAGCCCAATATTGCCTAAAACAGTAGATAATATAGCATGGAGCAATCAAAAATTATAGATACGTTGGAGACGTATCAGCTATGCGGGTAGACTGATGAGTCATACCTGTTCGTGTACGTGCCCATCCTTCCTGATAGGTGGGACCTATGCAAATAAATAAAAAATGTGTCGTAGTTTTTTTTGAGCGTGTGAGTGGGAGACACAACATTCTCTGGTTAAGGAATACTCCCTCTGTTTAGGTGAGTATAAGTCACCTTATGAAAATCAGGTTTGCCCAAAACCTTTAGGCGTGGAGCATTAACTTCCTGCTTGATCCCCTCGTAGCCTCATTAGCCAGCGTTCTCTTCCTCTGCTGCCGCATTCTACCTTTCCATTTTTCCTCTTCTCAAGTGTGGAACGATCTGCATGCCGTCCTTGATGCACCAGAAAGACCACTGCATGCATCGGAGCAGAGCGTTGATTGGGCATGCACGATAATTTGGTTCTGCTCGCAATATGGATGATACCTGAACGATGAAGTGAACAGGCATGCTAGCACGGGAGACCTATTTACGCTATACAATACTGGAGTACTCATGTACCTACTACTACTAGTAGTAGTAGTAGTACAGTTGTGGTACACTTGATGGTCAAAATACTATTCATCCGGTCCTCACAGTGAAGTGACAACACCCTACGCCTGACACTAGTCCAGGCAGCGTGTTCAGGTTACCAGAGTCAGCCTCACCCTGTGCACAGTGCAGTCTGTCACCGCCGCTGTACAACACATTGGCGCCTCGCCTCGTCTCCCTCTCCGCTCCCATAGCACCACTCCATCTCCATCTCCGTCCCCATCTCACTGTGCCCCCGTGTACCGCCGCCTCACTCACCTCCCCCAGTACCACTATTCCCTCGCTAGCCGCTCCAGCATCGACATCCTTCTCCCCCGTAAATCAAGCCCCCTTCCAAACTCCACCATGGCCGAACGCAAACCGCGCAACATCCATATGAGCCGCGATTGGAGCAATCTCCCCAGTGACATCCTCGGCCTCTGTTGTTCGTGTATGGATATGTTGAGCGCCCTGCGGCTGGCTGCATGCTCGAGGGACATGCACACGGCCATCGTCGAAGCGAGGCCTAATCTTTTCAAGACACCCTGCTTGCTGCTATCTGGTCTTGCGAGATTGGCTCACCATGATACCGAGGCGTGCATGATGCCCCTCGACTTCAATCCGATCTCCATTAGCCGAAACTTCTTTGCAGGTATGTAGTGGATCGCCGTACATCATTTCCCTCGACATCGATCCGATAACCATCGCCCGAAACTTCTTGGCAGGTATGTACTGGGTCGGCATGAACTCCCACTGGATGGCTGCCTTCAGAGAAGATGGTAAAAAGTTGGTGCTCGTTAACTTCCAGACCTCCCATGAGATTATCCTTCCTCCGTTGGATTATATAGAGTATTACCATCGCGGTCCAAGTCATCTAGATTAATACGTCAATTGGACGGACCTTGTTTTGCAGAAGATTGTAATCTGCCAAGTGCCCACACGACATGCGAATTACATAGACTTCAAGCTAATTGCCTTGTTCGACCGCGGACTCGCCTATGTTTACGCCTGTGCCTTCTTTAGCTGGAGACAACTCGGCTCGCAGTGGATCATCGTCAAGGCTGATACACACTTCTGTGATGCTATTGAACACAATGGCATCATCAATGCGATCGACAAAGCAGATGGCACCACGTATTGCTGGGATGGCGCGTGTAAGTTGTTTCCTCTCATGTTAATGATGACGCCATGACACTGTTTGAACTTTTTGTGATGATTGGCATATCTCTGTTTGAGCAGAATTTGAGTAGAACTATGGCAATGTATTAGAGACGCCGTAAATCAGCTATATTTGGAATGAGTTAATTCATGCGATTGTGACCATGTCATTACAGCCAATTTGTACCCTGAATAATCAAACGATTAGGAATATATGGATATTATCCTTATTTTACAGTAATCTATATACTACTACTAAATATGAGTGTGTATCAATGGCCATGTTAGTTTCCTCATTTTCATGATGTAGAAACATGCACCACACTGTTGGTTTCATCTAACCATACATTAGGGAAGTAAATGTGCATATGGAGAACTCTATATTTGGAAGTAGTGAAATCCTGCAATGCTTACCATGTGTACATACCTATATTCGCCCTTCAGCAATCAATGGCTAGAATAATATCCTCACAAAATTTTTTCCCACAGAACAGGAGTATATAACAATGCATGGTCTGTTAGTTACCTTGAAGAATTTGTTTGTGAGGACAGAACATGATTACATAACATGCATGACATGGTAGTTTCCTGTGAAGAATCGATGCGAGATAACATGAGTATAACCATGCATGGCACTTCTATATTTTCGAACCCAGTATACATTTCCCTATATTTTCCTCCAAGTTCCAACAGGGACATATCAATGCTGTTTCTTGCATTATCCTACTCATACTCTGAACAATGCTGATCTTACATTAACAATGCATGTCCTTTTTGATATGATGTAGTGTCCCTACAGTTACTGCCCTTTGTAATCACACCACCTTTGCGAAAAACAGGGAAGCACAACTAGTTCCTCGCTCGATTAGACGACGACAAAAGACTGATGATCATTCGGACACATGAGCCGGAAAAGTTATATTGCAAAAACCCCACTGTATACAAGCACTGTGTAATACGTGAGTATCCGGACAGTGGCTGTTACATCTATGAGCAGGATACCAGCTTGTTGGGGCCTTTAGGATTTTTTAGTTGGAGGCGGGTAAACAGCCTTGGTTCACACTCTCTGTTTCTCGGACTCAATTATCCGCTTAACCACGAGATCACCGTTGGCAAGGACCTTGATGGCAGAGAGGCTCTGTTTGCTATGGAAAACTGTGTCCACACGGCGAGCCCTAGGAGTTCGGGAGCAAACTCCCCTGATTGTCAACGATACAGCCTGCAGCCAAAAGAAGGTGAGAATGACAAAGGCATCCGGATTAACTTTGATCCTTGGATGTCTCAATTACGACAGGCAGTGATGTGGTTCGAGCCTTCAGGTTGATAGGTAATTGGGCTGTTGCATCGAAAGGGTGGAGTACTGGTGTCTCCGGATCACTGGTCGCTGAAGCGGGGCTGCAAATTATGATGGTGTTGGATCATCTCTTCGAATGACTTTGTTGTCTTTGCTGCTGGTTCTGGATGGGTAGTTCTTTCTTTTGTTATGCATATTCCTTGTCATTTGGTCATCCTCATCTATGTCACTCTTACTATGTAATAGTTGCTTCTGTTTAGAATGTCATTCTCGTCTGGATCACGAGAGTGTGAGCGCTGCAGATGGGTGCGTTTTAGTGGTGTAGCAAGACTTCTTATGAACTATCATGTCTTGCTGTTTATGTCAGTAGTAGTCACTAGTCAGTGTTTGAATGTTGTATATATCGTTCTTTTGAACTATTTATTGTCTCGAACTACTGGTGGGCTAAATGAGGGCATCACCATTCTCCAGTGTTCATAGTATATCTCCTTTTTTCAAGTTATATAATTTGAGCTCAGTGTCTTTTCGATGATGTACACTTGTTTGGGCCAATGAGGTGTCGTTGAATATGGGCCAAGAAGTAACGCAATGCCAAACAGGTCAATTATGACTCTTAGGCCGGGCTCTCAAAAGATCCTGAAAAAAGGCCGGGCTCTCCAAAAAAGAATGAATAAGGACTCTTAGGCCGACATGTGGGCGCCACCGGTGTTTTCGTGCGCTTGCGCGCCGAGAGCATATTGGCGCGTGCTCAAATTCATGCTCCTTTTCATCCGCAGTCTCCCGCCCCTCCCCCACCTCTGGAATCTCGATTCCTACTCCAGTTCCCCTAGATCCCCCTCCTGTACTCCCTGTACTCAAGCGCACTATCATGTCGCCGGTCAACGAGGATCTCCGAGCCGGAGATCCTGAGGTCCGTCCTGCCTTCGGTCGCTGCATTCTGTCGCTCAACAGTGGCATGGCGGCGCTTGACGACCAGTTTGCCGGCAAAGTGCTGATGGTAACCATCAACGGCGACCGGCCTCCCGTCTCGCCGGATGACCTTGTCAAAGCTCTTGGCATTGCGCACGGCATCCAAATAAGTGACTTGCTCGTCGAAGTCTGTCCGCCACTGTTGGGGAACGTAGCAATTTCAAAAAATTTCCTACGCACACGCAAGATCATGGTGATGCATAGCAACGAGAGGTGAGAGTGTTGTCCACGTACCCTCGTAGACCGAAAGCGGAAGCGTTAGCACAACGCGGTTGATGTAGTCGTACGTCTTCACGGCCCGACCGATCAAGCACCGAAACTATGGCACATCCGAGTTCTAGCACACGTTCAGCTCGATGATGATCCCCGGACTCCGATCTAGCAAAATGTCGGGGAAGAGTTCCGTCAGCACGACGGTGTGGTGACGATCTTGATGTTCTACTCTCGCAGGGCTTCGCCTAAGCACCACTACAATATTATCGAGGACTATGGTGGAGGGGGGCACCGCACACGGCTAAGAGATCAATGATCAACTGCTGTGTCTATGGGGTGCCCCCTGCCCCCGTATATAAAGGAGCAAGGGAGGGAGGCGGCCGGCCTAGGAGGAGGGCGCGCCAAGGGGGGAGTCCTACTCCCACCGGGAGTAGGACTCCTCCTTCCCTTATTGGAGTAGGAGAGAAGGAAAGAGGGGGAGAGGAACAAGGAAAAATGGGTTGCACCCCTTGTCCAATTCGGACCAGAGGGGGGGCGCACGCCTCCTTCCTTTTGGCCTCTCTCCTCTATTCCCGTATGGCCCAATAAGGCCCATATACTCCCCGACGAATTCCCGTAACTCTCCGGTATTCCGCAAAATACCCGAATCACTCGGAACCTTTCCGATGTCCGAATATAGTCGTTCAATATATCGATCTTTACGTCTTGACCATTTCGAGACTCCTCGTCATGTCCCCGATCTCATCCGGGACTCCGAACTCCTTCGGTACATCAAAAATCATAAACTCATAATATAACTGTCATCGAAACCTTAAGCGTGCGGACCCTACGGGTTCGAGAACTATGTAGACATGACCGAGACACGTCTCCGGTCAATAACCAATAGCGGAACCTGGATGCTCATATTGGCTCCCACGTATTCTACGAAGATCTTTATCGGTCAGACCGCATAACAACATACATTGTTCACGTTGTCATCGGTATGTTACTTGCCCGAGATTCGATCGTCGGTATCTCAATACCTAGTTCAATCTCGTTACCGGCAAGTCTCTTTTACTCGTTCCGTAATACATCATCCCGCAACTAACTTATTAGTTGCAATGCTTGCAAGCTTAAGTGATGTGCATTACCGAGAGGGCCTAGAGATACCTCTCCGACAATCGGAGTGACAAATCCTAATCTCGAAATACGCCAACCCAACAAGTACCTTCGGAGACACCTGTAGAGCACCTTTATAATCACCCAGTTACGTTGTGACGTTTGGTAGCACACAAATTGTTCCTCCCGTAAACGGGAGTTGCATAATCTCATAGTCATAGGAACATGTATAAGTTATGAAGAAAGCAATAGCAACAAACTAAACGATCAAGTGCTAAGCTAATGGAATGGGTCAAGTCAATCACATCATTCTCCTAATGATGTGATCCCGTTAATCAAATGACAACTCATGTCTATGGCTAGGAAACATAACCATCTTCGATCAACGAGCTAGTCAAGTAGGCATACTAGTGACACTCTATTTGTCTATGTTTTCACACATGTATTATGTTTCCAGTTAATAGAATTCTAGCATGAATAATAAACATGTATCATGAAATAAGGAAATAAATAATAACTTTATTATTGCCTCTAGGGCATATTTCCTTCAGTCTCCCACTTGCACTAGAGTCAATAATCTAGTTCACATCACCATGTGATTTAATATCAATAGTTCACATCACCATGTGATTAACAGCCATAGTTCACATCGTCATGTGTCCAACAGCCAAAAGGTTTACTAGATTCAATAATCTAGCTAGTTCACATTGCTATGTGATTAACGCCCAAAGAGTACTAGGGTGTGATCATGTTTTGCTTGTGAGAGAAGTTTAGTCAACGGGTCTGCCACATTCAGATCCGTAAGTATATTGAAAATTTCCATGTCAACAATGCTCTGCACTAAGCTACTCTAGCTAATTGCTCCCACTTTCAATATGTATCTAGATTGAGACTTTGAGTCATTTGGATCAGTGCAAAACTTGCATCGACATAACCCTTTACGACGAACCTTTTGTCACCTCCATAATCGAGAAACATATCCTTATTCCACTAAGGATAATTTTAACCAATGTCCAGTGATCTACTCCTAGATCACTATTGTACTCCCTTTGCCAAACTCAGGGCAGGGTATACAATAGGTCTGGTACACAGCATGGCATACTTTATAGAACTTATGGCTGAGGCATAGGGAATGACTTTCATTCTCTCTCTATCTTCTGCCGTGATCGGGTTTTGAGTCTTACTCAACTTCACACCTTGTAACACAGGCAAGAACTCCTTCTTTGACTGTTCCATTTTGAACTACTTCAAAATCTTGTCAAGGTATGTATTCATTAAAAAACTTATCAAGCGTCTTGATCTATCTCTATAGATCTTGATGCTCAATATGTAAGAAGCTTCACCGAGGTCTTTCTTTGAAAAACTCCTTTCAAACATTCCTTTATGCTTTGTAGAATAATTCTACATTATCTCCGATCAACAATATGTCATTCACATATACTTATCAGAAATGCTGTAGTGCTCCCACTCACTTTCTTGTAAATACAGGCTTCACCGCAAGTCTGTATAAAACTATATGCTTTGATCAACTTATCAAAGCGTATATTCCAACTCCGAGATGCTTGCACCAGTCCATAGATGGATCACTGGAGCTTGCATATTTTGTTAGCACCTTTAGGATTAACAAAACCTTCTGGTTGCATCATATACAACTCTTCTTTAATAAATCCATTAAGGAATGTAGTTTTGTTTATCCATTTGCCAGATTTCATAAAATGCGACAATTGCTAACATGATTCAGACAGACTTAAGCATAGATACGAGTGAGAAACTCTCATCGTAGTCAACACCTTGAACTTGTCGAAAACCTTTTGCGACAATTCTAGCTTTGTAGATAGTAACACTACTATCATCGTCCGTCTTCCTCTTGAAGATCCATTTATTTTTTATGGCTTGCTGATCATCGGGCAAGTCAACCAAAGTCCACACTTTGTTCTCATACATGGATCCCATCTCAGATTTTATGGCCTCAAGCCATTTCGCGGAATCTGGGTTCATCATCGCTTCCTCATAGTTCATAGGCTCGTCATGGTCAAGTAACATGACCTCCAGAACAGGATTACCGTACCACTCTAGTGCGGATCTCACTCTGGTTTACCTACAAGGTTCGGTAGTAACTTGATCTGAAGTTTACATGATCATCATCATTAGCTTCCTCACTAATTGGTGTAGGAGTCACAGAAACATATTTCTGTGATGAACTACTTTCCAATAAGGGAGTAGGTACAGTTACCTCACCAAGTTCTACTTTCCTCCCACTCACTTCTTTCGAGAGAAACTCCTTCTCTAGAAAGGATCCATTCTCAGCAATGAATAACTTGCCTTTGGATCTTTGATAGAAGGTGCACCCAGCATTTTCTTTTGGGTATGAAGACGCACTTCTCCGATTTGGGTTTGAGCTTATTAGGTTGAAACTTTTCCACATAAGCATTGCAACCTCAAACTTTAAGAAATGACAACTTCGGTTTCTTGCCAAACCACAGTTTATACGGTGTCGCCTCAACGGATTTAGATGGTGCCCTTTTTAACATGAATGCAGCTGTCTCTAATGCATAACCCCAAAGCTATAGTGATTAATCGGTAAGAAATATTATAGATTGCACTATATCCAATAATAGTACGATTATGACGTTCAAACACACCATTATGCTGTGGTGTTCCAGGTGGCATGATTTTGTGAAACTATTCCACATTGTTTTAATTGAAGACCAAACTCGTAACTCAAATATTTGTCTCTGCGATCAGATCGTAGAAACTTTATTTTCTTGTCACGATGATTTTCCACTTCACTCTGAAGTTCTTTGAACTTTTCAAATGTTTCAGACTTATGTTTCATCAAGTAGATATACCCATATCTGCTCAAATCATCTGTGAAGGTCAGAAAATAACGATACCCGCCGCGAGTCTCAACACTCATTGGACTGCATACATCAGTATGTATTATTTCCAATATGTCAGTTGCTCACTGCATTGTTTCGGAGAACGAAGTCTTAGTCATCTTGCCCATGAGGCATAGTTCGCAAGCATCAAAATGATTCATAATCAAGTGATTCCAAAAGCCCATCAACATGGAGTTTCTTCATGCGCTTTACACCAATATGACCTAAACGGCAGTGCCACAAATAAGTTGCACTATCATTATTAACTTTGCATCTTTTGGCTTCAATATTATGAATATGTGTATCACTATGATCGAGATTCAATGAACCATTTTCATTCGGTGTATGACCATAGAAGGTTTTATTCATGTAAACAGAACAACAATTATTCTCTAACTTAAATGAATAACTGTTTTGCAATAAACATGATCAAATCATATTCATGCTCAACGCAAACACCAAATAACATTTATTTAGGTTTAACACTAATCCCGAAAGTATAGGGAGTGTGCGATGATGATCATATCAATCTTGGAACCACTTCCATCACACATCGTCACTTCACCCTTAACTAGTCTCTGTTCATTCTGCAACTCCCGTTTCGAGTTACTACTCTTAGCAACTGAACCAGTATCAAATACCGAGGGGTTGCTATAAACACTAGTAAAGTACACATCAATTACATGTATATCAAATATAGCATTGTTCACTTTGACATCCTGCTTATCCGCTAAATACTTGGGGCAGTTCCGCTTTTAGTGACCAGTCCCTTTGCAGTAGAAGCACTTAGTCTCAGGCTTAGGTCCAGACTTGGGCTTCTTCACTTGAGCAGCAACTTGCTTGTCGTTCTTCTTGAAGTTCCCTTTCTTTCCCTTTACCCTTTTTTTGAAACTAGTGGTCTTGTTAATCATCAACACTTGATGCTCTTTCTTGATTTCTACCTTCATCGATTTCATCATCATGAAAAGCTCGGGAATCGTTTTCGTCATCCCTTGCATACTATAGTTCATCACGAAGTTCTACTAACTTGGTGATGGTGAGTAGAGAATTCTGTCAATCACTATTTTATCTGGAAGATTAACTCCCACTTGATTCAAGTGATTGTAGTACCCAGACAATCCGAACACGTGCTCACTGCTTGAGCTATTCTCTTCCATCTTTTAGCTATAGAACTTGTTGGAGACTTCATATCTCTCAACTCGGGTATTTGCTTAAAATATTAACTTCAACTCCCGGAACATCCATATGATCCATGACGTTCAAAACGTCTTTGAAGTCCCGATTCTAAGCTGTTAAGCATGGTGCACTAAACTATCAAGTAGTCATCATATTGAGCTAGCCAAACGTTCATGACGTCTGCATCTGCTCTCGCGATAGGTCTGTCACCTAGCGGTGCATCAAGGACATAATTATTCTGTGCAGCAATGAGGATAAACCTCAGATCATGGATCCAATCCGCATCATTGCTACTAACATCTTTCAACTTAGTTTTCTCTAGGAACAGATCAAAAATAAAACAGGGGAGCTAAACGCGAGCTATAAATCTACAACATAGATATGCTAATACTACCAGGACTAAGTTCATGATAAATTTAAGTTCAATTAATCATATTACTTAAGAACTCCCACTTAGATAGACATCCCTCTAATCCTCTAAGTGATCACGTGATCCAAATCAACTAAACCATAACCGATCATCACGTGAAATGGAGTAGCTTTCAATGGTGAACATCACTTATGTTGATCATATCTACTATATGATTCACGCTCGACCTTTCGGTCTCAGTGTTCCGAGCCCATATCTGCATATGCTAGGCTCGTCAAGTTTAACCTGAGTATTCTGCGTGTGCAAAACTGGCTTGCACCCGTTGTAGATGGACGTAGAGCTTATCACACCCGATCATCACGTGGTGTCTGGGCACGACGAACTTTGGCAACGGTGCATACTCAGGGAGAACACTTTTATCTTGAAATTTAGTGAGAGATCATCTTATAATGCTACCGTCAATCAAAGCAAGATAAGATGCGTAAAAGATAAACATCACATGCAATCAAAATAAGTGATATGATATGGCCATCATCATCTTGTGCTTGTGATCTCCATCTCCGAAGCACCGTCATGATCACCATCTTCACCGGCGCGACACCTTGATCTCCATCGTAGCATCGTTGTCGTCTCGCCAATCTTATGCTTCTACGACTATCGCTACTGCTTAGTGATAAAGTAAAGCATTACAGGGCGATTGCATTGCATACAATAAAGCGACAACCATATGGCTCCTGCCAGTTGCCGATAACTCGGTTACAAAACATGATCATCTCATACAATAAAATATAGCATCACGTTTTGACCATATCATATCACAACATGCCCTGCAAAAACAGGTTAGACGTCCTCTACTTTGTTGTTGCAAGTTTTACGTGGCTGCTACGGGCTTAGCAAGAACCGTTCTTACCTATGCATCAAAACCACAACGATAGTTTGTCAAGTTGGTGCTGTTTTAACCTTCGCAAGGACCGGGCGTAGCCACACTTGGTTCAACTAAAGTTGGAGAAACTGACACCCGCCAGCCACCTGTGTGCAAAGCACGTCGGTAGAACCAGTCTCGCGTAAGCGTATGCGTAATGTCGGTCCGGGCCGCTTCATCCAACAATACCATCGAACCAAAGTATGACATGCTGGTAAGCAGTATGACTTGTATCGCCCACAACTCACTTGTGTTCTACTCGTGCATATAACATCAACGCATAAAACCAGGCTCGGATGCCACTGTTGGGGAACGTAGCAATTTCAAAAAATTTCCTACACACACGCAAGATCATGGTGATGCATAGCAACGAGAGGGGAGAGTGTTGTCCATGTACCCTCGTAGACCGAAAGCGGAAGCGTTAGCACAACGCGGTTGATGTAGTCGTACGTCTTCACGGCCCGACCAATCAAGCACCGAAACTACGGCACCTCCGAGTTCTAGCACACGTTCAGCTCGATGACGATCCCCGGACTCCGATCCAGCAGAATGTTGGGGAAGAGTTCCGTCAGCACGACGGTGTGGTGACGATCTTGATGTTCTACTCTCGCAGGGCTTCGCCTAAGCACCACTACAATATTATCGACGACTATGGTGGAGGGGGGCACCGCAAACGGCTAAGAGATCAATGATCAACTGTTGTGTCTATGGGGTGCCCCCTGCCCCCGTATATAAAGGAGCAAGGGAGGGAGGCGGCCGGCCTAGGAGGAGGGCGCGCCAAGGGGGGAGTCCTAGTCCCACCGGGAGTAGGGCTCCTCCTTCCCTTGTTGTAGTAGGAAAGAAGGAAACAGGGGGAAATGAACAAGGAAAAGTGGGCTGCACCCCTTCCAATTCGGACCAGAGGGGGGGGGTGCCTCCTTCCTTTTGGCCTCTCTCCTCTATTCCCGTATGGCCCAATAAGGCCCATATACTCCCCAGCGAATTCCCGTAACTCTCCGGTACTCCGAAAAATACCCGAATCACTCGGAACCTTTCCGATGTCTGAATATAGTCGTTCAATATATCGATCTTTACGTCTCGACCATTTCGAGACTCCTCGTCATGTCCCCGATCTCATACGGGACTCCGAACCCCTTCGGTACATAAAAAATCATAAACTCATAATATAACTGTCATCGAAACCTTAAGCGTGCGGACCCTACGGGTTCGAGAACTATGAAGACATGACCGAGACACGTCTCCGGTCCATAACCAATAGCGGAACCTGGATGCTCATATTGGCTCCCACATATTCTATGAAGATCTTTATCGGTCAGACCGCATAACAACATAGGTTGTTCCCTTTGTCATCGGTATGTTACTTGCCCGAGATTCGATCGTCGGTATCTCAATACCTAGTTCAATCTCGTTACCGGCAAGTCTCTTTTACTCGTTCCGTAATACATCATCCCGCAACTAACTTATTAGTTGCAATGCTTGCAAGGCTTAAGTGATGTGCATTACCGAGAGGGCCCAGAGATACCTCTCCGACAATCGGAGTGACAAATCCTAATCTCGAAATACGCCAACCCAACAAGTACCTTCGGGGACACCTGTAGAGCACCTTTATAATCACCCAGTTACGTTGTGACGTTTGGTAGCACACAAAGTGTTCCTCCGGTAAACGGGAGTTGCATAATCTCATAGTCATAGGAACATGTATAAGTTATGAAGAAAGCAATAGCAACAAACTATACGATCAAGTGCTAAGCTAATGGAATGTGTCAAGTCAATCACATCATTCTCCTAATGATGTGATCCCGTTAATCAAATGACAACTCATGTCTATGGCTAGGAAACATAACCATCTTCGATCAATGAGCTAGTCAAGTAGAGGCATACTAGTGACACTCTGTTTGTCTATGTATTCACACATGTATTATGTTTCCGGTTAATAGAATTCTAGCATGAATAATAAACGTTTATCATGAAATAAGGAAATAAATAATAACTTTATTATTGCCTCTAGGGCATATTTCCTTCAGCCACCGGCTGATTTCTTCGTCAGGTTCCGGACAATTTTCGACTGCAGTCGTGTGTTCGAATCTTCCCGGCGTTTATTTTGCGATGGCGCGCTGGTGAGCTTTGATCGGTGGCACCCAGGATGGGGCTCGGTGCCCTCCGAGCTTGAGTTTTTAACAAATCTTACCTTCCACGGCATGTCTTGATGTGCTTGGAACAGCGAGTCCATGAACGAGCTTATCAACGACCTTGGAGGTGAGCTCGTAAGTATGTTTGTTCCTCCAGACAGCCGGGCTCTGACGGTTATGGCATGGATGAAGAAGCCGTCCACCATACTGAAGGTGATTGGTGTTGAGATACCGGTGCAGGAACCGGGGTTGTACTATTCGTCGCCACCAAGGCCACCACGGACCACGTTAGGGATGTACCTATATCGAGTGTTCGTGCATGTCGAAGAAGTGGTCAATCCATCAATCGAAGTCCTGCCGCCGCCGCTGGTGCCAGGGTCCTTCGACGACGTCCATTACAGGACTCCACGTCAGACTTTCCCCGTGTTGCTCGGAACGATGGATGGCACAGGGCCTACTCCATCGCGCGGCGGAGGCCACTGCTTCTTTGGGAGAAGAGGTAGGGCTGACTGCCTGGATGTGCTCTAATTTGAGGTAACAACTGAATCTTGTCAGATACTAGTTAAATCTGAGCTATGGGTGTGAAGCACTGATATGCCAGTACATTTGATTGTGACCTGTTCTAATTTTGTACCTGAACTTTTTTTTAGAAAGGGTTGTACGTCAACTTAATGTGCTAGGAGAATTTATTGTGTTGTCTGTCTGTTTTCTTTGCACATCATTCAAGATATTTCCCCGTCATTGATAAATACGATGAACTGTTATGTACGACTTCGTTGGTTTCAACATAGCCCTTTCCATAGCGATCCACTGCTTCCATCCTGATTGTGCCGCCTGCGTGAAATTTTTGTATTCAAGTTCAGTGTGCTATGATGTTCTATATGATTGTGTCAACTATATAAGTTTTTACTGAGCATCAGTAATGCATATGGCTGAAAGATGTATTTACGAGCATTAGCCGATGAGTCTCTCTCTCTCTCTCTCACACACACACACACGCGTGCGCGCGCGCACACGCACAAGTGGGACCCATTGAATTATTTATTTGCTCGTGACAGCTTTTAATTAGGTTCCACTGTAATCTAATATTTTTCTTAAGTTATTAATTGAGCTCAGTGACTTCAAAAAGTTGTACAGAAGCCTTGTTTGGGCCTTTCCGGCGTCGCTGAATATGGGCTGAGTAACCATGTTAGGTTGTACTGTACTACACATGCCTTTTTGGCTATTTTTTTAGATAATACATTTTTTTATTAATTTTCATAAATATTACGTTGGGTAATTTGATTTAAAAAATAATACACCGTTCGCCCGCTGCAGGCCGACTGGGCCTAGTCGGCCCACAGCAGGCCGATTGGATTCCAGTCGGCCTACAGCTGGCCGACTGGCCCGGTGTTAATCATGTATTTAAAAAATATGTGTATTGTGACGTCCTCCGCTCGCTGTGGGCCCACTGTTGACTAAAAAATATGTTTTAAAAAGTGTTAATCATGTATTTAAAAATTGTTAAATGTGTGTATAAAAAATGTTCCTTATCTATACAAATTGTTTTAAATGTGTGTATAAAAAATAGCTTTTTTTCAACATCAGCAATGCAACTGGGCTGACAGTTGTACACAATATCCGGGTCAACTTGTTATTCTCCGCCCCGCTGGGCTGCAAACTTTCTTAGGAGGTATGCATTATGCTTAACAAGAAAATGGACTTTAAGAAATAATAAATAGGATGTAATTATAATAACTGGACACTTACTATGCACCAAACACGTAATTAGTTTGAAAAATATATTATTTTTGGAATTTGAAAATTTTAATTTCATTACTTGTTGCGCGCGCAATATTTCGTTGGATTTTAACGTAATACAACTTTATTTTGAAATTATATTTAACCTGACTAGAAATTTTGGATAAAAATATTTCGGATCCCATCAAAATATGGGAATTTTTTTTGAATTCTATTCTGAGCGGTTGTTTGAAATTATTAATCGTTGTCCTAGCTATAAGTTGGGCTGTACTTTTAACAAACTGTAAATGGGCTGTAATAAATTCCACTAGAATTAAAAAATAAGCTGTACATTCTTACAAATCGCAAATGGGCTATATGTTCTCTGCCAAATCCGAGCTGTGGGCCTACTAAGTTGACGCGTACCAAGGGCTTTGTCAACTTAGTCAATATAAACGATTCTAGCTACAGTGATCGTACGATGTCCATCCAACGGCTGTAGTGCTTCTTCAACCTCTGGTCTTCTTGCTTCAGCCGCCCAAAGTAGCGCCGGTCGTGTCGCGTGCTCCTGCCTCCCGTGGCCGGCTGTGATGCCGCGGAGGCCTCACCGCCCCGTACTACTCCCACCGCTGGCCAGGCCATCCCTCTACTCACCCACACCCCCTGTTATTCTGCGGCGACGACAGCCTCACACCGTAGCCGAACCAGTGAACCCTCATACTCCTCTCCGCACGGGCTTCCACTGATGCGTCTTCCCCGGCTCCGCGTCGTCCCCTTCCCAGGCCTTGCCATCGTCCAGACCACCGCCCTGGTGCTCTCGGCGCGGCGTGGTCAACGTGGTCAATGACCTACTTCCATCGGAAGAGTACTGTACGTGGAGAGGCTGACAGCTGGGTCCACGGCAGCCGCAAGGAAGTTCCTCCTTATTACGCGCAAAATAATTATTCGTCCACCTGACAGCGGGGACCCACCGGACGGGCCACCGTATTTCGCGAAAAAAATAATTCGCCCCCTAACTGCTAGGACCCATGAGCTACATCTTCGCATGCAAGGAAGTGCATCCGAAAAAACGATTCACCCCCCTGACTGCTGGGACCCACTAGGCCCCCGACTGCTGGGACCCACCAGCTATACCTTCGCATGCAAGGAAGTGCGTCCGAAAAAAAAACAAAATGATTCGCCCCCTGACTGCTGGGACCCACCAGCTACATCTTCGCAGGCAAGGAAGTGCCTGACAGTCGGGACCCACCTGGTCGAAGCGTACGTAGCGTTGTCATTCTGGTCGCGAACGTGTACGTACATACTGGTCGATGTAGAGGCGCGCACGTGTCGTAGTAGAGGCGCGCACGTAGCATGTACACGTACGTACAGCGGCCAGGGTGCAAGAAAGAAAATACGGCCACGTATGTGTACATACGGGCGGGGTCTCGAACGCCTACTCGCGCATACGTACGGCCAGGGCTCGTGTAAATGGCTGGGTCGGAACGAAGAAACAACGCCGTCGTCGTGTTCATGGGGAGGCAACGGAATGCGTCATGTTCTTGGGGAGGCAACAGAATGCGTCGTGTTCATGGGGAGGCAACGGAATGCGTCGTGTTCATCGGGGGGGCTTGGACGGAACAGGCGATGGAAACGAGGCCTGGCGTACTGTAGAACAGAGGAAACGGCCTTGTGTTCGACCGGCCACATTCGAAACAGGATCTTGTTCATCGGGAGGGGTGTGGCGTACCGCAAAACGGAGGAAACGGACCTCCTACGGTCGAAACGGGGGTCCTGTTGATCGGGAGGGGTGTGGCGTGCCGCAAAACGGAGGAAACAGACCTCCTACGGTCGTAACGGGGGTCCTGTTGATCGGGAGGGGTGTGACATACCGCAAAACGGAGGAAACAGACTTGTGTTGGAGCGCTGCGGTCGAAACGGGGGTCCTGTTCATCAGGAGGGGTGTGGCGTACCGCAAAACGGGACTCCACGGGATACTGTTCATCTCCACCGTCGACCTCCTCCAGCCTCCACTAGCTCCTGTTCATCCAGCCTCCACGGACTCCTGTTCATCCAGCCTCCACCGCGCGCTACTCCACTGGCTACTGTTCAACCACCCCTCCACCGTCTACTGTTCATCCAGCCCTCCACACCATGGGGTCCTGTTCAACCACCCCTCCACGGGCACCCCTCCACCGTCTACTGTTCATCCAGCCCTCCACACCACGGTGTCCTGTTCAACCACCCCTCCACCGTCTACTGCTCATCCAGCCCTCCACACCACGGGGTCCTGTTCATCCACCCCTCCACGGGCACCCCTCCACCGTCTACTGTTCATCCAGCCCTCCACCACACCACGGGGTCCTGTTAATCCAGAGGCAACGCCACCGCTCACTGTTCATCCAAACCCTCCTGCAACGCTCACTATTCATCCCATCGATCGGCTTCAGTTAGCAGCAGTAGCGAAGGAATCGCTCGATCGGGTTCAGTTAACAGCCATCGATCGATCGCTCTAGTTCAGTAGCGCGTAGCCTGCAGTGTAATCGCTCGGGTTCAGTTAGAGCCCAACGCCTCGCTCGGGTTCAGTTAGAGCCAACGCCTCGCACACACGCGCATACGTGTACAAGAGAAACGCGCATCGCTCGGCCCCCGACCTCCCACCGTAACCGGGAACTCCCCGAAATTTTCCTCCCCCTCGCTTCTACCACGGTTTTTTCCGTCATGGACGGCCCAAAGAATGTCATGCAGCTGCGTCTCCGGCCCGCCTAGGACGAAAAGCCCATTTTCTGTTATGACTTTTTGTCATAGAAGTAGGAGCCCACCACATCTATGATGATACCGGGTTTTGTCACAATTATCGTCATAGAAGTGTCATATGTATGACAGAAAAAAATTTCGTTCGGCCCAAAATGTCACGGATATGTCTTTTTTTTGTAGTGGAGGGTTCACTCCAAGGATGGCTTCGATTGGTGGGTGATGGTGGTTTATGGTCCCCAAGGAGACGAGGCGAAGATTCAGTTTCTGGTTGAACTACACAATAGAAGGGCGATGTGTCCGGGGCCATGGATGTTGCTTGGTGATTTTAACATGATCTTAAGGGCGGACGAGAAGAGCAACAACAACTTGAACCGTAGGATTATGAGAAGTTTCAAGGAATTTGTGGATGGTTGCGATCTTAAGGAACCTTATCTGCATGGGAGGAGATTTACGTGGTCTAATGAAAGAGAGCAACAAGTGCTCACGAAAATTGATCGGGTATTGGTTTCGGTGGATTGGGAGCTTACCTACCCTGAGGTGCTGCTTCAAGCGCTGAGCTATAACATTTCTGATCATGCAGCGTTGCATTTAACAACCTCGGCGCCTTTCTGCACGAAGAAGAGATTTCAATTTGTTTTGTGTTGGCTCAAGTTGGAGGGGTTCTCGCAAACGGTACGAGATGCTTGGGTGTGCCCAGAAGAGATCTTTGACCCGTTTAAGAGACTTGATTTCCTACTTCGCAATACGGCGACCGCTCTTCAGGCATGGGGTCAGAAGAAGATGGGCAATATTAGAATCCAATTGGCCATTGCAAACTACATTATCCTGAAGTTGGATCGGGCAATGGAAGATCGTGCTCTTTCGGCCGAAGATAGATGGCTTAGGGGTAGTATAAAGCATGCGTTGTTGGGCCTGGCCTCTTTGCAGCGGACCATCGAAAGGCAGAGATCGCGTCTTAAGTGGATCAGGGAGGGGGACGCCAACACGAAACTTTTCCAGGCGGTGGCAAATGGTCTTTGCTCCAAGAATTTTATCCCTCATGTGAGACACAACGGCGAGTTGATTGTGGACCAGAGGCGGAAGGAAGACATCTTTTCGGAGGTCTACGAGAAGCTACTTGGTACAGCTCACGCGAGGGAGGCGGACGTGGATCTTGAGTTCTTAGACATGGAGACCCATGATTTGTCGGAGCTGGAGGAGATCTTTACCGAGGAGGAAGCGTGGAATACCATTAAAGAGTTGCCGTCGGATCGAGCACCGGGTCCGGATGGCTTTATTGCGGCTTTTTACCAGAAGGAGTGGCACATTATCAAGAATGATGTCATGGCAGTGCTTTTGAAGCTGTTTGTGGGGGATGGAAGAGGTTTTAACAAACTAAACCGAGCACACATTGTGCTCATCCCGAAGAAGCCGGAAGCTGAGGAGGTGGGTGATTTTCGTCCCATCAGTCTCACTCACAGTGTTGCGAAAATCTTCGCTAAGTTGCTCGCGAATAGAGTAAGGAGGAGGATGAAGGAGATCGTGACGGCGAACCAATCGGCCTTTATTTGTGGGAGACATCTACATGACAACTTCATCTTGGTGCGGCAAGTGGCGCGGAAGATCCATGCACGGAAGGAGGCGGGAGTGTTCCTAAAATTAGACATGTCCAGAGCGTTTTGACTCGCTCGCCTGGCCTTTCTTGTTCAAGGTATTGGCTCACAAGGGTTTTGGGGACAAATGGATGGCATGGGTTTCCATACTTCTCAAGACTGCTAACACAAAAGTTTTGGTGAATGGGTGTCTGGGAAGAAGTTTCGCTCATGTGCAAGGACTAAGACAAGGGGACCCCGTGTCTCCGTTGTTGTTTGTCATCGCGATGGACGTGTTGTCCAAGATCATGTCTAAGGCTGCGAGTATGGGAGTGATGAGCAAATTCACTGGGATCTCGGCGGAACAAAGCGTTTCTATCTATGCTAACGATGTGGCGCTGTTCGTTAAGCCCACGGTGATGGATTTGAGGTTCGTGAAGGAAGCACTGTGGGTGTTTGGGGAGGCGTCGGGGCTGAAGATCAACTATCAAAAATCTTTGGCGGTCTTGATTCAAGGAGATGTTCAGGACAGGAGGCGTGCGGAGGCTATTCTGCAGTGTGAGGTGGGGAGCTTCCCTTGCAGATACCTCGGCCTTCAGTTGGTGATACATCAGCTAACTAGGGCTGAGTGGCAGCCCCTGCTTGATCAAGCGAAGAAGGCAGCCCCGGCGTGGCAACGGGGTCTCATCCATAGGTCGGGCCGGCTGGTTCTTGCCAAGTCAGTGATTGCAGCTAAACCCATACATCATTTTCATGATTGCATAAGCTCCTAAGTGGGTCTTGGAAGAGATCAATCAATGGATGCGTGCGTTCTTTTGGGCAGGGAAGGATAAAGTAAACGGTGGACAGTGCTTGGTGGCCTGGAGTATGATTTGCAGACCCACATATTTGGGTGGGTTGGGGGTCAGAGATTTGGAATTGCAAGGACTTGCGTTGAGAATGAGATGAGAATGGCTTAAGAGGACGGACCCCACGAGGCCCTGGCAGGGTCTGACCATGATGGCAGTAAGGTCCTGTTCTGGAGAGATAGATGGATTCATGGTTTTGAGGTAGTTGACATCGCGCCTTTGCTGCATAGCATGGTTGATACCCGTACCAGGAACTGGCGCACGGTGAGAGACGCGTTGGAGAACATCAGATGGCTGCAGGATATGGATGGTGTCTCACATTCGTGGGACACATGCAGCTAGTAAACCTCAACCTGGCCATTATCACAGTGCCCAGGGCGGCAGACAGGGCAGACTGTTTCTCTTGGCCGGCCGATCCGTTGGGGATGTATACTGCGAGATCGACGTATTATCGTTTGTGTCAGGGGATTGAGCGGGTGGCGTATGCTTCTTGCATTTGGAAGAGTTGGGCGCCCCTCAAGTGCAAAATATTCATTTGGTTGGCTATTCAGCACCGCATCTGGACTTCGGATCGAAGAGCTAGGCATGGGCTGCAGGACCGCCCTTCAAACTGCTTTACATGCTTACAGGATGAAGACAACGCTGAACACATATTGATCCAATGTGTATATGCTAGGGAAGTGTGGCACGGTTGCTTCCATGAGCTTAACTTGATCGTGGCACGACCGACCAGAGAGGATGAGTTATTGCACTGGTGGTTGGAGACCAGGAGAGGGTTCCGGAAAGAGCTTAAGCGAGGATTTGACTCGCTGCTGATTGCGGTGACTTGGGCCTTGTGGAAACAACGCAACGCGCGGGTCTTCAATAGAATGGCACAACAGCTAGCTCCATCGGAGCTGGTGGAAGTGATCTTAAGAGAAATTCGCGAGTGGAGGGATGCAGGACTAGGGGTAGGAGGGTTGTCATGATTTGTGTGAGAATAGGCTTTGTAATTGTGTAGGGTGTGTTCGGGTGTTGCCGAGGAGGGATGCTTGCATCTTCTCATTGGCCTCTCTTGTAAACTTGTTGCTCTTCTTTTATAAAGTTAAGGTACGCGTTTCGCGTACTCTCGAAAAAAAATTATGTATTTATTTTCATTCACAGCTTTGGTGTTAGAATATTAGCTCGCATTTGTTAGGTTCCGACAAGAAAAAAGAGACAATCAGACAATCAGTTTATTGAATCACAAGGGTGCTTTAAAAGGTTCTTTCCATCTTCAAGTCGATGTCAATGAAAATCAAGGGTACAAACTTCATCTCAGACTAGAACATGATCATAATTTAAATGCATATGTTGATGGAGTCTCTCGAAGTTGGTTCTGATTTGAGGTAATTATACTATTTCCATCTGCTATTATGTTAGTCTTTGTCGTCATATGGCATTGATCAACAATAATTATTAGACATCCCTAATGAAGAATGTGTGATTGGAATTTAATTCTTAATACTTTACAAGTAAAAACATAGACTCGTCCCTGTTTGGTTGTGTACATCCTCAATATCTCGACTAGGTCTTGATATTTATGTCATTGCAGAGGCCAAGTTGCGGAGTTGCTAGATGAATTCCATCGGAGGTTAGCTAGCTATGCTAGCCGATTGATCCACTGAACGCACATGAACAGATCGATTCTCGTTGAGACACACACAGTCCCAGCCATCCTTCTACAATAGCAAAATTATAGATCTACCATTGAATAAATAAATAAAAGGAAACAATGTAGGTACTGGTACTACTATACTCTTATGTTTTTTTTTGGGTTAAAAAAACCCTTATGTTTGGTACTGGTCTCATCTATTTGGTACTTTTCTGTTGGCACCTTATGTTTTTTTTTTGGGTTAAAAAAACCCTTATGTTTTTTCACTGTTTGATTACTTCTGCTCGACGGTTCTTATTTTCCTCAACCACCATAAAACTTCAAACAACAACAAAGTCAACGCGGGTTTTCTTGTTTGACAAAAAATGGTGGAGAGAATTGGCAATGAGGGAGTTGGTTGACATGCACTGTATGTGGACGGCAGTGGCTGCATTTTTCTTGGCACTGAAGATGCTTTGCAGAGTATACATAATGAGAGAACGAATGGGATCGAACTCTGGCCAAGTCAGCTGCACCAAGTATGACTTCGAGTTGCGCAGGTCATGGATTACGTTAGCCCGGATTGGTCATTAGCTATGCTAATTCTCCATTCAAGTATAATTTATTTATATACTTATCCTTGGACTGAGCGGTGTGGCGAGGTAGTTGTAGATGCCTCGTTGAGCTTCAGAGTTTCCGGCCAAGCTTGCATTTTTTAGTGAAGTCAGAAGAAATCTTAAAACCTCAAAGGATGGATAGATAAGCCGCATCCAGGGACGAATAAGTGCGGAGGAGGACAGAACAATACTACAAAGGACGGCAGATAAGACAAATAAGAATCACTGACTGCTCATTTTTATTGCTTGCAACTTATAAAGTCTAATTTCCTTTGCTATGACTATGATAGTATGAGGTGAGCTCAGTAGAACTAATAATGTGATTATAAAAGAAGAAAAACATCCACAGGGCAAGAATAAGTTCAGACGAGGACACAAAAATATCCGAAGGACGGCGGGCAGGACGAATAACACCGCATCGTGCTCGTTTCAATTGCTTAATTGGAACACCGTTGACTAGAGCAAAACTATGAAAATGGCTAACGAGATGCATACATAATTAAGCATAGGATACCGCCCTTCCTCTAAAAATCTTGGTAAAAGGGAGCAGCAACACCAACTAACTAGGTGTACATAACAAGTGTCAGTCAGCTATGAAGGATGGCTTTATCAATCTAAAGTCCAATCTAGTGAAGGATGGGAGTGATAATCCAATGAACTCCGCCTACTTATTTATTGCTTGAGTAGATGTTGCAGTGCAACCAATATAAAAACTTCATTTGAGGCGAGGTATTAACTAGTGCAATACAAAGAAGGAGTACTTCTCTAAAAAAAAAGCAATTATACTAAACACTTGTTGCTCTCACTGCGCGCATGGGTGCTGCGCAGTCAGTCAGATTTCACCCGGAGCTGCAAACTCATCTCTAGTAGTATCATCTATCATCCCAAATTATTAGGAGTACTTGATCTAAATGTATCCAAGTCAACTCCTCACAACTGCTCTATCGATCTCAACCAACGAGCAGTGGCTTGTCAACTCCTAAGAAGTCGCACCACGCCTTAATCTGTCATCACAGAGCGCCCAAAGTCCAAACGAACAGATAATGATTGAGAGACTTTCGCAAAAGAAGCATAGACAATGCTACAAGTAGCATAATTTTTTGAAAGGTCCACTAGTACTATAACCAATGAAAACAATAGCATGCTACAACAAAATAGCGCGGACCTTAAAATATGCTATTAGCATGTTATATCGCGCTATAGCGTGATATTAGCGAGACGTTATACAATAATATATTTAGCAAGGTCATTCTCAATATGCTATTAGCGACGCTATAGCGCGCTATTCTTTTCAATGACTATAACACTGTATGATTAATTAGTAGTCGTATCATTCTCCAAGCTAACTACCCCATGAGTGAATGAGGCCGACCTATAAATACGTCGTCGTCGTCTAGTAGAACAACGAAACGCGAAGAGCTCCACCGATCACGACAATGAAGAGGCTGAGGTTTGGCGAGGAGCCGGAGGTGGATGGTGCCGCCATAGCCCATGAGGTGATGCTGCTGCTCGCCGCGCGGAGCGCCGCGATGGGGGGCGGCGAGCCGGTGGCGCGGCCGCGCGCGTTCGAGTGCAAGACGTGCAACCGCCAGTTCCCGTCGTTCCAGGCGCTCGGCGGCCACCGCGCCAGCCACAAGCGGCCGCGGGGCGATCCGATCAGCGAGCAGGCGTCGGCGCCG
Source organism: Triticum urartu (assembly GCF_003073215.2). Lineage (NCBI taxonomy): Eukaryota > Viridiplantae > Streptophyta > Magnoliopsida > Poales > Poaceae > Triticum > Triticum urartu. The sequence goes on along the minus strand of NC_053026.1, from coordinate 607,571,939 downwards.
GCGCCGGCGCCCGCGAGGAGGCACGGGTGCACGGTCTGCGGCGTGGAGTTCGCACTCGGGCAGGCGCTGGGCGGGCACATGAGGCGCCACCGCGCCCACGAGCAGGAGGGGAGCGCTCACGAGCCGGTAGTCGCCGAGCGGGAGCCCGGCGAGACAAGAAGGGGGCTGCTGCTGGGCTTGGACCTGAACGCTGCTCCCGCTGAGCAGGCCCTGGAACTCTCTCTCTGGGCCTGACCGAACCAAGGACCGGTGGGCTGCTGTTCCTTGTGCGATAGCTCCCCTCCTACTCTTCTCTAACCTAGGGGTGTGGTGTTTCTTTCTTGTACAATACTGGTGGTTGTCAATTGATTGATTTGGATTTCCACCCCAAAAAAAAGATTGATTTGGGTTTGTGAATTGAAAGGATACAACAAGACTTTTCTTATGTTATGTCGTAAGTACTTGATTGCCTGAGTATGTACAACAGTCGACAAGTGATCATAAAACCCATAAAACATCTACACCTACTGTGGTGACAAAAAAAAATTTCTTGTGCGAATGGATTCCTCGTGTTTTTGTTGACCACTCTTTGCAAAACAGCCCAAAGAATTGTTTGCAATGTGAATGTGTAAAGAGTCTCAACTCCTATACACGTGAGACCGCAATGTATATATTGATTAGATCAGGAGCTGGGTCGTAGGTAGGTTTACAGGTGGTTGATTGTACGAATGTCCAGAGAGAGATACATGCGAGGGATAGAGAGAAAAGAAGTTAAGTAGGAAAATATCTAACTAAACCCTGGCCTATACTTGATGCCCACGCCCACACATTGGTACGTGACATACAAGAGAAAATTTCCAACACTCTCCCTTAATCACAACTACACTAAATTGAGATTCTGCCTGAATTCTTCAAAACTTCTAGTAGGCAACGCTTTTGTGAATCCATCTGCAAGCTGATCCTTTGAAGGAATAAACCTGACCTATAACTGTTTATTTGCAATTCATTCTCTGAAGAAGTGAAAATCTATCTCAATATGTTTGGTCCTGGCATGCAAAACTGGGTTAGCTGACAAATAAGTAGCACCAAGATTGTCACACCAAAGACAAGGGGGTTGCACTTGTGTAATTTATGTTCTTTCAACATGGACTGGAGCCAAATGACTTATGTTGTGGCATTTGGTAGTGCTTTGATTGCTGCTTCTGTACTTGACCTAGAGATGGTTGCCTATTTCTTTGCAAACCAAGAAATTAAATTTGGTCCATAGAATATAGCAAACCCACCTGTGGACCTTCTATCATCCACACAGCCAGCCAAGTCAGCATCAGAAAATGCAACCTATAGGAGTAGATGATGATTTGCTGAATGTGAGACCAACAGTCAACGTGTTCTTCACATACCTTAAAATCTGTTTGGCTGCTGTCCAATGAGTTGTGGTAGGAGCATGAAGAAACTAACATACTTTATTGACTACAAATGGAATGTCAGGTCTACTGAGGGTCAAATACTGAAGACAACCAACTATGCTTCTGTAATTGGTGATATCCTCCTGATCTAGGAGCTTTCCCTCTGTTGGTGACAGAGGTTATGAACTAGACAGTGTTGTTGGTGAAGGTCTGTAGTTTTGCATGCCAACCCTGTTTAACAACTCACTTGCATATTTTTCTTGAGATAGATGGAGACCATTACTATTTTTTTGAACCTCAATGCCCAATAAGAAATGCAGGACTCCCAAATCCTTGCGAGCAAACTCAGAACATAAATCCTTAAGCAACTTTTTTACTGCCTCATTAGATGAACTACTGACAATAATATCGTCAACAACTCAACATATATGAGTACAAATATGGATATTTGCTGTTTGGTATAGATAAATAAAGAGGTGTCAGATTTTGATGGAACAAACCCAAATGCTTGGAGTTTCGTGCTCAACCTTGAATGCCATGCTCTAGGGCTTGTTTCAACCCGTATAGAGACTTGTCAAGCTTGCAAACATGGAAAGGTTTATTTTTATCTTCAAACCCAGGAGGTTGCTTCATGTACACATCTTCTTCCAGAACACCATGAAGAAAACACATTCTGAACATCTAGCTATCTAAGGCTCTACCCACTGGACACAACAATAGATAGCACACGACGAATTGTTGCAGCTTCAACAACAATACTGAATGTATCCTCATAATCCAAGCCATACCTTTGCTTAAAACCCTTTGCCACAAGTCTTGTGCCATCTGATTTCTTTTTGGTGTCGTACACCCACTTGCATTCAATCAAGTTGTAGCCACACTAAGGAGGAACCAAGTGCCATGTTTTATTCCTTTTTGAAGCCATGTACTCATCATTCATAGCTGTCTTCTACCTGTCATCAGCAAGAGCATCTGATAATTTAGTAGGTTCACCTGCCATAAAAGATAAAAAATTTGAAAACATTATATTGATTTTGGAAGTTACTCCCTTCTGTAGTTTGGTTCATGGTTACACATGAGAGGCCACACGGGCAGTCGATGTAGATGATCCAGCCACGATCATAGAGGATCCCAGAACCGTTGTTGTCTGCTCCAATCCCAAGGAGGGTTTGACCCCAGGGCACACCGATCGGGATGGTGCTCGGGCCGATCTCAAGGGAGATTCAGGCGTGGGTGACCACACGCGGCCTAGAGATGCACACGGACCGCCTGGCGTTGGGCCAGCCGTGGGACGAGGTGAATGTGGCTCCAACCACATGTTGTCAATAGATTGGCACAGAGAGGCGAGGGAGGCGTTGTTACTGTGGGAGGGACGGATCCTAAGGTAGATTGCCCCGTCATCTGTGGGCCACACAGGGGCACGACTGGATCAGTGGGAGGGACGGATCCTAAGGTAGATTGCCCCGTCATCTGCGTCAGGTGCCGCGGGAATAATCTCGAGGCGGATCTGCCTTGAGGCTCGCTGTCTCCATGTGGAGGCACGTGGAATAATGGCCATTTTCTTTGCTATTTCTTTCCCTGTTTGCATCCAAATTAAATTCTGCAGCCACATATTCAGATAAATTGTGATGAGTAAGGAACAATGCTATTACTTTCACCCCCATGATCTATTCCAATAAGAGATGGCAGCAGAAGCAAGATTTCCTTGCGAAGAAGAGCACCGACATTAGGGTGTGGTTTCTCAAAGGGAAATTGAGTTTCATCAAGAACAACATCACATGATATGTAAACATGACCGGTAGCAACATCAAGACATTTGACACCTTTATGTTGTCCACTATAGCCAATAAAGATGCATTGTGTGGAACGAAACATGAGTTTCTGGTTGTTATAGGGACGAAGATTGGGCTAGTAAGCACAACCAAACACACAGAGTGGAGCATAGTATGGTTTGATATGAAGGACACGTTCGATGGGAGTTTCGTTTTTGATGACACGACTAGGCAAGATATTTATGAGATGAACAACGACTAAAAAGGCTTCATCCCAATATTTTAGTGGCATGGATGCGCAACAAGAAGGGCAAGACCTATTTCAACAATATGTCTATGTTTACGTCCTGCTGATTCGTTCTATTGATGGGCATGAGGACAAGATACATGATGGGAAATGCCTAGCGTTTGAAAGAAAGAATTTATCTTTTCATATTCGCCACCCTAATCAGATTGCATTGCAATTATTTTACTATCAAACTTGCGTTCAACAAGAGCTTGAAATTTATGGAAGACTTGGAAAACATCCGAACATTTCTTGAGGAGATAGATCCAGGTGCACTTGCTATAGTCATCAATAAAGCTTACTTAGTATGTGTATCTACCAACAAAGGAAGGGGCTGGTCCCCACACATCAGAAAAAATAAGTTGCAAGGGTTTTGTAGAAACTGGGTATGGCAATTGATGAATTTTTGCTTTATGACAAGAATCACAAATAATTTCACGATCGCACTCACCAACATACGGGGGCTTATTTCCACTAAAAATTTGGTAAACAATGGAAAAGATGGATGGCCTAAACGCTTATGCCACCTTTCTAAAGTGAGTCTTGTGGCGCCATACACTTGTTTATTGGAATTAAAATTTTATGGAATCAACGGATAAAGACCGTGCACGCATCTATCGTGGTAGAGAACCCTCCTTCTGGCCTGGCCCTTTATCAAAGAAATAGGTTATCAAGGGTAATACAATGAAAAGAAAGGATGTTTCTTGATGCACCAGGAACACGTTGAACATCTTTGATATGCATATCACGATATGGGGTGTTAATAATAGATTAACCAACATGACTAATCATCATACCTTGCCCATTTTCAGTGGCATGGACTTGATCTTGGCCGGTGTACTTATCATGCATGATTATCTTGGCAAAGTCTGAAGTGATATGCTCATTTGCACCGGTACCAACATACAAGTTTGAATCAACACCATAGGAGATGTCCACCACAGCTGCAACATGCCTTCTTTGGGAGTTGTCCTTTGCATAACGCCACTTGCACTCCTTGTCAATATGGTTAGTTTTCTTACAGATCTAACATTTGTTTTCGTACTCTTCATAATCGGCAAAGTGACCACATCCTCCGCCCGTATTGTTGTTGTAGAAGGGACATGGTGGGTTGTGGTTGTAGTAGCAGCCGCCATTGACATTGTTGTTGTAGACGCGTTGGTCACTGGCAGAGTTTTTGTTGTGGTAGCCGCCGCCGAAGTTGTTGTGGTAGCCGTCGTCGCCACCGTTGTGGTAGCCGTTGCTGTCTCCACTATTGTGGTAGCCGCCACCGCTGCCACCCCATTTAGTGAGTTGCGTTTGGCCTTGGAGGAGCTCCCTTGGCTGCGGTAGGCCGCATTGGCTGAGGACTTGAAGATGAAGGAAATATGCCCTAGAGGCAATAATAAAGTTGTTATTTCATATTTCCTTAATCATTATAAAGGTTTATTATTCATGCTAGAATTGTATTGATCAGAAACTTAAATACATTTGTGAATACATAAACAAATACCGTGTCCCTAGTGAGCCTCTACTAGACTAGCTTGTTGATCAAAGATGGTTAAGATTTCCTAACCATGAACATGTGTTGTCATTTGATAAACGGGATCACATCATTAGGAGAATGATGTGATGGACAAGACCCATCCATTAGCTTAGCATATTGATCGTTCAGTTTATTGCTATTGCTTTCTTCATGTCAAATACATATTCCTTCGACTATGCGACTATGCAACTCCTGGATACCGGAGGAATACCTTGTGTGCTATCAAACGTCACAACATAACTGGGTGATCATAAAGATGCTCTACAGGTATCTCCGAAGGTGTTTGTTGAGTTGGCATAGATCGAGATTAGGATTTGTCACTCCGAGTATCAGAGAGGTATCTCCGGGCCCTCTCGACAATACACATCATAAGCTTGCAACCAAATGACTAAGGGGTTAGTAACGAGGTGATGTATTATGGAACAATTAAAGGGACTTGCCGGTAACGAGATTTAAATAGGTATGAAGATACCGACGATCGAATCTCGGGCAAGTAACATACCGATGGACAAAGGGAATTACGTATGTTGTCATAACGGTTCGACCAATAAAGATCTCCATAGAATATGTAGGAGCCAATATGGGCATCCAGGTTCCGCTATTGGTTATTGACCGGAGAGGTGTCTCGGTCATGTGTACATAGTTCTCGAACCCGTTGGGTCCGCACGCTTAATATTCGTTGACGGTATAGTGTTATATGAGTTATATGATTTGGTGACCGAATTTTGTTTGGAGTCCCAGATGAGATCACAGACATGACGAGGAGTCTTGAAATGGTCGAGAGGTAAAGATTGATATGTAGGATGATGGTGTTCGGACACCGGAAGAGTTTCAGAGTGCACTGGGTAGTCATCGGGTCGCCGGAAGGGGTTTCGGACACCCCCGGTTGGTGTATGGGCTTAATGTGCCAAGGGGGTACAGACCAGCCCACAGGGGCCGGTGCGCCCCTCTCCCTGGTCGGCCGGCCCTAGGGAAGGAAAGGGGGAGGGCTAACCCCTCCTACCTTCCCCTTCTCATGGGAGAAAGGAAGGGGGGGGGGGCGCCTCCCTCCCTTGCCTTTCCCCGCTCACCTAAAAAGGAAAGCGAGGGGGGGGGGGGCTTGGGAGAGACCCCAAGTAGGATTCCCCCTACTTGGGGCGCCCCCTTGGCTGCTCCTCCGCCCCACCTATATATATGTGGGAGGGGGCGCCTAGCATACCCCACAACATTGTCTTAGCCGTGTGCGGTGGCCCCCTCCACCATTTACACCCCCGGTCATATTTTCATAGTGCTTAGGAGAAGCCCCGCGGAGATAACTTCACCATCACCATCACCATGCTGTCGTGCTGCCAGAACTCATCCACTACCTTGCTGTCTTGCTGGATCAAGAAGGCGCGAACGTCATCAAACTGAATGTGTGCTGAACATGGAGGTGCCGAACGTTTGGTACTCGATCGGTTGGATCGTGAAGAAAGTTTGACTACATCAACCGCATTGTCAAACGCTTCCGCTTACGGTCTACGAGGGTACGTAGACACACTCCCCCCTCATTGCTATGCATCTCCATGGATAGATCTTGTGTGTGCGTAGAAATTTTTTGTTTTCCATGCAACGTTTCCCAACAGTGGCATCCGATCCAGGTCTATGCATAGATGATACGCACGAGTAGAACACAACGAGTTGTGGGCGGTGATAGTCATACTGCTTACCACCAACGTCTTATTTTGATTCGGCGGTATTATGGGATGAAGTAGCCCGGACCAACCTTACATGTCCACGTACATGAGACCGGTTCGACCGACAGACATGCAACTTGTTTTGCATATAGGTGGCTGGCGGGTGTCTCTTTATCCCACTTTAGTTGAATTTGACCGCGGCTGGTCCTTAAAGAAGGTTAAAATAGCAAACTTGATAAATCACCGTTGCGGTCTTTGCCGTAGGTAAGAACAGTTCTTGCTAGAAGCCCATAGCAGCCACGTAAAACTTGCAACAGCAAAGTAGAGGACGTCTAACTTATTTTTGTAGGGCATGTTGTGATGTGATATGGTCAAGACGTGTTGTGATATACGTTGTTGTATGGGACAATCATGTTTTGTAATTTATCGGCAACCGGCAGGAGCCTTATGGTTGTCTCTTTATTGAAATGCAAACGCCATGTAATTGCTTTACTTTATCACTATGCGTTAGCGATAGTTGTAGAAGAAATAGTTGGCGAGACGACCACAACGTAGCGATGGAGATCAAGGTGTCGAGCCAGTGACGATGGAGATCATGACGATGCTTTGGAGATGGAGATCAAAAGCACAAGATGATGATGGCCATATTATGTCACATATTTTGATTGCATGCGATCTTTATCCTTTATGCATCTTATTTTGCTTAGTACAGCGGTAGCATTATAAGATGATCCCTTCACTAAATTTCAAGATAAAAGTGTTCTCCCTAAGTATGCACCGTTTCTAAAGTTAGCCGTTTCAAAGCACCTCGTGATGATCAGGTGTGATAGACTCTACGTTCATATGCAACGGGTGTAAGCCAGATTTACACACGTGGAATACTTGGGTTAAACTTGACGAGCCTAGCATGTACATACATGATCTCGGAATACTGGAGACCGAAAGGCCGAACGTGAGTCATATAATAGATATGATCAACATAGAGATGTTCACCATTGATGACTAACCCATCTCACGGGATGATCGGACATGGGATAGTTGATTTGGATCATGTATCACTTAGCTAACTTGAGGGATGTTTATTTAAGTGGGAGTTAATTAGTAATTTGATTAATTGAACTTAATTTATCATGAACTTACTCCTGATAGTATTTGCAGATTATGTTGTAGATCAATAGCTCGCGATGTAGCTCCCTATTTTTGATACGTTCCTAGAGAAAACTAAGTTGAAAGATGATAGTAGCAATGATGCGGACTGGGTCCATGATCTGAGGATTATCCTCATTGTTGCATAGAAGAATTATGTCCTTGATGCACCGCTAAGTGACAGACGTATTGCAGGAGCAGATGCAGGCGTTATGAATGTTTGGCAAGCTCAATATGATGACTACTTAATAATTTAGTGCACCATGCTTTACGGCTTAGAACCAGGACTTCAAAACGTTTTGAAACACCACAGATCACATGAGATGCTCCAAGAGCTGAAATTGGTATTTCAGACTCATGCCCGTGTCGAGAGGTATGAGACCTATGACAAGTACTTTGCCTACAAGATGAAGGAGAATAGCTCAGCCAGTGAGCATGTGCTCAGAATGTATGGGGTACTACAATCGCTTGAATCAAGTGGGAGTTAATCTTCCAGATAAGATAGTAATTGACAGAGTTCTGTAGTCACTATCACCAAGCTACTAGAACTTAGTGATGAACTATAATATGCAAGGGATGACGAAAATGATTCCCGAGCTCTATGGGATGCTGAAATCGACGAAGGTAGAAATCAAGAAAGAGCATCAAGTGTTGATGGTTAATGTCGGTGTCAAAACCGGCGGATCTTGGGTAGGGGTCCCGAACTGTGCGTCTAGGCCGGATGGTAACAGGAGGCAGGGGACACGATGTTTTACCCAGGTTCGGGCCCTCTTGATGGAGGTAAAACCCTACGTCCTGCTTGATTAATATTGATGATATGGGTAGTACAAGAGTAGATCTACCACGAGATCAGAGAGGCTAAACCCTAGAAGCTAGCCTATGGTATGATTGTATGTTATGGTTGTTGTTGTCCTACGGACTAAAACCCTTCGGTTTATATAGACACCGGAGAGGGTTAGGGTTACACAAGGTCGGTTACAAAGGAGGAGATATCCATATTCGTATGGCCTAGCTTGCCTTCCACGCCAAGTAGAGTCCCATCTGGACACGAGACGAAGTCTTCAATCTTGTATCTTCATAGTCTAACAGTCCGGCCAATGGAGATAGTCCGGCTGTCCGGAGACCCCTAATCCAGGACTCCCTCAGTAGCCCCTGAACCAGACTTCAATGACGATGAGTCCGACGCGCAGTATTGTCTTTGGCATTGCAAGACGGGTTCCTTCTCCGAATACATCATAGAAGAATTTGAATACGAGGATAGTGTCCGACCCTGCAACATAAGTTCCACATTCCACCGCAGAGAGAATAATATTTCCGCATATCTAATTTGCTGGCTTGTTTTGGCAGCACGACGTTATGTCATGGCCCGGTGATTATTCGAACCGTTTCTTTTAAGAAGCTCCACACATAGCGCGAGGCGGTTTCTTGACATTTCTTGCCGAAGCAGAGATCGTGTTCCCCCCAATTACAGGATTCTCATTAATGCGGTCATGGGTAACCCAACCGTGTCTAGGACTCCTAGATTATAGGCAAGTCCTAAACGGCTACTGAGAGGACGCTTGATATTCACCCTCTTTATAAAGGGACAAGGTTTTCACTTTTTCCCTCTCGTGCTCAATCGAACCCTTCCCCCACCTCGAGTTCTAACACCCAAAGCCCAGGTTAGGTGCTCCGGATCTTCAATCATGTCCGAATCCAGCCTTCAAGGCCGATGGATGCCCTCCTCCATTACGGAAGAGGACATTAAGAAGTTGAGGGAGGCCAGATACCTGACCGCCGAGGTTTCGCATCGGCTGCCTGCTCGAGGGCAGATCATCCCTACTCCCGAACCCAACGAGAACGTTGTGTTCGTCTCCCACTTCCTCTGAGGTCTAGGCCTCACTCTGGATCCTTTCGTTAGGGGTTTGATGTTCTATTACGGGCTAGATTTCCACGATCTAGCTCTGGACTCCTTTCTCCACATCTCGACTTTTATTGTCGTGTGTGAGGCCTTCCTCCGCGTTACCCCTCACTTCGGCCTGTGGCTCAAGACCTTTGAAGTAAGGCCGAAGATGATCGAGGGGCAACATGCAGCATGCGGAGGTGCATCAATAGGAAAGATGGCAGGAGCTCCATGGCCGAAAGGTTCCTTTCCAGAGGTGTCCGAATTATGGCAACGGGAGTGGTTTTACGTCACGGCTCCCAGAAGTGCCAAGTGGGCGGCTGCCCCCGCTTTCCGCTCGGGCCCCCCACCATAGCTGATGTCATGGATTAGCAGAGGTCTGAGCTAGGGTCCAGCCAAGGACATGCCTATACTGCAAAGCCGCATCTGAGATCTCTTTGAGGGAGATTTTAATTTGGCTGTGGTAATACAAGTTATGCTGGTTCGTCAAGTCCAGCCTTGGAGACACCGACCCTTCGCTTGTGGGAGTTCAACCCAGAGGGACCGCATGCCATTCAAAGTTTCCTCGGCCTGACGCACGAGGAGATGTACAAGTCATTCTTCAGACCTCAAGTAGAGTGTCCGGATATTACCGAGGACGTGGGCCTGAGCAGTAACCGCGTCGCCGAACAAGTAAGAAACCCTCTGGCCGAACACACTGTCTTTTATTCGTCATGAAGTTATTTCTGAGAATTTGCTTTTTGACCAGGACTGGATAACAAAAGCGAAGATGATTCTGTGTTTGGCCCCCCTCCCTGAGGGTTTGGAAAATCCGGTATTGGAAAAGATGCTCGAGGTCGCACCTTGCCCGGAGCCCTCGAAGGAAGATACCGGGGGGGGGGGGATAATACGGGCGGACGCGGGCCCCCATCACTGCCCGTTCCAACCGAGGGAATGAGCTTCTCCTTGGAGGAGGACAACCGGGGGAGGAAAAGGACCGCTTCCGAAGATCCGAAAGCTGAAGCCTCCAAACAAGAGAAGAAGTCTCCCACAGAGGGTCCTGCCTCGGGGGGTGCTTTTGCCGCACAAAGTCCGTGGGGGGATCAGCCCTCCAACGAGTCGTAAGTGATCCAAAATACTTCAATAGTAAAGGTATGCTATCTTTTTTCTGAGAAAATAACCACCGCATATATCTTGCAGTTCGGGCCTTAGCCCCTCTCAGATGAAGATTGTTGTCGAAGATGAAGTCTCCGCGGATGTCGGCCGTGTAGTTCAAACTTCCAAATCTGACCTGATGGCCAGGGGCGTAGCTTTCAATCTACTCCAGATGGCCAAGCGAATTAGCCCGCAGTGCAAAGCCACCGAATACGAAGATTTGTCCGGGGAGAAAAGTCTCACCCTGGACCGCATCGCTATCGATGATAGAAGGAGCCATCAAGCCTAACGGCGACGACACAGATGAACTCTCAATGAAAGCACCAATGTCGGTGTCAAAACTGGCAGATCTCGGGTAGGGGGTCCCGAACTGTGCAACTAGGCCGGATGGTAACAGGAGGCAGGGGACACGATATTTTACCCAGGTTTGGGCCCTCTTGATGGAGGTAAAACCCTACGTCCTGCTTGATTAATATCGATGATATGGGTAGTACAAGAGTAGATCTACCACGAGATCAGAGAGGCTAAACCCTAGAAGCTAGCCTATGGTATGATTGTATGTTATGGTTGTTGTTGTCCTACGGACTAAAACCCTTCGGTTTATATAGACACCGGAGAGGGTTAGGGTTACACAAGGTCGGTTACAATGGAGGAAATATCCATATTCGTATTGCCTAGGTTGCCTTCCACGCCAAGTAGAGTCCCATACGGACACGAGACAAAGTCTTCAGTCTTGTATCTTCATAGTCTAACCCGGCCAATGGAGATAGTCCGGCTGTCCGGAGACCCCTAATCCAGGACTCTCTCAGTTAACAATACCACTAGTTTCAAGAAAAAGGGCAAAGGGAAAGAAAGATAACTTCAAGAAGAATGGCAAGCAAGTTGCCACTCCCGTGAGGAAGCCCAAAGCTGGACCTAAGACTGAAACTGATTGCTTCTACTTCAATGGAAATGATCACTAGAAGCGGAAATGCCCCAAATACCTTGCGGATAAGAAGGATGGCAAAGTGAACAAAGGTATATTTGATATACATGTTATTGATGTGTACCTTACTAGTGTTTGTATAGCCCCTTGGTATTTGATACTGGTTCAATTGCTAAGATTAGTAACTCGAAACAGGAGTTGCAGAATAAACAGAGACTAGTTAAGGGCAAGGTGACGATGTGTGTTGGAAGCGATTCCAGTGTTGATACGATCACCATCGTACACTCCCTCTATGTTTAGGATTAGTGTTGAGCCTAAATAAATGTTATTTGGTGTTTGCGTTGAGCATGAACAAGAATAGACCGTGTTTATTGCAATACGGTTATTTATTTAAGTCAGAGAATGATTGTTGTTCTGCCTACATGAATAAAACCTTCTATGGTCATACACCCAATGTAAATGGTTTATTGGATCTCGATCGTAGTGATACACATATTCATAATATTGATGCCAAAAGATACAAAGTTGATAATGACAGTGCAACATACTTGTGGCACTGCCGTTTAGGTCATATTGGTGTAAAGCGCATGAAGAGACTCCATGTGGATGGAATTTTGGAATCACTTGATTATGAATCATTTGATATTTATGAACCATGCCTCATGGGCAAGATGACTAGAACTCTGTTCTCCAGAACAATGGAGCGAGCTAATGACTTATTGGAAATAATACATACCGATGTATGCGGTCGATGAGTGTTGAAGCACGCGGCATGTATCATTATTTTCTCACCTTCACAGATGATTTGAGTAGGTATGGGTATATCTACTTAATGAAACACACATATTTGAAAAGTTCAACGAATTTCAGAGTGAAGTGGAGAATCATCGTAACAAGAAAATAAAGTTTCTATGATTTGATCACGGAGGCGAATATTTAAGTTACGAGTTTAGCCTTCATTTAAAACAATGTGGAATAGTTTCACAACTCACGCCGCCTGGAACACCACAGTGTAATGGTGTGTCTGAATGACGTAACCATACTTTATTAGATATGGTGCGATCTATGATGTCTCTTACCAATTTACCTCTATCGTTTTGGGTTTATGCATTAGATACAACTGCATTCACGTTAAATAGGGCACCGTCTAAATCCGTTGAGAGGACACCGCATGAACTGTGGTTTGGAAAGAAACCTAAATTGTCATTTCTTAAAGTTTGGGGTTGCGACAGTTATGTCAAATGGCTTCAGCCTGATAAGCTCGAACCCAAATCGGAGAAGTGCATCTTCATAGGATACCCTAAGGAAACAATTGGGTACAGATTCTACCATAATCCGAAGGCAAGATCTTTGTTGCTAAGAATGGATTCCTTTCTAGAGAAGGAGTTTCTCTCGAAAGAAGTGAGTGGGAGGAAAGTAGAACTTGATGAGGTAATTGTACCTCCTCTCGAATTGGAAAGTAGCATATCAGAGAAAACCGTTCCCGTGATGCCTGCACCAACTAGAGAGGAAGCTAATGATGCTGATCATGAAACTTCGGATCAAGTTAGTATTGAACTTCGTAGGTCAACCAGAACACGTTACGCACCAGAGTGGTACGGTAATCCTGTCCTAGAAGTCATGTTATTAGACCAACGCGAACCTATGGACTATGAAGAAGCTATGATGAGCCCAGATTCCGATAGATGGCTTGAGGCCATGAATTCTGAGATAGGATCCATGTATGAGAACAAAGTGTGGACTTTGGTGGACTTGGCCGATGATCGGCAAGCCATAGAGAATAAATGGATCTTCAAGGAGAAGACTGACGCCCGCGGTAAGGTTACTATCTACAAAGCTCGATTTATCGCAAAAGGTTTTCAATAATTTCAAGGGGTTGACTATGATGAGACTTTCTCACCCATAGTGATGCTTAAGTCCATCCGAATCATCTTAGCAATTGCCGCATTTTATGATTATGAAATCTGGCAAATGGACGTCAAAACTGCATTCCTTAATGGATATCTTAAAGAAGAGTTGTATATGATGCAAACAGAAGGTTTTGTCGATCCTAAAGGTGCTAACAAAGTATGCAGGCTCCAGCGATCCATCTATGGACTAGTGCAAGCATCCCGGAGTTAGAATATACACTTTGATGAGGTGATCAAAGCATATGGTTTTATACAGACTTACGGTGAAGCCTGTATTTACAAGAAAGCGAGTGGGAGTTCTGTAGCATTTCTGATATTACATGTGGATAACATATTGTTGATTGGAAATGATATAGAAGTTTTGGATAGCATAAAAGGATACTCAAATAAGAATTTTTTAATGAAAGACCTTGGTGAAGTTTCTTACATATTGAGACGACACCTTATGTAATAGGGCACCGTCTAAATCCGTTGAGATGACACCGCATGTAATAAGAATTTTTTTAATAGGGCACCGTCTAAATCCGTTGAGACGACACCACATGAAATGTGGTTTGGAAACAAACCTAAGTTATCATTTATTAAAGTTTGGGGTTGCGACACTTATGTCAAATGGCTTCAGCCTGATAAGCTCGAACCCAAATCGGAGAAGTGCGTCTTCATAGGATACCCTAAGGAAAAAATTGGGTACACATTCTTCCACAAATCCGAAAGCGAGATCTTTGTTGCTAAGAATGGATCCTTTCTAGAGAAGGAGTTTCTCTCAAAAGAAGTGAGTGGGAGGAAAGTAGAACTTGATGAAGTAATTGTACCTCCTCTCGAATTGGAAAGTAGCATATCAGAGAAAACCGTTCCCGTGATGCCTACACCAACTAGAGAGGAAGCTAATGATGATGATCATGAAACTTCGGATCAAGTTAGTACCGAACTTCATAGATCAACCAGAACACGTTCTGCACCAGAGTGGTACGGTAATCCTGTCCTAGAAGTCATGTTATTAGACCAAGGTGAACCTATGAACTATGAAGAAGCTACGATGAGCCCAGATTCCGACAGATGGCTTGAGGCCATGAATTCTGAGATAGGATCCATGTATGAGAACAAAGTCTGGACTTTGGTGGACTTGCCCGATGATCGGCAAGCCATAGAGAACAAATGGATCTTCAAGAAGAAGACTGACGCTGACGGTAATATTACTATCTACAAAGCTCGATTTGTCGCAAAAGGTTTTCGACAAGTTCAAGGGGTTGACTACGATGAGACTTTCTCACCCATATCGATGCTTAAGTTCGTCCGAATCATGTTAGCAATTACGGCATTTTATGGTTATGAAATCTGTCAAATGGATGTCAAAACTGCATTCCTTAATGGATATCTTAAAGAAGAGTTGTATATGATGCAAACAAAAGGTTTTGTTGATCCTAAAGGTGCTAAAAAAGTATGCAGGCTCCAGTGATCCATCTATGGACTGGTGCAAGCATCTCGGAGTTGGAATATACACTTTGATGAGGTGATCAAAGCATATGGTTTTATACAGACTTACAGTGAAGCTTGTATTTACAAGAAAGCGAGTGGGAGCTCTGTAGCATTTCTGATATTACATGTGGATGACATATTGTTGATTGGAAATGATATAGTAGTTTTGGATAACATAAAAGGATACTTGAATAAGAATTTTTTAATGAAAGACTTTGGTGAAGTTCCTTACATATTGAGACGACACCGCATGTAATAGGGCACATTCTAAATCGGTTGAGACGACACCGCATGTAATAAGAATTTTTTTAAATAGGGCACCGTCTAAATCCGTTGAGACGACACCACATGTAATAATAATTTTTTAAATAGGGCACCGTCTAAATCCGTTGAGATGACACCGCATGAACTATGTTTTGGAAAGAAATCTAAGTTGTCATTTCTTAACGTTTGGGGTTCCATCCGCAAGGAGATCTGGCCGGGGCGTCCTCAACGGCCACAACGGTGCCGCTCGGCCGATGAGAGAGAGCGAGAGCCAGGGGAGGGGAGAGGCCACAGGTGAGGGAAAGAGAGGCCGAGGGGTGCATGGCGTTGTCTAGAGTCGTCCAGGGCGTCGACAGAAGTAGGAGGTGGCCGTCGGTGGCCGCGCGCTGCTACCTCTTGAGCATGCGTTGGTTTTTCCTTGAAGAGGAAAGGGTCATGCATGAAAGTAGCATAAGTATTTCCCTCAGTTTTTGAGAACCAAGGTATCAATCCAGTAGGAGACAACACACAAGTCACCTAGTACCGTCACAAACAATCAAGAACCTTGCAACCAACAAGATAAAGGGGTTGTCAATCCGTTCACGGTCACTCGCAAAAGTGAGATCTACTACAGATAGTAAAGTAAATATTTTTGGTATTTTTGTTGAATAGATTGGAAATTAAATATTGCAAAATAGTAAACGAGATGCGATGTAAATAAAAGAGATGCAATATAATAAGAAAGAGACCCGGGAGCCATAGGTTTCACTAGTGGCTTCTCTCAAGATAGCATGTATTACGGTGGGTGAACAAATTACTGCCAAGCAATTGATAGAAAAGCGCATAGTTATGAAGATATCTAAGGCAATGATCATGAATATAGGCATCACGTCCTTGTCAACTAGATCAAAATGATTCTGCATCTACTACTATTACTCCACACATCGACCGCTATCCAGCATGCATCTAGAGTATTAAGTTCATAAGAACAGAGTAACGCTTTAAGCAAGATGACATGATGTAGAGGGATAAACACAAGCAATATGATATAAACCCCATCTTTTTATCCTCGATGGCAACAATACAATACGTGCCTTGCTGCCCCTACTGTCACTGGGAAAGGACACCGCAAGATTGAACCCAAAGTGAATCACTTCTCCCATTGCAAGAAAGATCAATCTGGTAGGCCAAACTAAACCGATAATTCGAAGAGACTTGCAAAGATATAAAATCATGCATATAAGAATTCAGAGAAGAACCAAATGATATTCATAGATAATCTTGTTCATAAACCCACAATTCATCAGATCTCGGCAAACACTCCACAAAATAGTATTACATCGAGGAGAACTTTGTATTAAGAATCAAAGAGAGAGAAGAAGCCATCTAGCTAATAACTATGGACCCAAAGGTCTGCGGTAAACTACTCATGCTTCATCGGAGAGGCTATGGTGTTGATGTAGAAGCTCTCTGTGATCGATTCCCCCTCCGGGAGATCGCCGGAAAAGGCCCCAAGATGGGACCTCACGGGTACAAAAGGGTGCGGCGGTGGAAAAGTGGTTTCATGGCTCTCTGTGATCGATCTAGGGTATAAGAGTATATATAGGCGAAAGAAGTACGTCGGTGGAGCTACGAGGGGCCCATGAGGGTGGGGGCGCGCCTACCCCCTAGGCGTGCCCTCCTGCCTCATGGCTGCCTCGTGGAGTTCCAGACATCGACTCCAAGTCTTCTGGATTGCTTTCGGTCCAAGAAAGATCATCGCGAAGGTTTCATTCTATTTGGACTCCGTTTGGTATTCCTTTTCTGGGAAACTCTAAAATAGGCAAAAAAACAGAAACTGGCACTGGGCCTCCGGTTAATAGGTTAGTCCCGAAAATAATATAAAAGAGCATATTAAAGCCCATTAAACATCCAAAAAAGATAATATAATAGCATGGAACAATAAAAAATTATAGATACGTTGGAGACGTATCACGCGCGTGCTAGCGCACCATGGGCACACGCCCTCGTGCCCACTGGCACAAGGTTGAGGACGACTGGCGCTGGCCAGTGGACTGGGCCGGCACAGTGCCAGGCTGGCTGGGCTGGACAGGTAAGCCAGTTGAGTTTCTAACCCTTTTCTATTTTTGTTTCTGTTTTCTAATTGCAGTTTGTTTTTGATCCAGTTTTAAAAACCAAATCAATTTTATAAATGCTGAAAATATTCATGAGCACTTTCTGAATTATTTCAGTGGCCCACAAATAGTTCCAACATTATTTGAACATTTAAATTATTTATAGTGTTTAAATGGCCATCAAATACAATATGATATAATTCTAAAATCCAGGAATGACCTAGAAATATGTTCATCATTTTTGGCAGAGGTTTTCACCTTTATCAGAAATCATGAACATTTTCAAAGGGCATTTTGGGTTTATTGAAAATGATTTTATTTGAGCCTATTTGAATTCATTTGGTGCTAGGGTTTGGTCATTCTCCATTTCAAGTTTAATTAAAAATTAAACATGATGCAACACAAGATGCTAGCACTAAGCATTACCAGAACTAGGGATGTGACAAGAAGCCCTGCGGAGATAACTTCACCATCACTGTCACCATGCTGTCGTGCTGCCAGAACTCATCCACTACCTCGCCGTCTTGCTGGATCAAGAAGGCACGGACGTCATCAAGCTGAACATGTGCTTAACACGGAGGTGTTGTACGTTCGATACTCGATCGGTTGGATCGCGAAGAAAATTCGACTACATCAACCACGTTGTCAAACGCTTCCGCTTACGGTCTGCGAGGGTACATAGACACTCTCTCCTCCTCATTGTTATGCATCTCCATGGATAGATCTTGCGTGTGCATAGAAACTTTTTGTTTTCCATGCAACGTTTCCCAATAGAAGCCCCTGCGCTCGATCCATGAAACATCTCTACTCGTTGATCGAAGTCGGCTACCATGCCAAAGAGGTCATCTATGGAAAGAGATTCTATGCGCACATCAAGGCTCGAAATAAGGGGCTGATAGTCCATATCAAGACCAACAATAATGAACGAGATCAACTCATCCTCACCGATGGGTTTTACAACCACACCAAGCTCATCCGCGAGCGATCGTATTTGACCGAAGAAAGCGGCAACTGATTGCGTGACTTTTTGGGCGTTGGAAAGGGTTGTACGACAATTGTTGGCTCGGGATCACAACTGGGCGTGAACATATTGGCAAGGGCAGCCCTGATTTGGTGGGAGTTTTCAAGTGACGCAACATGGACCAGGACTTCCATAGAAAGATTATTAAGTAGGTAGGGCATGACCCACAAGTATACGGGATCAATCATAGTCCTTTCTATAAGTAAGATTGTTGAACCCAACGAGGAGCAGAAGGAAATGATAAGCGGTTTTCAGCAAGGTAATTTCTACAAGCACTGAAATTGTCCGTAATAGGTTGTTTGATAGCAAGATAATTTGCAACAAGCAAGTAACGATAATAGTAAATAAAGTGCAGCAAGGTATACCAATCCTTTTGTGGCAAAGGAAAGGCCAAAACGCCCTCTTATAATAAGAAAAATGTTCTTGAGGGCATACAGGTATTTCATCTGGTCACTTTCATCATGTCGGTTTGGTTCGCGTTCGCTACTTTGATAATTTGATATGTGGGTGGACCGGTGCTTGGGTGTTGTTCTTACTTGAACAAAACTCCCACTTATGATTAACCCCCTCGCAAGCATCCGCAACTATGAGAAAAGTATTAAGATAAAATCTAACCATAGCATTAAACATATGGATCCAAATCAGTCCCTTGCGAAGTAGCACATAAACTATGGTTTAAACTTCTGTCACTCTAGCAACACATCATCTAATAACTACTCCACAATGCATTCCCTTAGGCCAAAGATGGTGAAGTGACATGTAGTCGACATTCACATGACACCACTAAGGGAATCACAACATACATATAATCCAAGTATCAAACACATGTCAAATTCACATGATTAGTTGCAACATGGCTTCTCCCGTGACCTCAAGAACAAAAGTAACTACTCACAAATGATATTCATGCTCAAGATCAGAGGGGTATTAAATAGAATAATGGATCTGAACATATAATATTCCACCAAATAAACCATATAGTAATCAACTACAAGCTATAATTAACACTACTAGTCACCCACAGGTACAATTCTGAGGTTCCGGTACAAAGATTGAACACAAGAGATGAACTAGGGTTTGAGATGAGATGGTGTTGTTGAACATGTTGATGAATATTGGCCTCCCAAGGATGAGAGGGTTGTTGGTGATGACAATGGCTTCGATTTCCCCCTTTGGGAGGGAAGTTCCCCTAGCGGAATCGCTTCGTCAGAGGGCAAAAGTGCTCCTGCCCAAGTTCCGCCTCGAGACAGCGGCGCTCCACCCTGAAAACCATCCCCTTATTTTTATAGGTCAAAAGACCTTATGTACCAGAAGATGGGCACTAGAGGTGGGCTGGGCTGCCCACAACCCACCAGGGCGCCCCTGGAGGGCCTGGCGCGCCCTGGTGTCTTGTGGGCACCAGGTGGCCCCCCTCTGGTAGTTATTTGCTCTAGTATTTTTTTATATATTACAAAATATTTCTCTGTAAAATTTCTGCTCATTTGGAGAAGTGCAGAATAGGTATCTCTGACATAGCTTTCTCAGGTCCAGAATTCCAGCTGTCGGCATTCTCGCTCTTTGTGTAAACCTTGCATATTATGAGAGAAAAGGCATTAAAATTACTCCCTAAATCATTATTATGTATAAAAACATTATAAATAATAGTAGGAAAACATGATGCAAAGTGGACATATCAGTAGGCCATGAGTTGTTGATCCTGGATCAACCAGGGCTATAGGCGGGGTTAGGAACCTCCTAGTCCTTCCCTTCAGAGTTCTTTGAGACTATGGTGGCGGAGGGTCCAGGGATTGTTTTGTCGAGATAGCCAAAAAGTCCCGTCCCCATGATCTGAGAGCAGCCTAAGCTCTCCATAGGATATAGTTGGTCGATTGAGAGGCTCAGAGGTGGTGTTGTTTAGGCTGGAGGAGATGTTCTAGGTGGAGGAAGACATGGCAGAAGTGGTGGTGGAGATGGAAGCTAGACAAGGAAGAAGGAGGCTGAAAGATCGTGGATGTTGCCTAATGGGGGGGGGAGGTGAATAGGGCTTTGAAATAATTACAGTTTAAGCTTGAACAAATGCAGAATAAAACTAGCATTTGATTTCTCAAGCACAAAACCCAAAACAACTAGGGTCACCTATGTGCACCAACAACTTATGCTAAGCAAGATAAACAACTAAGTGATAACAAGATATCTATCATGAAATACAATGGCTATCACAATGTAAAGTGCATAAGTAAAGGGCTCGGGTAGAGATAATTGAGGCACACGGAGAGGACAATGTATCGCGAAGTTCACACGCTTGCAGATGCTAATCTCCGCTTGGAGCGGTGTGGAGGCACAATCCTCCCCCAAAAGCCACTAGGGCCACTGTAATCTCCTCACGCCCTCGCACAATGCAAGATGTCATGATTCCACTAAGGGACCCTCGAGGGAGGTCACCTAACCCGTACAATTGGCAACCCTTGGGGGGCGGTTACTGGCACCCATACAAATTGCTTGGGGAAATCTCCACAACTTAATTGGAGACCCCAACGCTTGCCCAGAGATTTACACCACAATGTGAGCTCTGCAATATCACCAACCATCTAGGGTGCCCAAGAACCCAAGAGGAACAAGCTCTAGGGTACCAAGCACCCAAGAGTAATAAGCTACTCAAACTTCACTTCCACGTATCACCGTGGAGAACCCAAACCTATGCACCAAATGCAATGGCAAGGGCACACAGAGTGCCCAAGTCCTCTCTCAAATCCCACCAAAGTAACTAATGCTAGGGAGGAATATGAGAGGAAGAACGAATAAGAGAACACAAAGAACTCCAAGATCTAGATCCAAGGGGTTCCCCTCACATAGAGGAGAAAGTGATTGGTGAAAATGCGGATCTAGATCTCCTCTCTCTTTTCCCTCAAAAATTAGCAATAATCATTAGATGGATTGAGAGATAGCAAGCTCAAAGAAGCAACAATGGGGGGCAGACACGAGCTCAAAGGATAAGAACATTGGGGGAGAAGACCCCCTTAAATAGGTCCCCCCAAATCAAATCATTATGTGCACTAGACGTGCACAAGCGGTACTACCGCTTAGGGAGAGGTACTACCGCTTAGCATGGTCAATGCAACCCATCGAGACGGAAATACAAGAGCAATAGTTCTACTAGAGAGGTACTACCTCTTATAAGTGGTACTACCGCTTATAAGAGGTACTACCGCTCTACTACCGCTCAAGTAGACTGGGCAATAGAAGCACAAAAATAAGCGGAAGTGGTTGCGATAGAAGGAATCGAAAGTACCGCATAAGAGGTACTACGCCCTACTACCTCTTAGAGTAGTACTACCTCTCTACTTTCGCTCTACTACCACTTAAAGCTAAAAAAACTACCCAAGCAAAACATAAGAATGCTCCAATACTGAAACTGCTATAACTACTGTAAATGGACTCCGAAATCAGCAAACTCAAGCATGTTGGATAGAAGACGACAAGTACTATCCAACAGCGACTGGATACTAAGAACTAGCAATGGAGAATAAATGCCAATAGGATAGGAATAGGACCTTCCCCAAGTATGAACCGACAAACTCACCAACATTGATAAACTCAAAGATGATGCATGTGAACTCCATTTTCGATGAGTTTGAGTTTGTCGTGAAGATGACCACAAGCTGCAAAAACTCACAAGAGAAAAACCAAACAAGAACAAAGAAAGATGATACAAGGAAGCAATGGTTTGAGCTCTGTACGAACGATACGATCAAGATACTTAGTTGAGAGCCCCCTTGATAGTACGAGTATCGATCCTATCGCACAGTCTCCCAACTAACACCATGAGACCGGTAAAATATAAAACCTATCAAGGACATACCTTTGGGTTGCGCATAGTCCACTTGAGCTACATGATGAAGATCTTGTCCTCCTCAAGATGGACCACCTTTCTCGATTGTGCTGGCTCGATGAAGACTAGTAGATTGCTCCCATACTCCACTATGGGTGAGCCTCTCATCGACACGTCTTCACAATGGATGACAAGATTCAAGCATGCAATTTCTACCTCTTGAGCATGCGTTGGTTTTCCCTTGAAGAGGAAAGGGTGATCCAGCAAAGTAGCGTAAGTATTTCCCTTAGTTTTTGAGAACCAAGGTATCGATCCAGTAGGAGACAACTTACAAGTCACCTAGTACCTGCACAAACAATCAAGAACCTTGCAACCAACGCGATAAAGGGGTTGTCAATCCCTTCACGGTCACTCACAAAAGTGAGATCTAATAAAGATAGTAAAGTAAATATTTTTGGTATTTTTGCTGTATAGATTGGAAATTAAAGATTGCAAAATAGTAAATGAGATGTGATGTAAATAAAAGAGATGCAATATAATAAGAAAGAGACACGGGGGCCATAGGTTTCACTAGTGGCTTCTCTCAAGATAGCATGTATTACGGTGGGTGAACAAATTACCACCGAGCAATTGATAGAAAAGCGCATAGTTATGAGAATATATAGGCAATGATCATGAATAGAGGCATCACGTCCGTGTCAAGTAGATCGAAACAATTCTGCATCTACTACTATTACTCCACACATCGACCGCTATCCAGCATGCATCTAGAGTAATAAGTTCATAAGAAAAGAGTAACGCTTTAAGCAAGATGAAATGATGTAGAGGGATAGACTCAAGCAATATGATATAACCCATCTTTTTATCCTCGATGGCAACAATGCAATATGTGCTTTGCTTCCCCTACTATCACTGGGAAAGGACACCACAAGATTGAACCCAAAGCTAAGCAGTTCTCCCATTGCAAGAAAGATCAATCTAGTAGGACAAACTAAATTGATAATTCGAAGAGACTTGCAAAGATATCAAATCATGCATATAAGAATTCAGAGAAGAACCAAATAATATTTATAGATAATCTTGTTCATAAACCCACAATTCATAGGATCTCGGCAAACACACCGCAAAAGAGTATTACATCAAATAGATCACCAAGAATATCGAGGAGAACTTTGTATCGAGAATCAAAGAGAGAGAAGAAGCCATCTAGCTAATAACTATGGACCCAAAGGTCTGTGGTAAACTACTCACGCTTCATCGGAGAGGCTATGGTGTTGATGTAGAAGCCCTCCGTGATCGATTCCCCCTCCGGCAGATCGCCAAAAAAGGCCCCAAGATGGGATCTCATGAGTACAGAAGGTTGCGGCGGTGGAAAAGTGGTTTCATGGCTCTCTGCGATCGATCTAGGGTATAAGAGTATATATAGGTGGAAGAAGTACGTCGGTGGAGCTATGAGGGGCCCACGAGGGTGGGGGGCGCGCCCTCCTGCCTTGTGGCCGTCTCGTGGCGTTCCAGACTTCAACTCCAAGTCTTCTGGTTTGCTTTCGGTCCAAGAAAGATCATCGCAAAGGTTTCATTCCGTTTGGATTCCATTTGGTATTCCTTTTCTGCGAAACTCTAAAATAGGAAAAAAACCAGAAATTGGCTCTGGGCCTTCGGTTAATAGGTTAGTCCCAAAAATAATATAAAAGAGCATATTAAAGCCCATTAAACATCCAAAACAGATAATATAATATCATCACTACAAATAAAGACACATTCATGACATTTTGGGCCGAACGATTTTTTTTCTGTCATACTTATGACACTTCTATGACGTTAATTGTGACAAAACCCGGTATCATCATAGATGTGGTGGGGTCCTACTTCTATCACAAAAAATCATGACAAAAAATGGGATTTTCGTCCTGGGCAGGCCGGAGACGCAGCTGCATGACATTCTTTGGGCCCTCCATGACGGAAAAAACCATGGTAGAAGCGAGGGCAAGGAAAATATCGGGGAGTTCCCGGTTACGGTGGGTGGTCGGGGGCCGACCGATGCGCATTTCTCTCATACGTACACACGTGTGCGCGAGGCGTTGGGCTCTAACTGAACCCGAGCAAGGCGTTGGGATCTAACTGAACCCGAGCGATTGCACTGCAGGCTATGCGTTACTGAACCCGAGCGATCGATCGATCCCTTGCTGTTAACTGAACCCGAGTGATTCCTTCGCTACTGCTGCTAACTGAAGCCGATCGATGCTGCCTCTGGATGAACAGTTAGCGTTGTTGGGGGGTTTGGATGAACAGTTCCCGGTGGGGGGTTGGATGAACATGACCCCGTGGTAGTAGAGGCCGTTGCCGCTGGGTGAACAATATCCCGGTCGATCGAGCCGGTAGAGGGGTGGATGAATAGGACCCCGTGGAGGGCTGGATGAATAGGACGACCCCGTGGAGGGCTGGTTGAACAGTAGCCGGTGGAGGGCTGGTTGAACAGTAGCCGGTGGAGGGCTGGTTGAATAGTAGCCCGTGGAGGGGTGGTTGAACTGGACCCCGTGGAGAGGGCTAGTTGAACAGTAGCCGGTGGAGGAGCGCGCGGTGGAGGCTGGATGAACAGGACCCCATGGATGAACAGTCACAGGTGGAGGCTGGAGGAGGTCGATGGTGGATGAACAGTAGCCCATGGAGGCTGGATGAGGTCAACGGTGGGGATGAACAGTATCCTATGGAGTCCCGTTTTGCGGTACGCCACACCCCTCCTGATGAACATGACCCCCGTTTTGACCGTAGCGCTCCAACACATGTCCGTTTCCTCTGTTTTGCGGTACGCCACACCCCTCCCGGTCAATAGGACCCCATTTCGACCATAGGAGGTCCGTTTCCTCCGTTTTGCGGTATGCCTGACCGCTCCCGATGAACAGGATCCCGTTTCCACCGTGGCCGGTCGAACACAAGGCCGTTTCCTCCGTTCCATGGTACGCCAGACCTCGTTTCCATCGGCTATTCCATCCAAGCTGGTTGGCTCTCGGTGAACACGACGACGCATTCCATTCCGACCCAGCCGGTTGGCTCCCCATGAACACGACGATGACACAGTTTCTCCATTCCGACCCAGCCACAGCCATGTACACGAGCCCTGGTCGTACGTATGCGCGAGTAGGCATTCGAGACCATGATCGTATGTATGTATGTGGCCGTATTTTCTTTCTTGCACCCTGGCCGCTGTACGTACGTGTACATGATACATGCGTGCCTCTACTACGACACATGCGCGCCTTTACTACGACATGTGCCCTTCCTTGCACGGCCACGGTTCATCGCTGCAGCCTATAGACAGACTGATCGTATGTATGTACACGTCCACGACCAGAATGACAACGCTACGTACGCTTCGACCAGGTGGGTCCCGACTGTCAGGCACTTCCTTGCGTGCGAAGATGTAGCTGGTGGGTCCTAGTAGTCAGGGGGGAATTTTTTTCACGAAATACGGTGGCTTGTCCGGTGGGCCCTTGTTGTCAGGTGGATGAATCATTATTTTGCGTGTAATAAGGAGGCACTTCCTTGTTGCGACCGTGGACCCAGCTGTCAGCCTCTCCACGTACAGTACTCTTCCGATGGAAGTCGTTCCTTAACCACATTGACCACGCCGCGCCGAGAGCACCAGGGCGATGGACGACGGCGAGGCCTAGGAAGGGGACAACGCAGAGCCGGGGAAGACGCGGCAGTGGAAGGCCACACGGAGAGGAGTACGAGGGTTCACTGGTTTAGCTGCGGTGTGAGGCTGCCGTTGCCACAGGGCCTGGCCAACGGTGGGAGTAGTAGGGGGCGGTGAGGCCTCTGTGGCAGCACAACCGGCCACAGGAGGCAGGAGCAGGCGGCACGACCGGTGCTGCTCTGGGCGGCTGGAGCAAGAAGACCAGAGGTTGAAGAAGCACTACAACCGTTGGATGGACATCGTACGGTCACTGGAGCTAGAATCGTTCATATTGACTAAGTTGACAAAGCCCTCCGTCCCCATCAACTTAGTAGGCCCACAAGGCAGCCTCCCACTATGCTGGGTCCCAGCTAGTAGGGGGAGTATTCATTTTTCATGTGCGCAATAAGGAGGCACTTCCTTGCGTGCGAAGATATATATAGTTGGTGGGTCCGAGCTGTCAGCGGGGGGAACATATTTTTCGCAAAATACAGAGGCCCTTCTGATGGGCCCAGATGTCAGGTGGAGGAATCATTATTTTGCGCGTAATAAGGAGGCATTTCCTTGTGTGCGGCTATGGACCCAGCTGTCAGCCTCTCCATGTACAATCCACTTCCGATGGATGTCGTTCGTTGACCACGTTGACCATGACGCGCCGAGAGCACCAGTGCAGTGGATGACGGTGAGGCCTACGAAGGGAACGACACGAAGCCGGGGAAGACACGGCAGTGGCTGCCCACGCGGTGGGGAGTACGAGGGTTGACTGGTTCGGCTGCCGTTGCCGGAGAATAACAGCAGGTGTGGGTGAGTAGAGGGATGGTTAGTCCAGCGATGGGAGTACGGTGGAGCGGTGAGGCCTGCGCGACAGCACAGCCGGCCGCGGGAGGAGGGAGCAAGCAGTCCCGCCGGTGCTTGTTTGAGCGGATGGAGTAGGAAGAGCAGAGCTTGAAGAAGCACGACGGCCGTTGGATGGACATCCAACAGTCACTGCTTGTGCGTCAACCTTTTTTTAGGAAAGCCTCAAATCTGTGGGAAATAGTATACAACCCATCTGCCATTATTTCTAATAATTTACAGCCCATTTGCTAATTCTTAAGGTTTTTTGGAGCCCATATTCTTTTTGTTAGCATTACAGCCCATATTATGGCCACGGTTAAAAAATTATACGAAATTTTGCATATTTCGGTGCGGTCCGAACTGTTTTTGATCTAGAAATTTCGAGTCACATTCTAACTGATTTTAAAAATAAATGTATATCAATATAAAATCTAACAAATTGTCCATGCATAAAAGTCAATGCAATTTAAAATCTCGAAATAAAAAAAGAAATTTGAAACTAATTGCCGGTTTGATGTGTTTTAAAAATGTACAGCCCATTTCTCATTACTGATAGGCCGTTTTCTCGGCCAGCCGAATGAAGCTCTCCTCGTCTTGAAAGTTTGCAGCCCAACAGGCCCGACAAAGCGACTTAATCGACAAATCACAAAAAAACTGGGCTAGCCATTTTTAGAAAGAACAAAAAAACTACTAGGCTGGTCTTTGGTAAACATAAAAGAAAAGGTTGTCTAGACAGGCGAGATTGCCCCGCACAGCCCAGTTGACACCCTGCTTCTGTCTCAAAAACAAATTAGATAAATGCCACTCCAATTATGGCGATTCATAAAAATGCCACTGCAATTTTCAAACTTTGAAAAATGCCACTGGAATTTTTGCAAATTTTGAAAAACGCTACTGCAATTTGCAAACTTTGAAAAACGCCACTCCAGACTTCGAAAAATGCCACTGGAAATGGCATGACATGGCATTTTTCAAAGTATGGAAATTGCAGTGGCATTTCTCGAAATCACCAGATTTGGAGTGATATTTATCAAATTAACCCAAAACAAAAATAACTGGGCGAGCTACTGGGTACCTGGTGTCAGCCGCTCGTTGGGAAATTCTCTCGTTTATTGACTATGTTGACAATGGCATGGGACCCAGATGTCAGAAATCCATTAGGAGGAGCCATTTTTTATTGGCTTGAAATAAGGAGGCACTTGCTTGCGTACTGCCATGACCTTGGTGGGTCCCCGATATCATACTCTCCATGTAGAATCATGTCCTGATTGTGTACGCGTCAACCTGGTAGGCCCACAAGTCAGCCTCTAAACCCGTGGCGGACAAACACAACCCATTTAAAAAAAATAACAGCCCATTCCATACGTTCAAATGAAAAGTTCAACATTCAGAGCAAAGTAACAGGTCCGATCCAGATATAGAGTACTGTACTTCCACGTTGACAACCATCATAGCCAAGTTAACTCTCTACTCCCACTAATACTCTAGTAGTGTACAAGTACTAGCTTACTCTTAGCTAACTAGACGATGCCGACCGCCATCTGCGGTACACGCTAAACGCCGGCACCGGCGTCCTCCGCCTCGCCTCGGACTTGCTAGAGGTGCGATAGGGTGCATTGCTCGCGCGCGTTGGCCCTTTCCATGCCGGCGTGGTCCACCGAAGCTTTGACTTCTAAGCGGGAAACCCACTTGACGAGCTTGTAGTAAAATTCGGCGTTGCGAACGCGTGCGTGCCCGACAGCCTCCAGGGCTATTTGCCGGGCGCCGGCCTCCATGTAGTCGGCCCAGTTGCGGGCGCTCTGCTCATGACTCAGAGCATCGGTGCGCTGCTGCTCCATGTCCCGCTGGCGGCGCAAATCGGCAATACGCTGCTCCTCCGCCAGGCGGTCGTGCTCCAACAACTCCTCGTACTTCGCATTGCCATCTAAAGACCGATAGAATGCCTCCTCCCTCCGTTTGCCTTCCGGTGAAAACCGAACACTAGTTCCGGCGGTGACTGCCTCCGGCGTCGCCTATCACGGACGGGTCAGGGCATGGCGGACGTGGCGAGATCAAGGATAAGTGGCGAGCGACATTGGGCCAGTGGGGGATTATGAGGATAGGGCCAGTTGGGTGATGGTGCCACCGGAGAAGCTCGGGAAACAGTAATTATAGGCGGAAGGTAGGCGAACTAGCGTGTCGCGGGAAACACGATGGTCATCATGGTCATCGGAATTCAATGCATAAGCATGCATGGCTTAGCGCGCCAGCTTGCCGTGGAAAACTAGAAAAACTGAAATTATGACTGTGCCGTCTAGTCCCATCAGTGGTGCGTCCTGTCCGTGCTGGGTCGCACGCTAGCATGACGGTCAAACGAGTGCACTCGAATCATCCAGATGAGGTACTCCCTCCTTGTCAATAATGATTCCACAGATTTAAAAGGCTCGCAACAATTAAAGTGCATCTTTTTTCGCATCAGTTAGTTGCCTTAATTACGGTCGGCTGCATGCAGCCACTCAAAATCGCTCGCAGCTAGTACGCAGAGCACCATGCAACGAGTCGCAGCCGAGGGCACACATGCAGCCACTTAAATCGCTGGAATTAATTAGGCTTAAACTTCTGCATGCAGTTAGTTATTGCCATGCCTTGGTCTTGCTGCTTTGGCTCACGGGACTAATAAAACCCGGACGGAGGGAGTACCTTGGTTGGTGAGATTTTTGATTTAAGCCATGCAAACCGGAAAGGAGGTACTAGTACGTGCGTGATCTGCTATTTATTCGTGTAGGGTCGAGTAGGTCATTTCTTGAATTGAGCCCTGGAAGCCGGAAAGGAGGTAGTATGTGCGTGATCCGCTATATATCCGTGTAGGATCGAGTAGGTGGGATAGTGTACGTGTAGGATCGAGTAGGTCGGATGGTGTACGTGTACGATCGCATTAGCTGATGAATGTTAGCTGGGAGATAGGGCATTTGCGAACATTTTTGCTGGCAGTTTCTTCAGATTCACATGGCATTTTCTTCAGAGCAGCTTGCCAGTTTCTTCAGAGGTAGGCATTTTTATTCAAAAAAACTGCCACTTCGGATCTTGCCTTGCAACTAAAACTGCAGGAGTACATTAGTAGGCTAGCTAGTGATCGATCAGTAACTTGTAAACACTGAGCGAACAGAAATAATGAACTATTAGTAACTTGTAAACACTGAGAACACATAAATAAGGATCATGCTGTGCACATCAGTAAGAGTCGATCCGTTCGAAATGTTCACACGAGACTCACAGGCCTGGCATTGTAATATGTTCACATTAATAGCCCAAATTCAAAACCAACCAGTACGATTCCCATACATAAGATCAACATGTTAATGCATCTCGATGATTCACAAATCATATACAAATATGTAGCTCCAAAAGCAAAGATCTAGAAAAAACATCTGTTCTTCCTACTAACATGGATGCTTCTCTTGGCCAACATTCAGTAGAGACTAAAAGACAAATTTGTTTGTGAAGTAATTCCTCTTGCAAACGTAAGTGATTTCACCAACAGCTCGAACCATGAGAATGAACCACACATGATGGAGGAACATCCACTTCAATATGATTTGGTCTTCTCTCGATCACACGGCGAGACTATTTTTGGAATACAAACTTTAACTTAGGAAAAATGATGCCCATTGTATAATTAGACCAAAGCAATGAAGCACCTAGTGTTGGCCAATAAATAGTATAGTACTACTTTTCTGCAGTCCATGAAGTGACTATCCAATCTTTCTGTGTCTATTTTCAAATGGCACTATATGCAGTGACGATACTATTCTCTTGTGTAGTTCAACCAAAATTGCGGTCACTTTGTTTGTTTGCCAAATAGCAACGAGCAGACATCTCTGTCTACACAAATATCAAGCAGCTAGTAAACATATACCCCACCTTATATTTTTGGTTTAAACACATCTGTTCCGCTTAGCATCTGTCATGTTTTGCACTGGACAATTTGATACAGTCATGTTTTGCCTTGGACAATTTCATACTGAATTGATTTGCTGGTTCAGAGCAGAAATATAGCGCCTATTCTTCATCAGACCAAGGATATCCATGTTCGCAGTGATGGAAGAGGTGAAGTCGATACAACCGAAATTGAGCATCCAATCATTGAATCCTGTCCCGCACCTCCAACGTAGGTCCACCCTACCAATAAATTCACATGCAAACCATTAGTATTACTATCTAATGACAGTACAAAAAGAGTAGCAAGATAGTAGTAAACCACGTACCTTCGTAATGAACAGCTCATAGTGCCACCAATTGGATATAAAGGTTTGGAAGAAAACATGCTCCTAATGTTGAACCATTTGGACTTTTTGTGCAGTTCCACTAAAATTGAGCATCCCTGTTTGCATAGATATTGAAAGTGTGATTACTATAAAAGTGTCACTAGTTGAAGCATAGACTAACAAATATAAGCATTCCAATTTCTTAATGGGAAAAGGTAGCAAGACTGTTTCTAACCACCTGTTTGAAGGAATAAATAAGGCAACAACAGCTGATGTCAGGAAGGCATATATAGTTCTTTCTGAAAGAATGATTGATTCCTGACCTTTCCTCTTCTTTTAAGCATATTAGCATATTTTGTGCAGTTCAACTAAAATAAAATGCCATCACCGCCTTGACAATTCAGTGACACTGTACAAAAGGAAATGACTTAACATTACATCATGATGTCAGGTATGTAGTCGACAGGCATTAGAGATAAACATATAGACCTCCTTCGATAACATAATGAACATTAATTTTAACAAAGGTGTGACTAGCTTTACCGGGATAATTTGAGTGAACTCTACACCCTCTGTTCCTTAATATAAGACGTTTTCGCAGTTCAATTTAAAGTACCCAAACGTCTAGTATTTAGAAAAACATGTAGTAGTTTTCTTGAGAACATATCAGGGAAAGCTTGCCACACTTTATTTATGTCCATACGCTAATGCAACACCATTCGAATAGTACAAATATACACTAATCCAGTGGCTAGTGCAATAGTAGAGTAGTTATTTTATTATAGGGTACAGTACAATGGTTTTACTGAACATATTTCAATAAACTCTAGCACTAGAAGATTTCTATAAGAATTAACAATACAAAATGTAAAGGTAACAAGTTTCAGCATTGGTATACTAACTGTGCATGAGCATTAAACCAAATACAAAAGTCTGAAGGTAACTAGCATTATCAACTAATGACAATGTAAAAAATTTGCAAACCATGTACCTTCAAGGTAAATATCATTTCGAACTCAAGGGCACCCCAAAATTGCTATCCCAATCTTCATAATCGGTCAAACATAAAAACTTGATCGAACGAATCAAGAGAATAGCCAGAGGAGGAGGTGCCCACTGTTGACCTTTCCTCTTGACACTGTACAAAAAAAATTGACTTATCTCATGAAAGTGAGGTATGTAATCTATAAGCATTAATAGTGCAAGAATCTGAAGGTAGTAACAAGATTCATCATTGGTATACTGGCTGTGCAACAACATTAGAATGCCTTAGCTGAAAAATATTTTATACATCCACAGTCAACAGCTAACCTTGAAATAATCCAGTGACATTAAATGGCATTGCTTAAATTTATCGGTGGCATTAGACTGAGTGCGGCATTAGTTAAATGTGACATCACTTTAATAGTAGCATTGCTTGACTTGACTGCTGGCGTTATACTAACAGCAAAAAAGCGGCAATAAGAGCATGGGAGGCCCATTCAGACAGTGGGTACACCAGTACGATGTACCTCCACATATGCATAGAGTGGTGAGGGAGGTATGGTTGCCCAGAGCAACAAATATCCAGGCAGCATATGTGGATTATGTCCCATTTTTGTTCTCTTTAGCCACCTTTTTCCTATGTGAGAACAACAAACCGATTAATCCGGTCATTCTCTATTGCGTTGTCATGCGTTTCTACCCTTCTTCAACCAAGAGACATGAGACTCGTTCCTTAGCTACTGATTTTCCCCTTTTCAACCTAGATGCGGGTTCGATGCCTACTCTCTTGGATAGTACAGTCTCCCTTCCTTTCCTTATTCAACCCAGACATGGATTAGTCTGCATAAAGTAGGGTTTCCTTCAATAGTGCAAATTAAGGTTTTTGTCTGCGTGACCAGCAGAGCAGAGGATAGCAAATTGGGAAGATGGTGGAGTGGAAAAAGATCCACATGAAGCGACGTGGCAGATGGGGGCAATAGAACAAGGGTATGGTTCGAAAAGATGTATCATACCTGAGGGTCGGCGGGAAGTGGCTTCGCTCGTGGTCATCATCCTCCGCACATACTACGACAGCGAGCTTAGGGACGGAGGCCATCCCGCGCGGGCGCTAGGTCTGAGAGGACGGCCTTGTCGTCAGTGCGTGACCTCGCTCGCCGACGAGGAGTGCATCAATGTTGCACGTCCGTTTCTTCCCCGGCGATCTGTGACCACCGGTGAGGAGGGAGAGAGAGGCCGTCTTTTTAAGATCTGGAGAGAGGGTGATAGTGTGAGAAGCAAGTGGGCAGCCCTTAGTAAGAAAGCGCTGAAGCTCCAGCCTATATATATTTTTATACTACTAGTACTAGAGGTGTAGTGGTAGAGTAGTTTATATTTTCTCTGCATACAGTACCAATTAGTCGTGCTTCAAAACTGAACGGCACGCCATTAAAAAAATAAAGTCAAGAAATAATGCGGCACTTCGGGCCAACGCGGCCAGATCGCATTTTGCACGAGAAATGACACACCATGTTTCGTTGACATGTGGTCCTGTTTCCAACATGTCAGTGAGACGACAATGAGTCCTTTTGCACAATTTCCGAATGGACGTCTATGTAGGCCGGGGCACCTCTTCGTGTACCGTGGCAACCATCCACCGCCTCTTCGCCTTCCCCTATCAATTTGGAACTGCTATCGCACCCTCTTCCTCCCTCCTCCATTTGCCTTCACCCTTCCTTCTGCCATTGTTCGATCGTCTTCTCCATGGAGGGAACAAGCCAGAAACGACCCCGTTATTCTTGCACCGATTTGAAAGAGGACGTGGTGGAGGAACTCATTGATCGGTGCGATGTCATCACCTCGGCTAGCATGGCAGGTTCGTTCAAGATCATTCTCGACTCAACTAATAACATCATTACAAGGAACCCAAGGGTCCATGAGCGGTTTGATCTCCCTTATCTTCTTCGCTATAAGCCTGTTCGCATGGGCGTGGACGACGGATGCCTTGCCTTGTGCAAGTTTATGCCTCTTGATAATAATACGTGTGATGTCAAGGGTACAGTAGTAGAAAAAGGGCCTTTAGTCCCGGTTCATAAGGGCCTTTAGTCCCGGTTCTAGAACCGGGACTAAAGGGTCGGTACTAAAGCCTCCCCCTTTAGTCCCGGTTCTTACTGGAACCGGGACTAAAGGCCCTCCACGTGGCCGCTGCCTGGAGGTCCACCTTTAGTCCCAGTTGGTAACACCAACCGGTACTAAAGGAAATTTTATGAATTTTTTTTTATTTTTTTAGAATTTCAAATTTCTGAATTATTTTAACCTCTAATCTCTAATCACCCCTCATCACTGCTCAATTTAACCTTTAGTCTCTAATCACCCCTCATCATTCCAAATCATCTAACTTCGCGAACGGTCACCCATCCTCTCACTACTCCAGCCTGAGCACGCTTAACTTCCGGGTTCTATTCTCCCTCGTTTCCAAGTCTGCACTTGTTGTTTTCCTGACAATAGTAAGATGTCAATCCTATTAACCCTCAGGAATTTAGCTTGAGCATGAAGTCACACATTTCACTGTTTGAGTTTGAAACTATTGTTCTAAAAATCAATAATTATTTAGTAACACTAATATTTCTTGAATAAGTAGTTTGACCACAGTTTGACCATAGTTTGACCAGATTTGACCAAAATTCAAAAAACTGAAATAATTATTTAGTAACACTAATATTTCTTGAATAAGTAGTTTGACCATTGTTTGACCACAATTTGACCACAGTTTGACCATAGTTGACCAAAACTCAAAAAACTGAAATAATTATTTAGTAACACTAATACTTCTTGAATAAGTAGTTTGACCATAGTTTGACCAGATTTAACAAAAATAAAAAAACTGAAATTTGAGCATAACTTTTTTCCTTTTAGAATTTGAGGATTCTAAAAATTTGCAAACAGGCTGTAGGCAGTCAAAATCGGAAGCGGATTTTCATTCTGAACATTTTGATATATTATACTTTTTTTCCGACATCATATGCAAAAGTTATAGCCGTTTTACATTTTCCCTACATTTTTTGCAAAACTTGTCCAAATTTAAGTTTTTAAATTTTCCTAACTAGTAGATGTAGTAATATAACTACCTCTCGAAGTATTTTATTTTTTGAAGTTTTTATCATTTTCTTTTGATTTTTTCAAAACAAAAAAGGCGATCCACAAGGGGGGTAGAGTTTGAAAATGGGACCTTTAGTCCCGGTTTGAGACACAAACCGGGACTAAAGGGCATTGCACCCTTTAGTCCCGATTTGTGTCTAAAACCGGGACTAAAGGTCTAATCTTTAGTCCCGGTTTGAGACACAAACCGGGACTAAAGGGCATCACACCCTTTAGTCCCGGTTCGTGCCACAAACCGGGACTAAAGGGCTCAGGTGAACCGGGACTAATGCCTTAGCCGCACGAGCCGGGACCAATGCTCACATTAGTCCCGGTTCGTGACTGAACCAGGACTAATGGGCTGACCCAGTCTGGACCTTTGCCCCCTTTTCTACTAGTGGTAAGGCCTAGGCTGGCACAGATGGAGATTGGGTTGTTTATATTGGGTACAATTGCGAGTGGGAACTTGTGAATGTGTACACTCGTCAATGGATTCCATTTCCAAAAATCTCAGAGTGCCCTGAGGTTGAGCACACAGATGATCTACGTACGTTCAAATACGATCATGGTGGCTGTCATCTACGGAAGATAGCAATTTGTCAAGTTCCCAACCGCTCTTGGAATTACGAGAACTATGAAGTTGTTGCTATCTTCGACAAGCTTGTTGCCGTCGTTACTGATTCCATGGTTCGTCCATGGATATTGCTCAAAAATCAGTTTCTATACACGGATGAGTAATGTGAGGCAATTGAATATGAGGATCTCGTGTTTGCTGCCACCACTCGTGGCTCTGTTTTTGCATGGGATCCTCATAGTTTCGGTACGTTTTTCTTCCATCGTAATTATAATTGTTTCATCCACATGCATGCGGGTTAGCAAGTTTCCCTTTACTAATTAACCTTCTTGTGTTTCCAAGGTCCTGTGAACATTCCACCACCTATACTTGAAATTTTTTATAAACCAAGGGGGAGATGACGATGGTGATGATCACGAGCATGAGGACGAGCAGAACTTATATACTCAGTGGCGCCTGGCAAC
This sequence comes from Triticum urartu, assembly GCF_003073215.2. Classification (NCBI taxonomy): domain Eukaryota; kingdom Viridiplantae; phylum Streptophyta; class Magnoliopsida; order Poales; family Poaceae; genus Triticum; species Triticum urartu. The sequence goes on along the minus strand of NC_053026.1, from coordinate 607,535,767 downwards.
TAATACCGATGGATCACCTCTTCTTGTCTGTATACAGTGCACTGAGAATGTTACTACTGAGGGAGCACGTGTTGTCTCCCATTGTCGCCTTCTCCGGACCTATTCCAACACCCATTGCAGGGTATTCGGGATGGATACTAGTGTGCTAGCGTCAACACCTTCTCCCTAGTTCAGTATTGATAGTCTTGGAGAAAACCCGCTCTTCCTTGGACCAAACTATCCAATGATGGTGAAAGGCGATCCAGCTACTGTTGACACAATGTTACTACCATTTATGAGAAGCAGCTGTATCTATACCTCGGACATTGCGGTGGTTCCCTACCCTGGTGCTGATATATGCCGCGTCAGCCTGGATGATCAGTCCTGCGTTGCTCTCGATATTGACAATAGCTGGCCCTTCCCAGAGCACCTATGGTTCAAAGCAAGCGTTTCCAACGCCAAGGATTGGTTGAGTTGAAGTTCATTTCATTGCTTGTTATTTGTTGTGTGATGAAAACTTTAGTATTTACTAGAATGTTTTGTTGGAAATAATCTATAATCCAACATGTATCCTCGTTGTCGTTGTGTGTTGATGACTTGTTATATGTAATGAATGGTACATTTGCAAATGCATGTCATAGACTCAATTTATGAATGGTTTTCGAGTCATTTCTTGGAGTGTGAGTACCGTAGTAGTATAGCCAACATCCGGTTAGCATATGAAGTTGCCACATCACATAGAGCCAACCTAATATGGAGTATGCTAGCCCTCCACCGGCACGCCGCTTCAAATGGAAGATGAAGTGAGAGGTCGGGTCACCTTGTGTCCAGATCTGAGATGCCACGTGTACCAGATGAATGACTCCAAGTTCGACCACCGTGATGCCAGGTGCGAGCCGAGGAACACTGTTAGAGAGGCCCCCCTCATAATTTTCCTACATTGGTCATTTGATTCATAGGATAGAATGCTATAGGATTTTTTCCCTATGTAATCATGTTTTAATTGGCAATCTAGCATCCACTCCAACTTTTGTTTCACTTCCTTTGTTCCTACAAAGAGAGTACTTGCTCTAAATGATGTGCCACTGCAAGAGCCGCCTATATTAATTAACCATGCTCTAAAAAGGTGGACCAGCTTTGGCTATAGTAGTACTGTACTAGGTTAGTAGGTGACCTGGCGATTGGCTCTTCTCCTCTTCCGGAAGTTGAACAATAATGATGGTACTACAGTAGTATTTCTGGCAATCTGACACCAAATGAACTGCTGCATGTCCATCACTCATAAGCAAAAGTTTCTTCTCATGTTACGAGCCACCACGCACGCGTTGGCGAGGGAGAAGGCGCAGTAAGAAAGCTTCTCGTCGTTCTGCGAGTTGACGGGACACATCAAAGTTAGTACTCTCTTCAAAAAGGGCCGACCATGTCCATGGCTACCATCCCGTGCTCTGTCATTGAGTACATGCACTATTCACGTGCCATCGAGGAGAAAAAATATTGCGTAGTACTAGGTGCCATCGAAGTGCACGTCTCACTTACGCACTGCATATCTCCATTTTCTTGCATGACACACCACCTTGATGCTAGATGTCCCGCATTTCATGGAGGCATATAGTATGCCGCGTGTCGGCAAAAGGATGAACAAAGCTCATGTCTTAAACGAAAGAGTGGAAGAACATAGATTCCCGACGACCGAGAAGGAGCAACAAACCTCGCGGTGGAGCGTCTGCACTCATAATATTTTATATTATTCCGCAATATAAAATCAACCAAATCTCTCCACGTTCCTATACCATTCTATAGTATGAGAATAACTTTGAACGTAAGCCATTGATTCACTCTATCCAATGGGCATAGTTGGAAAATCCAAACAAAACCAAGCATTGGATCAACTCTTTTAGCACTTTGATTGTTGCCGCCTGCCCACCTAGCCCACCTATATATCCGCTCATGTGTGATGACCACATGATCTATCCACTTAGATTGTATGTTAAAAAAATAAAGGTCGATAACAAATGCGGCACCTCGGGCCAACGCGGACATATCGCATTTTGCACGAGAAATTACACACCATGTTTTGTAGACATGTGGTCCTGTTCTAACATGTCAGTGAGACGACGGCGAGTCCTTTTTTACAATTTCCGAATGGACGTGTAGGTCGGGGCACCTCTTCGTGTACCGTGGCAAACTGGCAACCGTCCACCGACTCTTCGCCTTTCCCTATTGATTTGGAACTACTGTCGCACGCTCTTCCTCCCTCCTCCATTTGCCTTCACCCTTCCTTCTACCTTTGTTCGGTCGTCTTCTCCATGGAGGGAACAAGCCAAAAATGACCGCGTTATTCTTGCCATGATCTGAAAGATGACGTGGTGGAGGAACTCATTGATCGATGCGACATCATCACCTCGGCTAGCATGGCAGGTTCGTTCAAGACCATTCTCGACTCAACTAATAACATCATTACAAGGAACCCAAGGGTCCAGGAGCGGTTTGATCTCCCCTATCTTCTTCGCCATGACCCTGCTGACTGGCGGTGACGAGGAAGCCTTGCCTTGTGCACGTTGATGCCTCTTGATAATGATACGTATGATGTTAAGATGCCATCGCTTGAGGGAAAGGCTTGGTAGGCGCAAATGGAGATTAGGTTGTTTATATTGGGTACAACTGCGAGTGGGAACTTGTGAATGTGTACACTCGTCACCGGGTTCCACTTACAAAAATCTCAGACTGCCCAGAGGTTGAGCACACCGGTATTCTATGCATGTTCAAATACGATCATGGTGACTATCTTCTACGGAAGATAGCAATTTGTCGAGTTCCCAACCGCTCTTGGCATTACAAGAACTATGGAGTTGTTGCTATCTTCGACAAGCTTGTTGCTGTCCTTCGTGGTTTGACTGGATGGATATTGCTCAAAAATCAGTTTCTATACACAGATGTGTACTGTGATGCAATTCAATACGAGGGTCTTGTGTTTGCTACCACCACTTGTGGCACTGTTTTTGCATGGGATCTTCGTAGTTTCGGCACGTTTGTCTTCCACCGTAATTATAATTGTTTCATCCACGTGCATGCGGGTTAGCAAGTTCCCTTTACTAATTAACCTTCTTCTTGTGTTTCCAAGGTCCTATGAACATTCCACCACCTATACTTGAAATTTTTTCTAACCAAGGGGGAGATGATGATGGTGATGATCACGAGCATGAGGACGAGCAGAACTTATATACTCAGTGGCGCCTGACAACTAATACCGATGGATCACCTCTTCTTGTCTGTATACAACCCACTGCTGATGTTACTACTAAGAAAGCAGGTGTTGTCTCCCATGGTCGCACTCTCCGGACATATTCCAAAACCCATTGCCTGGTATTCGGGATGGATACTAGTGTGCTAGCGCCAACACCTTCTCCCTGGTACAATATTGATAGTCTTGGAGAAAACTCGCTCTTCCTTGGACAAAACTATCCAATGATGGTGAAAGGCGATCCAACTGCTATTGACACAACATTACTACCATTTATGAGAAGTAACCGTATCTATACCTTGGACATTGCGGTGGTTCCCTACCCTGGTCACGATATAGTAGGTCGCTTCAGCCTGGATGATCAGTCCTGCGTTGGTCTCGAGATTGACAGTAGCTGGCCCTTCCAAGAGAATCACTTGTGGTTCAAAGCAAGCGTTTCCAACACCGAGGATTGGTTGAGTTGAAGTTCATTTCATTGCTTGTTATTTGTTATGTGATGAAAACTTTAGTATTTATAATGTATCCTCGTTGTCGTTGTGGGTTGATGACCTGTTGTATGTAATAAAATGATATGCCTGTGATAAACTTACTAAATTTATGAATGGCTTTCGAGTCGCTTCTCTGAGTGGGTGCTGCGACGAGGCAAAAATACATTTTCCGAATACACAATTATATGTGCATTGCAACAGGTTATCGGATGAGGCCAATCAACAATAATACACTATTTGTACTAGCTTCACATGCTGCACTATCTCTACGTCTACGTACGTAATACAACAAGTTTTAAACTTGAGACCAGCCACCCACCCTCACAAAGAACACTTTAACCTAGCACAGACTCCAGGAAATTTGGCCACAGTGTGAGGTGGGCCATATGTTAATGTGTTCGCTTTACGTAACCAGCACCTCGTGGGCCTCCTGACGTGAAATCAACGCCGAAAATTCCTATAAATACCCAAACCTTCAGAAAGAACCCTAGATGAGAAGTTCCACCACCGAAAACTTCTGTATGCACGAAGACTCAACCGAGATCCTGTTTCGGCACCCTGCCGGAGGTGGAAATCATCACCGGAGGCCATCTTCATCATCCCGACACTCTCCATGACGAGGAGGGAGTAGTTCACGCTCGGGGCTGAGGGTATGTAACAGTAGCTATGTGTTTGATCTCTCTCTCTCTCTCTCTCTCTCTCTCTCTCTCTCTCTCTCTCTCTTTCTCGTCTTCTTGATCTGGCACAATCTTGAAGTACCGTGAGCATTGTTAATATAGTTGGATCATATGGTGTTTCTCCCTCTCTATCTTGTTGTGATGAATTGAGTCTTTACCTTTGAGGTTTCACTATTATCGGATTGAATACTTTTATGGATTTGAGAACACTTGATGTATGTATTGCATATGAATACTCATGGTGACAATGGGGTATTATATTGATTCACTTGATGTATGTTTTGGCACTCAACTCGCGGATTCCCAGGTGACATTGGGGTAATCTATGCATAGGGGTTGATGCACATTTTCGTCCTACTTTCTCCGGTAGAAATCTTGGGGCACTCTTTGAAGTTCTTTGTGTTGGATTGAATATTATGCATCTGAACTTGTTTGATGTATATCAAATAATCAACTCACGGATACTTGTGGTGACATTGGAGTATCTAGGTGACATTATAGTTGGTTGATGTGTATCATATGGTGTTATTTTAGTACGAACTCTCTAGGGCTGTTCATGACACTTATAGGGGCTCAATATATTGTTCGGAAAGGATAACTTTGAGGTGGTTTCGTACCTACAACAATTCCATCTTATGTTCTCCGCTAGATACAAACTTTGGAGTGACTCTTTGTCGCACGTTGAGGGATTGTTATATTATTCAATTATGTTAGCACTGTTGAGAGATTGCACTAGTGAAAGTATGAATCCTAAGCCTTGTTTGTAAGCATTGCAATATCGTTTGTTGTTGTGGTGGGCGCACAACACATGCCAAAGGATGGCTAAAGAGAGGGACAGGCTCAAGGGCACCGGTGGGCTCTAGAGGCGAGGTCGGCATGAATGAGCAAGGGACGCAAGACATACCCAGGTGCGGGGCTCTCCGGACAGATAACACCCCTAGTCCTGCCGAGTGTGGTTTATATGCGGATGTTACAAGCTTGCTCCTAGAGCTATTTGGGGGAGGAAGGAAGACAGGCCAGGGCTCAGGCTACTCCTTCTCCTTGTGAACGTGTGTATTCTACTAATGGATCGATCGACTAACCTCCCGCAATGGAGGCTACTTGGGGGCTTTATAGGTCAACCCCCAGGGTTACAATTGTAAAGCTACACGGGCGCAGGGCCGGGATGTCAGCGTCTGGGAAGCCGGTATTGGGACCAGCCGGGTACCAGGGTACGCCGGGTTCTCCGGGCGTGGGCCCCGTGCGCCGGGGGCGCTGTTTGCCATCTTGTCATGCGTCACAGAGTGGTTGAGCCGGCTCGGCTAAAGTGGCACGTCGCCTGGTCACCATCGGCTCACGTCAGCAGGACGAGGGGTGTGTCGGCGTTCTGGGAACAACGTACCCAGACTTGCATGCCTGTTGCACATGGCGTGACTTCATCGATGGCCTGGTACGGGCCATCTACGACACCAACAACTCAAGACCATCGTGAGGGGCCAGTGCTAATTCTTGAGCTTGCGTCGGTTTTTCCCTCGAAGAGGAAAGGGTGATGCAGCAAAGTAGAGATAAGTATTTCCCTCAGTTTGAGAACCAAGGTATCAATCCAGTAGGAGGCAGTGCACAAGTCATCGAATAGCTGCACAAACAATCAAACAAACTTGCACCCAACGCGATAAAGGAGTTGTCAATCCCTTCACGGTTACTTGCAAAAGTGAGATCTGATAGAGATAGATAAATGGTAAAGTAAATAATTTTGGTTTATAGATCGGAAAGGAAAATATTGCAAAATAGTAGATCAGAAACTTATATGATGGAAAATAGACCTGGGGCCATAGGTTTCACTAGAGGCTTCTCTCAAGATAGTAAATAGTACGGTGAGTGAACAAATTACTGCCGAGCAATTGGTAGAAAAGCGCAATGTTATGACGATATCTAAGGCAATGATCATGAATATAGGCATCACGTCCGTGTCAAGTAGATTGACTCCTGCCTGCATCTACTACTATTACTCCACACATCCACCCCTATCCAGCATGCATCTAGAGTATTAAGCTCATAAAGAATGAAGTAACGCATTAAGTTATGCAGAGGCCGGGCGTTCTATGATGCGATTGTATCAACTCAATATTTCAATTGAATGAAAAGCCTTTTATCGAAAAAAATAAGATGACATGATGTAGAGGAATTAACTCAAGCAATATGATGAAAAACCCATCTTTTTATTCTCGATGGCAACAATACAATACATGCCTTGCTGCCCCTACTGTCACTGGAAAAGGACACCACAAGATTGAACCCAAAGCTACGCACTTCTCCCATTGCAAGAAAAACCAATCTAGATGGCCAAACCGAACCGATAGTTTGAAGAGAATTACAAAGATATCAAATCATGCATAAAATAATTTAGAGGAGATTCAAATAATATTCATAGATAAGCTGATCATAAATCCACAATTCATTGGATCTTGGCAAACACACCGCAAAAGAGTATTACATCGAATAGATCTCCAAGAACATTGAGGAGAACATGGTATTGAGAATCAAAGAGAGAGAAGAAGCCATCTAGCTAATAACTATGGACCCGAAGGTCTGTGGTAAACTACTCACGCTTCATCGGAAGGGCAATATAGTTTATGTAGAAGCCCTCCGTGACCGAATCCCCCTCCGGCAGGGTGCCGGAAAAGGTCCCTAGATGGGATCTCATGGGTACAGAAGGTTGCGGCCGTGGAAAAGTGTTTTCGTAGATGCCCCTATTGGTTTGGGGATATATGGGAGTATATAGGTGCAAGAGTTAGGTCAGGAGGTGCATGAGGGGTCCACAAGGGTGGGGGTGCGCCCTACCCTCCTGGGCGCACCCTCTGTCCTTGTGGTTGCCTCATGGCTCCTCCGACTTCATCTCCAAGTCTCCTGGTTGTCTTGTAGTCCAATAAAAATCACCGCGAAGGTTTTATTCCGTTTGGACTCCGTTTGGTATTCCTTTTCTGTGAAACTCAAAAAACAGGGAAAAACAGGAACTAGCACCGGACTCTAGGTTAATAGGTTAGTCCCCAAAATAATATAAAACATCATATTAATGTTTATAAAACATCCAAAATAGATAATATAATATCATGGAACAATAAAAAATTATAGATACGTTGGAGACGTATCAAGCATCCCCAAGCTTAATTCCTGCTCATCCTCCAGTATGTAAATGATAAAAACAGATTTTTTGATGTGGAATGCTACCTAACATATTTATCCATGTATATTGTTGCATGAATGTTCAGATCTGTATGATTCAAAACAGAAGTTTATTATTGACATAAAAACAATAATACTTCAAGCATACTAACAAGGCAATTATGTCTTCTCAAAATAACATGGCCAAAGAAAGCGTATCGATACGTCTCCAACGTATCTATAATTTTTTATTGTTCCATGCTAGTATATTATCTATTTTGGATGTTTAATGGGCTTTACTAAGCACTTTTATATTATTTTGGGGACTAACCTACTAACCCAAGGCCCAGTGCAAATTGATGTGTTTTTGCCGATTTCAGTGTTTCGCAGAAAAGGAATATCAAACTGAATCCAAACGGAATGAAACCTTCAGGAGAGTTATTTTTGGAAAAAACGTGATTTAGAGGACTTGGAGTGGACGTCAAGAAATAAACGAGGAGGCCACGAGGCAGGGAGGCGCGACCGCCCCCTTGGGCGCGCCCCCCACCCTCGTGGGCCCCACGTGGCTCCACCGACCTACTTCTTCCTCCTATATGTATTTATATACCTCGAAAACATCCAGGAGCACCACAAAACCCTATTTCCACCGCCGCAACCTTCTGTACCCAATAGATCCCATCTTGAGGCCTTTTCCGGAGCTCTGCCGGAGGGGGAATCGATCACGGAGGGCTTCTACATCAACACCATAGCCTCTCCGATGATGTGTGAGTAGTTTACCTCAGACCTTCGGGTCCATAGTTATTAGCTAGATGGCTTCTTATTATCTTTGGATCTCAATACAAAGTTCTCCTCGATCTTCTTGGAGATCTATTCAATGTAACTCTTTTTGCGGTGTGTCTGTCGAGATCCGATGAATTGTGGGTTTATGATCAAGATTATCTATGAACAATATTTGGTTCTTCTCTGAATTCTTATATGTATGATTTAATTATTTTTGCAAGTCTCTTCGAATTATCATTTTGGTTTGGCCTACTAGATTGATCTTTCTTGCAATGGGAGAAATGCTTAGCTTTGGGTTCAATCTTGCGATGTCCTTTCCCAATGACAGTAGGGGCAACAAGGCACGTATTGTCTTGTTGCCATCGAGGATAAAAAGATGGGGTTTATATCATATTGCTTGAGTTTATTCCTCTACATCATGTCATCTTGCCTAATGCGTTACTCTGTTCTTATGAACTTAATACTCTAGATGCATGCTGGATAGCGGTCGATGTGTGGAGTACTAGTAGTAGATGCAGAATCGTTTCAGTCTACTTGTCACGGATGTGATGCCTATATACATGATCATGCCTAGATATTCTCATAATTATGCACTTTTCTATCAATTGCTCGACAGTAATTTGTTCACCCACCATAATACTTATGCTATCTTGAGAGAAGCCACTAGTGAAACCTATGGCCCCCAGGTCTATTCTCTATTATATTTATCTCCCATCAACTAGCTATTTCTGGCGCCGTTTATTTTGCAATCTTTACTTTCAATCTATATCATAAAAATACCAAAAATATTTATCTTATTATTATTATTATTATTATCTCTATTAGATCTCACTCTCGTAGGTGACCATGAAGGGATTGACAACCCCTTTATCGCGTTGGTTGCGAGGTTCTTATTTGTTTGTGTAGGTATGAGGTACTTGCGTGTAGTCTCCTACTGGATTGATACCTTGGTTCTCAAAAACTGAGGTAAATACTTACGCTACTTTGCTACATCATCCTTTCCTCTTCAAGGGAAAACCAACATAGTGCTCAAGAGGTAGCAAGAAGGTTTTCTGGCGCCGTTGCCAGGGAGATCTACTCACAAGTCAAGACATACCAAGTACCCATCACAAACTCTTATCCCTCTCATTACATTATTTGCCATTTGCCTCTCGTTTTCCTCTCCCCCACTTCACCCTTGCCATTTTATTCGCCCTCTTTTTCCGCTTGCCTCTTTTTCGTTCGCCTCTTTTTGTTTGCCTCTTGCTTGCTTGTGTGTTGGATAGTTTGTCACTATGGCTCACGATAATACTAAATTGTGTGAATTTTCCAATAGCAACAATAATGATTTTATTAGCACTCCGATTGCTCCCCTTGCCGATGTTGAATCTTGTGAAATTAATACTGCTTTGCTGAATCTTGTCATGAAAGATCCGTTTTCCGGCCTTCCTAGTGAACCACAACCCATCTAAATGGCTTTGTTGATTTGTGTGATATGAAAAAGAAGAAAGATGTGGATAATGATATTGTTAAATTGAAGCTATTCCCGTTTTCACTTAGAGATCGTGCAAAGATAATGGTTTTCGTCTTTGCCTAAAAATAGTATCGATTCATGGAATAAGTGCAAAGATGCTTTTATCTCTAAGTATTTTCCTCCCGCTAAAATCATCTCTCTTATAAACGATATTATGAATTTTAATCAACTTGATCATGAACTTGTTGCACAAGCTTGGGAGAAGATGAAATTAATGATACGTAATTGCCCTACACATGGTTTGAATCTTTGGATGATTATACAAATTTTTTATGCTGGATTGAATTTTTCTTCTAGAAATCTTTTAGATTCGGCCGCGGGACACACCTTTATGGAAATCACTTTAGGAGAAGCTACTAAACTCCTAGATAATATTATGGTTAATTATTCTCAATGGCACACTAAAAGATCTACTAGTAAAAAGGTGCATGCAATAGAAGAAAATAATGTTTTGAGTGGAAAGATGGATGAACTTATGAAATTATTTGCTAATAAGAGTGTTTATTATGATCCTAATGATATGCCTATTTCTAATTTGATTGAGAATAATAATGAATCTATGGATGTGAATTTTGTTGGTAGGAACAATTTTGGTAATAACGTGTATAGAGGTAATTTTAATCCTAGGCCGTTTCCTAGTAATTCCTCTAATAATTATGGTAATTCCTACAACAATTCTTATGGATATAATAAGATACCCTCTGATTTTGAATCTAATATTAAAGAATTCATTAGTTCGCAAAAGAGTTTCAATGCATTGATTGAAGAAAAACTGTCTAAGATTGATGAGTTGGCTAGGAATGTGGATATAATTTCTCTTGATGTTGATTCTTTGAAACTTAGATCTATTCCACCTAAGCATGATATCAACGAGTCTCAAATCCATGAGAATTTCCATTGATGAGTGCAAAGAAAGAACCGCTAGGATGCGTGCAAAAAAAGATTGATTCATAAAAGCATGTTCTTCTAGTTTTCATGATAATAAGGATGAAGATCTAAAAGTGATTGATGTGTCCCCTATTAAATATTTGTTTTGAAATATGAACTTTGATAATGATGGGACTGGAGATGAGTCAACTTTAGTTAAAAGGTGTTCCAATGATTCGGAGTTTCTAGATCTTGATGCTAAAATTAATAAAAGTGGGATTGATGAGGTCAAAACTTTACATAGCAATGAACCCACTATTTTGGATTTCAAGGAATTTAATTATGATAATTGTTCTTTAATAGATTGTATTTCCTTGTTGCAATCCGTGCTAAATTCTCCACATGCTTATAATCAAAATAAAGCTTTTACTAAACATATCGTTGATGCTTTAATGCAATCTTATGAAAAAAGCTTGAATTGGAAGTTTCTATCCCTAGAAAACTTTATGATGAGTGGGAACCCACTATTAAAATCTATCCCTAATAATAAAGTACGGATTGACTTTGTCGGGTTCACCGTCACAATACGCTTCTTCCCGTGAATTTACGCTTTTAGTTTTTTGACGTTAAGTTCGATGTGGTACTAAACGAACGATTCGTTTTGCCTCCACATCCACGCTCGCTGCATTGGGCTGCTTTGCCACGGCCCGTCACTTATGCCAGCAATGCTAGAGGAGGGTCCTTTCTAAAGTCAAAATAATCCCACCTTGCTCCTTTACATCTAATCTGGCCAGTTTATATACCTACGACCTAGAGAATCAACAAGTGGCCCTGAAATCAAGTAGGGAAGGGGGGAAGGGGAAAAGAAATCAGCGAACGACCCCTAAAGAAATTGAGGAAGCGGCATCGGAGAAAGGAATAAACAAAATCGCCCATGAAAGACAGAAACGGGGCGGCTCAGAGTTGCAGAGGCAAGGAGGAGGCCATCAGTGAGGGCCAGAAGCACAACATCGGCATGAGGGGGATGCCATAGCGAAGTAGGACGACGCCGGGTGCTGGACACCGACCTATAGCCAGCAGGAGGCGGTCGGGGACATCCATGGTGCTCTAGCAGGGGGCAGACGACGGAGCGGAGTGGGAGAGAGGCGTGGCTGCGGAGCTCACTCACCTTGCCAGTGAACCCCATTGGGCGACCACGAGCAAGGGGAGGCGCATGGGAGACTGAGAGCGCACGCAGGCGAGGAGGATCAAGGTAGGAGAAGGGGCTGTCCCCGGGACAAAGAAGAAATATAAGGAAAGAATGAGAGGCCCAGGGAATAAGAAAGGAAAGAGAGAAATAGGTAAGGGAAAGGGGGGTTGTCCCGTGATAAGAAATATAAGGAAAGAATGAGAGGTGGGCAATAACGAATCCTGGATGAGGGGAAGAGATACATTGACGACCAAATTAGGCTGACTGATTAATAATAAAATCCCCTGATCAATAACGTGAATTGGAGAAAAACTCATGCACTTTGCCGGGTTGAAAATTCACAGGAGAGACAATGTTGCCAGTGGTGTGCTCATTTTTTAAACTCAAGTTGAATTTGTTGTTGTTTGTGTGCTTCACGGATGGTACTAACTACATACAATGTAAAAACCGGAAAGAAAACAAAATAGTCCAATTAGGATTATAAATGTCAGGCCAATATATATACACATGTTACACGCGGGAAGCACATACACCCGGACAAGTATACAACAAAAGGTTTACACACGAAAGCAGAATACAAAACAAATTGTCTTCAGGCAATGCTGAAGTATGCTCAAAGATTTACACACGGAAGCAGAATAAAAAAAGATTGTCTTTAGGCACTGCTGATATCGCCTTATACACGATTGCACAAACCACATATGGTAAAATATAGACATTTAGAAGTTATGGCCATAGAGTTTGATCTCAGTGAAGTTGTTTTTTCGGAAAAAGGAAGGAAATGAAATGCTTACAGTCCATGAAGGTGTACATGCTAAGAGGTGGTATGAGGGAGCAATTGTGTTAAGATAAAATTACTTTAACAGAAGTATTGTGTGTATGAAATTTTTGTTGTCGAGGTAGCTTACCACAATTGTCATGTGGCTGTCTAATGTCAGTAACTCATTAGGATGGTTAATTTGCCAGTGTGGTATACTTCATCACTATGAATCAACATCCGATCAGCATCGCTATACTGAAGTTGGACGAAAATGTCGTGTTTATACCAGTTCTCTTACTTCGATATCATTTTTTGTTTCCTAAATTGCACCTAGGAAAAACATGACATTCTATCAAGACATTCACCGACATTAACTAACTCATTCATGCTTATTTGAAACTTTTTGTAGGGATGCCACACTACAAAAATATTTTTAAAACAAATGAATATAGTAAACAAAAGTACCTTACTTTATTCAATGAAAATTAATTACAACAATTGCTATATTCTCCCACCGTAATTATAATATGAGAATCTATCTTGATTTAAGAAAAGTGATGTAAAGCATCTAACTTATCGAAAACTGAGGCCACAACATTATTTTAGTATAATAATCATCTAAAGAGGATAGAGAGAGAATATGAAAGTTGGCTAATATCAGCTTAAACCTCCAAGCTAAAATGGCTATACAAATTTAATAAGGGACCGTGGATAAGTAAATCATTACGTTGGAGAACCATGCATATATCTCAACAGAAGAGAAAGTTAGTACATATATATAGTGAGGACTTCATGGTTAGCACACACACAACAGAAGCATATATGCATGGACGCCCAATGTAGTATAGAATATTTCTATTGTATGATGTCAGTAACTCAATAGAGGTGTCATGTGTACAACGCTTCTATTATCAGTATGACGGTTATTGTGTCGGTGTGCTATGCTTTATCACTAGGCATCAATGACCCGATCTACAAAGACATGCTGAAGTCGGACAAAAACATCATGTATATAACAGTGCTATTACTTGAAATAATATATGAAAATCCTTTGAATTAGCAATTAAACTCTCTTAGAATAGGCTTCAAAGTTGAGAAAAGAGGCACCCAATTGATGTCCTTTGTGCTCCCCTTCCTCTCCAACTATAACCCATCAACCATCTGTTTCTCACACACAATATGTCTTCCATGCATAACTCATCTTCAACCCTAGGGTAGTGGAGAGTTAAAGGAGGCACCGCCGAAGGGAGTGAGTACGGTTCTCCAGATCTATGACCCATGGCCTGGACAATGACAATCCTAAATGAGCTAATTGGATAAAAATAAATATTGGACTTCAACTAAATTTTCCATGGCCAAAAACCATCAATTAAATCAACCCGTAGCAACGCACGGGCACATTTACTAGTTAAAATTAAAGATCATGAATGCTATGCTTTATGTGATTTGGGTGCTAGCGTTTCCACGATTCCAATCACTTTCTGTGATGTGTTATGTTTCCGTGAATTTGATGATTGTTCTTTAAATTTGCACCTCGCGGATTCCACTATTAAGAAATCTATGGGAAGAATTAATGATGTTATTATTGTCGCAAATAGGAATTATGTGCCCGTAGATTTCATTGTTCTTGATCCTACATGTCCCATTATTCTTGGTAGGCCTTTCCTTAGAACGATTGATCAATTATTGATATGAAAGAAGGGAATATTAGATTCCAATTTCCGTTAAGGAAAGGCGTGGAACACTTTCCTAGAAATAAAATTAAATTACCTTATGAATCTATTATGAGATCCACTTATGGATTGCATACCAAAGATGATAATACCTAGATCCATCCTTGCTTTTATGCCTAGCTAGGGGCGTTAAACGATAGCGCTTGTTGGGAGGCATTCCCTCTTTTGTCTTCGTCTATCGGTAACTTTACTTGAGGCTATATTTTTATTCACCACATGATATGTGTTTTGCTTGGAGCGTCTTGTATAATTTGAGTCTTTGCTTTTTTGTTTGCCACAATCATCCTTGCTTTACACACCTTTTGTGAGAGACACACATGAATTGGAATTTATTAGAATACTCTATGTGCTTCACTTATATCTTTTGAGCTAGATAATTTTGCTCTAGTACTTCAGTTATATCTTTTACAACACGGTGGTGGTTTTATTTTATAGAAATTATTGATCTCCCATGCTTTACTTATATTATTTTGAGAGTCCTTTATAACATCATGGTAATTTTCTTTGGTTATAAAATTAGTCCTAATATGATAGGCATCCAAGATGGGTATAATAAAAACTATCATAAAAGTGCATTGAATACTATGAGAAGTTTGATACTTGGTGATTGTTTTGAGATATGGAGATGGTGATATTAGAGTCATGCTAGTCGAGTAGTTTTGAATTTGAGAAATACTTGTGTTTAAGTTTGTGATTCCCGAAGCATGCACGTATTGTGAACCTTTATGTGATGAAGTCGGAGCATGATTTATTTATTGATTGTCTTCCTTATGAGTGGCAGTCGGGGACGAGCGATGGTCTTTTCCTACCAATCTATCCCCCTAGGAGCATGTGTGTAGTACCTTGTTTCGATAACTATTAAATTTTTGCAATAAGTATGTGAGTTCTTTATGACTAATGTTGAGTCCATGGATTATACGCACTCTCACCCTTCCACCATTGCCTGCCTCTCTAGTACCGCGCAACTTTCGCCGGTACCTTAAACCCACCATATACCTTCCTCAAAACAGCCACCATACCTACCTATTATGGCATTTCCATAGTCATTCCGAGATATATTTCCATGCAACTTTCCACCGTTTCGTTATTATGCCACGCTTCATCATTGTCATATTGCTTTGCATGATCATGTAGTTGACATTGTATTTGTGGCAAAGCCACCATTCATAATTCTTCCATACATGTCACTCATGATTCATTACATATCCCGGTACATCGCCGGAGGCATTCACATAGAGTCATATTTTGTTCTAAGTATTGATTTGTAATATTTGAGTTGTAAGTAAATAAAAGTGTGATGATCATCATTATTAGAGCATTGTCCCAAGTGAGGAAAGGATGATGGAGACTATGATTCCCCCACAAGTCGGGATGAGACTCCGGACGAAAAGAAAAAAGAAAGAAAGAAAAGAGGCCATAAAAAGGAAGAAGGCCCAAATAAAAAAATTATAGAAAAAGAGAGAAGGGACAAAGTTACTATCCTTTTTCCACACTTGTGCTTCAAAGTAGCACCATGATCTTCATTATAGAGAGTCTCCTATGTTGTCACCTTCATATACTAGTGGGAATTTTACATTATAGAACTTGGCTTGTATATTCCAATGACGGGCTTCCTCAAAAAGCCCTAGGTCTTCGTGAGCAAGCGAGTTGGATGCACACCCACTTAGTTTCTTTTGTTGAGCTTTCATACACTTATAGCTCTAGTGCATCCGTTGCATGGCAATCCCTACTCACTCACATTGATATCTATTCATGGGCATCTCCATAGCCCGTTGATATGCCTAGTTGATGTGAGACTATCTTCTCCTTTTTGTCTTCTCCACAACCACCATTCTATTCCACCTATAGTGCTATGTCCATGGGTCACCCTCATGTATTGCGTGAAGATTGAAAAAGTTTGAGAACACCAAAAGTATGAAACAATTGCTTGGCTTGTCATCAAGGTTGTGCATGATTAAATACTTTGTGTGATGGAGATAGAGCATAGCTAGACAATATGATTTTGTAGGGATAACTTTCTTTGGCCATGTTATTTTGAGAAGACATGATTGCTTTGTTAGTATGCTTGAAGTATTACTATTTCTATGTCAATATTAAAATTTTGTCTTGAATCTTTCGGATCTGAACATTCATGCCACAATAAATAAAATTACATTGAGAAATATGCTAGGTAGAATTCCACATCAAAAATTCTGTTTTTATCATTTACCTACTCGAGGAGGGGCAGGAATTAAGCTTGGGGATGCTTGATACGTCTCCAATGTATCTATAATTTTTGATTGTTCCATGCTATTATATTATCTGTTTTGGATGTTTAATGGGCTTTACTAAGAACTTTTATATTATTTTTGGTACTAACCTACTAACGCAAGGCCTAGTGCAAATTGCTGTTTTTTTTGCCTATTTTAGTGTTTCACAGAAAAGGAATATCAAACGTAATACAAACAGAATGAAACCTTCGGGGGAGTTATTTTTGGAACAAACGTGATCTAGAGGACTTGGAGTGGACGTCAAGAAATCAACGAGGAGGCCATGAGGCAAAGAGGCGCGCCTGCCCCCTGGGAGCGCGCCCACCCTCGTGGGCCCCTCGTGACTCCACCGACCTACTTCTTCCTCCTATATATATATCCATATACCCCGAAAACATCTGGGAGCACCACAAAACCCTATTTCCACCGCTGCAACCTTCTGTACCCAAGAGATCCCATCTTGGGGCCTTTTCCGGAGCTTCGCGGGAGGGGGAATCGATCGCAGAGGGCTTCTACATCAACACCATAGCCTCTCCGATGATGTGTGAGTAGTTTACCTCAGACCTTCGGGTCCATAGTTATTAGCTAGATGGCTTCTTCTCTCTCTTTGGAACTCAATACAAAGTTCTCCTCGATCTTCTTGGAGATCTATTCGATGTAACTCTTTTTATGGTGTGTTTGTCGAGATCTGATGAATTGTGGGTTTATGGTCAAGATTATCTATGAACAATATTTGGTTCTTCTCTGAATTCTTATATGTATGATTTAATTATCTCTGCAAGTCTCTTCAAATTATCATTTTGGTTTGGCCTACTAGATTGATCTTTCTTGCAATGGGAGAAGTGCTTAGCTTTGGGTTCAATCTTGCGGTGTCCTTTCCCAGTGATAGTAGGGGCAGGAAGGCATGTATTGTATTGTTGCCATCGAGGATAGAAAGATGGGGTTTATATCATATTGCTTGAGTTTATCCCTCTACATCATGTCATCTTGCCTAATGCGTTACTTTGTTCTTATGAACTTAATACTCTAGATGCATGCTGGATAGCGGTCGATGTGTGGAGTAATAGTAGTAGATGCAGAATCGTTTCGGTCTACTTGTCGCGGACGTGATGCCTATATACATGATCATGTCTAGATATTCTCATAATTATGCACTTTTTTATCAATTGCTCGATAGTAATTTGTTCACCCACCGTAATACTTATGCTATCTTGAGAGAAGCCACTAGTGAAACCTATGGCCCTCGGTCTATTCTCTATTATATTAATCTCCCGTCAACTAGCTATTTCTAGCGCCGTTTATTTTGCAATCTTTACTTTCAATCTATATCATAAAAATACAAAAAATATTTATCTTATTATTATTATCTCTATCAGATCTCACTCTCGTAAGTGACAGTGAAGGGATTGACAACCCCTTTATCGCGTTGGTTGCGAGGTTCTTATTTTTTGTGTAGGTACGAGGGACTTGCGTGTAGTCTCCTACTGGATTGCTACTTTGGTTTTCAAAAACTGAGGGAAATACTCTGCATCACCCTTTCCTCCTCAAGGGAAAACCAATGCATCAAGAGGTAGCACTTATCCCTACAAAATCATATAGTCTGGCTATGCTCCATCTTCATCACATAAAATATTCGAATCCCGCACAACCCCGATGGCAAGCCAAGCAATTGTTTCATACTTTTGATGTTCTCAAACCTTTTCAACTTTCACACAATACATGAGCGTGAGCCATGGACATAGCACTATAGGTGGAATAGAAGGTGTTGTGCAGAAGACAAAAAGAAGGAGATAGTCTCAGATCAACTAGGCGTATCAACGGGCTATGGAGATGCCCATCAATAGATATCAATGTGAGTGACTAGGGATTGTCGTGCAACGGATGCACTAGAGCTATAAGTTTATGAAAGCTGAAAAAGAAAAACTAAGTGGGTGTGCATCCAACTTGCTTGCTCATGAAGACCTAGGGAAATTTGAGGAAGCCCATCGTTGGAATATACAAGCCAAGTTCTATAATGCAAAAATTCCCACTAGTATATGAAAGTGACAATATAGGAGACTCTCTATCATGAAGATCATGATGCTACTTTGAAGCACAAATGTGGTAAAAGGATAGTAACATTGCCCCTTCTCTCTTTTTCTCTCTTTATTTTTCCTTTTCTTTTTTTCCCTTTCTTTTGGGCCTTCTTTTTTTATTTTGGCCTTTTTCTCTCTTTTTTTATTTCCTCACATGGGACAATGCTCTAATAATGAAGATCAACACACTTTTATTTACTTACAACTCAAAAATTACAACTCGATACTAGAAAAAAATATGACTCCATATGAATGCCTCTGGCTCTGTACCGGGATGTGCAATGACTCAAGAATGATATGTATAAAAAATGATGAATGGTGGCTTTGCCACAAATACAATGTCAACTACATGATCATGCAAAGCAATATGACAATGATGATGTGTGTCTTAATAAACGGAATGGTTGAAAGTTGCATGGCAATATATCTTAGAATGGCTATGGAAATGCCATAATAGGTAGGTATGGTGGCTGTTTTGAGGAAGGTATATTGTGGTTTTATGGTAACGACGAGAGTTACGCGATACTAGAGAGGCTAGCAATGGTGGAAGGGTGAGAGTGCGTATAATCCATGGACTCAACATTAGTCATGAAGAACTCACATACTAAGTGAAAAAATCTATTAGTCATTGAAACAAAGTACTACGCGCATGATCCTAGGGGGATAGATTGGTAGGAAAAGACCATCACTCGTCCCCGACCGCCACTCATAAGGAAGACAATAAAAAAATATCTCATGCTCCAACTTCGTTACATAACGGTTCACCATACGTGCATGCTACGGGACTCACAATCCTCAACACAAGTATTTCTCAAATTCACAACTACTCACTAGCATGACTCTAATATCACCATCTTCATATCTCAAAACAATAATAAGGAATCAAACTTCTTATAGTATTCAATGCACTTTATATAAAAGTTTTTATTATATCCCTCTTGGATGCCTATCATATGAGGACTAAATTTAGAACTAAAGCAAATTAGCATGCTGTTAAAAGACTCTCAAAATAATATAAGTGAAGCCTGAGAGTTCATCAATTTCTATAAAATAAAACCACCGCCGTGCTCTAAAAAGATATAAGTGAAGCACTAGAGCAAAATTGGCTAGCTCAAAAGATATAAGTGAAGCACATAGAGTATTCTAATAAATCACGATTCATGCGTGTCTCTCACAAAAAGGTGTGTACAACAAGGATGGTTGTGGCAAACTAAAAAGCAAAGACTCAAATATACAAGACGCTCCAAGCAAAACACATATCATGTGGTGAATAAAAATATAGCCTCAAGTAAAGTTATCGATAGACGAAGACGAAAGAGGGAATGCCTTCCGGGGCAGCCCCAAGCTTAGGCTCTTGGTTGCCCTTGAATATTACCTTGGGGTGCCTTGGGCATCCCCAAGCTTAGGCTCTTGCCACTCCTTATTCCATAGTCCATCAAATCCTTACCCAAAACTTGAAAACTTCACAACACAAAACTCAACAGAAAATCACATAAGCTCCGTTAGTATAAAAAAAATCACCACTTTTGTTACTATTGTGAACTCATTCTTTATTTATATTGGTGTAATATATACTGTATTCCAACTTTTCCATGGTTCATAACCCCCCGATAATACCCATAGATTCATCAAAATAAGCAAACAACACATAGAAAACAGAATCTGTCAAAAACAGAACAGTCTATAGCAATCTGGATATTTCTAATACTTCTGTAACTCCAAAATTTCTAAACAATTAGGAAAACCTGGGTAATTTGTGTACCAATTGAGGGAGTCCTGGATTATGGGGTCCTCGGGCGTCCGGCCTGTGTGACATGGGCCGGACTATTGGGCCATAAGGATACAAGATAGAAGACTTCCTCCCGTGTCCAGATGGGACTCTCCTTCGCGTGGGCGGCAAGCTAGGAGTCCGAATGTATTATTTCCTTTCTGTGTAACCGACTTTGTATAACCCTAAGGCCCTCTGGTGTCTATATAAACTAGAGGGTTTTGTCCATAGAGACAATCACAATCACACAGGCTAGACCTCTAGTGTTTAGCCACAATGATCTCGTGGTAGATCAACTCTTGTAATCCTTATACTCATCAAGATAAATCAAGCAGGATGTAGGGTATTACCTCCATCAAGAGGGCCCGAGCCTGGGTAAAACATCGTGTCCCCTGCCTCCTGTTACCATCGAGCTTAGACGCACAGTTCGGGACCCCCTACCTGAGATCCGCCGGTTTTGACACCAACATTAGTGCTTTCATTGGGAGTTCCACTGTGACATCGAAGTTAGGGTTGATGGCTCGCCTTGTTATCAAAGACGGTATCCCTCAGACTGGGCGGCTTTGCCATGACCGCCCGTTCGGCCGTTAAGCCGATGATGACTTCTCGGGTCATAAAAAATCACCTCCGTGTTGACTCTGAATACTCCAGACGGATGGATCCGGCGGAGTGTTCGTCTTTAAACAAACTCCTGGATCATATCGCTGCCATGGGGGTCGCTACTGACTATGATCAGATTGGGCTTAAACCCCATCAGAGAGAAATCAAATCTCCGCCGATCACCCATCAGATACATGTCGTAGAAGAGCAAAACAATAATTCTTCCCCTATGCTAAATACGAACTATGTTCGGATTTCTAAGCTCGAAGAACTGGATACCTGTCTGCGGAATGACACTCCAAGCCCTCCGAATCCGGAATCGGGCATGGGGCCCGGAAAATCATTGGACATCCCGGAACCCTAACTAATAAGCTTGGAAACTTCTCAAAATCCAAACTCCAAATTGGGTCAGGGTTCAAATTTAAAGCCACCCACCCACAACATGCAATATTCAACGAGAAATTCTGGTCATCCGGATATATGCGACCTCACGTGGATACGACAGCAGTCTCAGGAAATAGTCCATCACTTTTGTGTCAGGTCCCTCCTTGTCAAAGACAAGATTAAAGATTGCCGCGACGAGGATGCGATTTCAGTATTCTGCAATAATTGCACGGACGAAGGAATCCTCAACGCCATCAACCGCCGTCGCGTATTACACTTCACGGACTTGGCAACTATAGTACAGAAGTACTGTGCAATGGAAAGTGCTTGGAAAACTCAGACAGCTTGCTGGGAGCCACCGGTCTCCACCCAACCCCTCGGGCAAGCAAAACGGATGCACCCTCACGGGGCACCCGAACCCATAGTAAATAAAACTAAACCTATTACGGGACGCAGAACCGTTCTAGAGGGATGGCTCGATAGGCCATGCAAAATACACACGACACCGGATACCGTACCAACCCATAGCCTTAGAGCATGTTGGATACTCCGGCAAGTGGCCAAAAGCGGCGAGGATATCCTCACCAAAAAAACCGCGGAGCAACTCCCCCCGGAATACGACGACCACATAGTATTGACAGTCTTTGAGACTTTCGCTTCAAACAATCGGCGCAAGAGGGCACTCCGCGACCTCGCCGAAGTCTGCCAAGTCGCAACAATAAATCCTTGGAACGACACGGCCATAACTTTGAACGCCAGTGACGAACCAAAAATACGGTCAGTCCGGGCACCAGCCGCCTTGGTCCTCAACCCAATTGTGGATGGCTTTCGTGTCACTAAAGTGCTCATGGACGGCGGCAGCAGACTAAATGTCGGTGTCAAAACCGGCGGATCTCGGGTAGGGGGTCCCGAACTGTGCGTCTAGGCCGGATGGTAACAGGAGGCAAGGAACACGATGTTTTACCCAGGTTCGGGCCCTCTTGATGGAGGTAAAACCCTACGTCCTGCTTGATTAATATTGATGATATGGGTAGTACAAGAGTAGATCTACCATGAGATCAAGGAGGCTAAACCCTAAAAGCTAGCATATGGTATGGTTGTTGTACGATGAAGTTGTCCTACGGACTAAAACCCTCCGGTTTATATAGACACCGGAGAGGGTTAGGGTTACACAAAGTCGGTTACAATGGTAGGAGATCTTGAATATCCGCATCGCCAAGCTTGCCTTCCACGCCAAGGAAAGTCCCATCCGGACATGGGACGAAGTCTTCAATCTTGTATCTTCATAGTCCTGGAGTCTGGCTGAAGGTATAGTCCGGCTACCCGAACACCCCCTAATCCAGGACTCCCTCAGTAGCCCCTGAACCAGGCTTCAATGATGACGAGTCCGGCGTGTAGATTATCTTCGGCATTGCAAGGCGGGTTCCTCCTCCAAATTCTTCATAAAAGTTTGTAAACACCAAGAGTAGTGTCCGGCTCTGCAAAATAAGTTTCCACGTATTGCCACAGAGAGAATAATATTAACACAAATCTAATCTGCTGACGTATTCCGCAGCGTGACGTCACACTACGGCCAAGCCTTTATTTGAATCGTTTTCACTTTTCCACCTCAGCGTATTTTGCGAGGCGGTTTCCTTGGCACGTCTTGTCAAAGCAGAGATCGTGTCCCCCATTTACGGGATTCTCATCAATACAGACGTGGGTAACCCAACCGCGCCATTTATCACGGCGCTTGGGAGGCAAGCGAGTTTTACTAGGCTGGTGGGGACGCATAGTCGCATCCGCTCATATAAGGGGATAAGGATCCACCTTTTTACCTACGCCTTCTTCCTCCTTTGCCTATCCATCTTCTGCGCACCCGAGCTCTAGCGCCCAAGCCCGCACTTCCTACCTCAACCTTCTCCAACAATGTCCGGAGCGGGAGGCAAGTGGATGGTCTCCTCCGTCACGGAGGGCCATGTCAAAAGGCTAAGGAAGGCCGGATACCTGTCCAAAGACATCACGCACCGGCTTCCTGAGGAGGGGCAGCTTCTCCCCACCCCAAGGCCCCATGAGAGGGTAGTATTTCTTCCCCACTTCCTCCGCGGACTGGGTTTTCCTCTCTACCCATTTGTCCACGGGCTCATGTTCTACTATGTCCTAGATTTCCACAATCTGGCCCCGAACTTCATCCTCAATATCTCGGCGTTTATCATCGTGTGAGAGGCTTTCCTCTGCATCCGCCCCCATTTCGGCCTCTAGCTCAAGACCTTCAACGTCAAGCCAAAGGTGGTGTGCGGCAACCGGGCGCAGTGCGGAGGTGCCATGGCGGGCAAAATAGCCAGCGTCCTTTGGCTCGAGGGCTCCTTTGTGGAGACCTTGAAGGGGTGGCAGTCAGGGTGGTTTTACATCACCGAGCCACGCGATCCGAAGTGGATCGCAGCCCACGAATTCTGATCCGGACCCCCTACGCGGCTCACGTCCTGGAAGGAGACGGGCTTGTCGTGGGGCGACGAAGAAGAGGTGACCGGACTGCAAAAATGCATCCAGTCCCTGGTGAACAAGCAGCTCAAGCTTGTCAACATAGTCCAGGTCATGCTCGTCCGCCGGATCCTTCCGTGTCAAGAACGGGACTTCAATTTGTGGGAGTTCAACCCGGCGCAGCACCGAACTCTGAGCAGGCTCTTCGACACGACGTACAAAGATGTCTGGAAGGGGCTAACCAAAGGCGCCGAGGCTCCCACATCCGCTTCCGAAGACCGTGGATTCGGCTCACAGCATCCTGCTGGCGAGGTAAAATATTTTCATCTTTTACAGGATGTTAAGTTTTCTTCATAGTTTGACTCTATGCGGGATCTAAACTCCCTCACCTTTGATAGGATTGGCAGGCGAAGTCCGGACTGATTAACAGTCCGGCTCCCTTGCCCGAAGACCCAGCCCCTGCTCTCCTAGTGAAGTTGCTGGTTCTGGCACCTTATGTGGTGCCGGAGAAGAAGGCCAAGAAGAAGAAGGCCATGGGGACTCTAAAGAGTTCCCGACATATGGTGGTGTCGGACTCGTCGTCTGATGAGTCCGAGACGCACTCCTCCCGTGAAGACGAGGAGGAGGAAGAAGAGACCTCTCCCCCTCCAGCGGGGGAAGGAAAGAAGAGGAAGGCCGCCCTAGTAGGGGAGGCCGAAGGGTCCAAGAAGAGGAAAACCCCTCCACCGGACTACGCCCCCGATGCCGACGAGGACGAAGAGGAGTGGCCGGACAGGGCCAAGCGTCCGGCGAAATCGTAGGTGTTCGGATACCAGAGTAACTCATGATATTCCTTTTGTTGCGCAGCTTTCCCTAATGTCGAATATAATCATGCAGCCCGCCCAAGAACGGGCTCGACGATTCGTCAAGCGGCTCCCTGGATTCATCGGACATGAATTCAGTTCTGCCCGCTGCCTCCCCCTATGTTGTGGATGACGCCGAAGTGGCATCGCGACAAGCTCTGGGGCAAGAGGAGGTGGTCCAGGAGGAGCCGCGAGGCGACCTCCCGGACTCTAGGAGTAAAGGGGACAAGACCCCCCAGGGCTCCAAGTTCGGCTTTAAGCCAGACACCGCGCCGGAATCATC
>NC_053026.1:607471779-607508736 GCF_003073215.2 Triticum urartu | reverse complement strand
AAGCTCAAGGAATGATGAAGCTTCCGCTCATGACTACAAGAAGAAAACATGTCACAAGTGCAAGAAAACTGGACACTTCATCTCTGAGTGTCCACAGTGGGACAATGAGAACAGAAGGAAGAAGAAGAGCAAGGAATATGATTCTGATGACAAGAAGAAGAAGAAATACTCAAAGTCTTCTTCCAAGTCTTCCTCAAAGTCTTCATCACATAAGAAGAGCTCATCTGGCAAGGCACGTGCGTTTGTTGGCAAGGAAATGGATTCAGAGGAGGAGTCCGCTTCTGAGGAGGCAGAGGTGGAATCTGAGGAGGAGTCTGATTCTGGCATTGCGAGTCTGGCTACAGCATACGTCGCCAAGTCCATCTTCAACACTAAAGACAATGACTTCATCACCGACACTGATGAAAATGACAAGAACGACTCCACTCCTACCTACTGCTTCATGGCACGCGGTGCCAAGGTAAACACACGCACTACTCGCTATCAAACATCTAGTGACGATGACTCTGACTGTGATTCAAAACCAAGCTACAAAACACTTGCTAAAATTGCAACTAAACAACAGAAAGCTATGGAACATATTCAAAAACTGTTAGACAGAAGCGATGATCTGTTGGGTGCTGAAATGACTCGATCTGAATCCTTAATTGAAGACATAAAAAAATCTTCACGTTAAGTATCAGGAACTTGAAGATCGTCTTGATACTCTCTCAACAACTCATGAAAAGCTTTCCTATGATTATCTTCAAAGGAAGCAAGAACTTGAGAATTTGAGAGCAGCTCATGAAGATCTTCAAAAGGAAAACGAATCACTTCGCGCCGAACAGATCAGTTCCGCTCAGGAAGGATTTGAACCACCATGTCTTAAATGCATTGAGCGTGATAATGCTACTTCTATTGCTGAATGTTCCACTGTTACTGCTGTTGCAATATCTTCAACTGTTGATGTGGTAACTAACCCCTCTGCTGAGGATACCACTGCTATTGCTGATGAGAATGCTAGGTTGAAGACATTGCTTGAAACAGGGATGTACAAAAGTCTTAAAGGACATCAGACATTATGTGATGTCCTCAAGAAGCAGATTCTGAACCGAAACCCTAGGAAAGAGGGTGTTGGGTTCGTAAGGAAAATAAATGCAGATGGCTCTTACTGGAAACCTGAGCAGTACCCCAAAACCACATGGGTTGCTGCAAAGGAACCTTCAGCAGATCCATCCAATTTATCTGGCTTCACATGTGCTAACCCCATTATTATTGATGAATCCTTTGATGCAAACTATAAACTGTTTAAGAATCAGAATGGTGAAGTGTTTGCCAGGTACATTGGTACTAACTGCAGGAATGGACCGCCTATGAAGAAGATCTGGGTTCCGAAAAAGTGTCTGGAAAATCTTCCTGTGAATGTCATCATGACACCTCACTTGAAGAAGACAAACCTCAGACCAAAGGCTTCGTACGGTCCAAAGGCTTCATACAAACAGAGGACTCACCTGAGTCACACTAACGCAAATGTTTTGCAGGGAAACCATACTCAGGCATATGAATATGAGAGCGGTTCTTCGAACCGTCATGTTCATATGACCAAAAATTATTCTGCTTATTCCTATGAGTATTATTGTCCACCTGCAAAACTGTTTGTTAAGGCTTCAAAGCCAAAATTCTCAGATGCTGCACTTAGACTTATTGCTTCTAAGCCACCCTTGAAGATGTGGGTGGCTAAGAAAGCTTAACTCTCTTTTGCAGGGAAAGGTCTCCAGCAGAAAAACAAAATCTTCTGACGCTATTGCTGGGGACCTTAAAAATCTTGTAGGGCGCAAGATAAAATGCCCGAATGGCATCATTATGTACTCCGTTCCTGAATCGCATGCTACTCTCCCTATTAGTCCTAATCTGGATCTAAGTTTTCATAACCCACTGGTTCGTCAAATGTTTTTGCTTCACAATTCTCTTCGTGAAGCCTATCCCCCTAACTGCACTGTAGGGTACGACGCCAGCGTCTTCAAAGTCTTCAGAATGGATTATTGACAGTGGGTGTACAAATCACATGACTGGCAAAAGAAGCCTTCTTATGGACTCAACCTTACGTCCATCCGACAAGAGCCACATCACATTTGCTGACACTGGTAAAAGTAAGGTATTGGGTCTAGGTAGAGTTGCAATCTCAAAGGATCAACACATGGATAAAGTCATGCTTGTTGAATCCCTTGGCTTCAACTTAATGCCTGTCTCAATGCTTTGCGATTTGAACATGATCGTAATGTTTGGAAAATATCGTTTCCTAGTACTAATGGAATCTGACAAGTCTCTAGTGTTTGAAGGGTATCGAAAAGATGATCTGTACATGGTAGATTTATTAGCAGGGCCACAACTTGCAGTATGTCTTCTTGCAAAAGCTTCAGAATGCTGGCTTTGGCATCGGAGGCTTGGGCATGCTGGCATGAGGAACCTCCTCACCCTTGCGAAGAAGAAGCATGTCATAGGCATCGAGGGCGTCAAGTTCAAGAAAGATCACTTATGCGGTGCCTATGAAGCAGGGAAGATGACAAGGGCAAAACATCCTCCGAAGACAATCATGACTACTACTCAACCCTTTGAACTGCTCCACATGGACCTTTTCGGCCCCACTCACTACTCAACTTTTACTACTACTGCTTGCCTCTATGGCTTCGTCATTGTTGATGATTACTCTAGATATACTTGGGTGCACATAATCCTGTACAAGACTGAAGTGCAGGATGTCTTCAGACGCTTCGCGAATCGTGCTATGAACAATTTTGGCGCCAAGATAAAACACATCAGAAGTGACAATGGCACTGAATTCAAGAACACTGGCCTTGACACATACCTTGATACCTTGGGCATCACACATGAATTCTCAGCTCCGTACACGCCACAGCAGAATGGCGTCGTCGAACACAAAAACAGAACACTCATTGAGATGGCCAGAACAATGCTAGACGAATACAAGACTCCAAGAAAATTCTGGACTGAAGCCATTGACACTGCATGCCATACAATCAATCATGTTTATCTTCACAAGCTTCTGAACAAGACATCTTCTGAACTCCAAACTGGCAAGAAGCCAAATGTCAGTTACTTCAGAGTATTTGGCGCAAGGTGCTGGATCAAGGACCCACACCACACCTCAAAGTTTGCACCAAAAGCACATGAGGGCTTTATGCTTTGATATGGAAAGGATTCGCACTCCTACAGAGTCTTCAATCTCTTTCATTACAAAGTGGTTGAAATAGTGGATGTGCGGTTCGATGAGACAAATGGTTCACAAAGAGAGCAACTGCCAAATGTGCTAGATGAGATTCCAGCTAGTGAATCAATCAAGCTAATGGGAACTGGAGAGATTATACCTTCTGAAGCTCAGCCTGAAGAAGAACTTATCATCTCAGCACCTGATCAACATGAAGACAATGCTCAGCCTGAAGACATTCCTCCCAACAACAACACAGATCAGCAAGAGCAAAGTCTTCGCCCTGTACATCCTCGTGTTGCAAATGAAGTGCAGATTGACAGAGTAATTGACAGCATCAATGCACATGGTCCACTCACTCGTTCAAGGGCAACTCAGCTAGCAAATTTCTGTGGGCACTTTGCATTCGTCTCAATATCAGAACCCAAGAAAGTTGAAGAAGCCTTCATGGAACCTGAATGGATTCAAGCTATGCAAGAAGAGCTTCAACAGTTTGAGCTGAATAATGTATGGGAACTAGTTAAGCGTCCTGATCCACGGAAGGACAACATAATAGGCACCAAATGGATATACCGCAACAAACAAGATGAGCATGGTCAAGTTGTTAGAAACAAAGCTCGTCTCGTTGCTCAAGGATATACTCAAGTGGAAGGCATTGACTTCGATGAAACATTTGCTCCCGTGGCTAGGCTTGAAGCCATACGCATTCTGGTGGCCTATGCAAATCATCATAACATACTTCTATATCAAATGGATGTGAAAAGTGCCTTTCTCAATGGCAAGATTGAAGAAGTGTATGTTGCACAACCGCCTGGCTTTGAAAATCCAAAACATCCTGACATGGTATACAAGCTCAACAAGGCACTGTATGGCCTCAAACAAGCCCCTAGGGCCTGGTATGACACACTCAAATACTTCCTAAAGAGCAAAGGCTTCATACCTGGTTCCCTAGATCCCACTCTTTTCACGAAGACATATGATGGTGAACTGTTTGTGTGCCAAATATATGTGGATGACATTATCTTCGGCTGCACCAATCAGAAGTACAGTGAAGAGTTTGGATATATGATGCAAGAGCAATATCAGATATCCATGATGGGGGAGCTGAAGTTCTTCCTTGGTCTTCAAATACGACAACAACGCAATGGCATCTTCATATCTCAAGAGAAGTATCTCAAAGATTGCCTGAAGAAGTTCGGTATGCAAGACTGCAAAGGCTTCACAACACCAATGCCAGCCAAACATCATCTAGGTCCTGACGACAATGGTAAAGAGTTCGATCAAAAGGTATACCGCTCCATGATTGGTTCTTTGCTTTATTTATGTGCATCTAGGCCAGATATTATGCTTAGTGTTTGCATGTGTGCTCGATTTCAAGCGGCACCAAAGGAGTCGCATCACTTAGCTGTGAAGCGAATTCTTCGATATTTGGCTCACACCCCAACTCTAGGATTATGGTATCCAAAGGGCTCAGAGTTTGATTTGGTTGGATTTTCGGATGCTGATTATGCTGGTGACAAAGTTGATCGCAAGTCTACATCAGGCACATGTCACTTTCTGGGACGATCACTTGTATGTTGGTCTTCAAAGAAGCAGAATTGTGTATCTCTCTCCACTGCTGAATCTGAATACATTGCTGCTGGATCTTGCTGCGCTCAGCTTCTGTGGATGAAGCAAACACTCAAGGACTATGGCATTCATCTGAAGCAAGTACCACTTTACTGCGACAACGACAGTGCCATCAAGATCGCCAACAACCCAGTTCAGCACTCGAAGACAAAGCACATTGAAATTCGTCATCACTTTCTCAGAGATCATGTTGTGAAGGAAGACATTGATATCATACACGTCAACACTGAAGAACAATTGGCAGATATCTTCACCAAGCCCTTGGATGAGAAGAGATTTTGCAAGTTACGGTGTGAGCTAAATATCCTGGAATCCTCAAATGTCCTGTGATCAGGCACACATCCTAACCCTTATGCATATTGATGACTTAGATGTGCAACACACGAAGTAAAGTATATCTTCAATCAATGAAGACATACATTCTAAGTGTGAATACATTAATGTGGAATTTGACTTGCCTTCGGAGCGCCACGATAATTGTGCGCCGTGTCTGGGTCTAATACTTCCTATACGGTGGGTAACGCCACCACCAAAAGTTCTATTTTGAAGTGTTTCACTCATGGCGTTACCTTGCAATGTCTTCACATTTGGTTTGGCTTCGAACTTAACATGTCTTCCTGATTATCTTCACTACGTTGATTATAAAGATATATACATACTAGTGTTCTGTCCTCTACAACATTCACTTATAGCTATGTCTTCTTGTTGAATTTTTGACTAGTGAATGTGATCGGACCTAATCTCTCTATGCTTTCTATCTTCAATTCTATCTCTCCAAGTCATATCCATTCTATTGAACTGTCCGAATGTCTCACTGCGTCCTTGTCAGGCAGAAGATATAGAGACAACCATAAACCGTTTCAATGCTCATTCCTCCATAAAATCCGGAGAAGCAGGACGACCGCCCGACATTCCAGGTTGCGTGGGACGTGAACAAACCAAAAACTCGCAAACTGGCCACGCGTTCCCTCAGATGCGAATCGCCAGGGCACCTGTTAATAGCACAGTGCCGCCCCTGTGCTCTATTCACACTTACGCGGTCATTATCTCCTTCTTCCACCCTCCGCACGAACCCTAGCGCACCGCTAGCTCTCGACGACGCCGGCGACGAAGCGCTTCGCTGCCGCAACTTCTCTGACGCCGTCTTCACGCCGATCGCGGACATCGTCCTCTCCGCCGTCGCCGTAGGTGTCTTCTGTCGCCAAGTTAGGGCACGGAGGATTGAACTGCTCGGCATCATCTCCCACTCCGTCTAGCAGTTCCAAGTGTGGTAAATAAAACTTCTTTTTACAGCCCCTTTTGATCTCATGGTTTTGTCACTTTCTACCATAAGAGGTTTCTCTTCACACAAGTTAGATCTCTCAATCTGGATCTCATAACATGCCTAGTATATTCACTTGTGCTTCATAAAGTAGTTAGATTCCTCACTTGTACTGATCTGTGGGTTCGTACAAATCTGGAACCAACTTCTTATCTATGAGTGAATGTCTTCTAAACTGATTAACCTTCAAAACCTTTTGAGAATGCATATGACCTCTTCCCTTTCCCTCGCACCTTAATGCTGTCACAGGTACATGTCCGTGGGAGAATCCTTCGGTTCTCATAGTCTGCATTCATTTGCAGAATTCCTACAGCATCACATAAACTCTCCTGAAGCCAGTTCCTGTTGGTCCAGCAAAAGAAAGCCTTTGAAGCCCTTGAAAGTTTTGAAGCCTTTCAAGTTAAAGTTTATGGCTTCAGAAGCAGCAGCAAAGGAAGGGGGGCAGACAGACGACGTGAAGGAACTTCCAAAGATCTGCCTGAAGACCCTGGCAGAAATGTATAAAACAGATCCTGAAGAGATTATGGGCAGCGCAAGACCCGAATCCAATGGATTCGTGCTATTGGGGAACAATGGTTCAAATACCGCTTCCTCCAAGGAGTATGCTGAGAAAAGTGGCCATCAGAACCGTGGGGAGACATCCTTCAAGATCTCGTACCCAGGTCCAGAGATGAGCTATTTGCCCAAGCTTCTATCCATGCATGGTCGTGGGCCCACAGCCTGATGATGCCCATCGTCGTCACAACTCCTGGGTGTCGTGACGACAATCTGTTCAGCGCAACTTCCAGTTGCCAACAATCAGCGAAGCAGACAAGAAGAATTGGGTTAGAACTTCAACCCTGGTCCCTCCTCAGCACCAAGGGCAGATGGCACACGCGACGCAGAACCCAATTCATCCGGTCCGTTTGCCAACCTTGAGGGCCTCATCACCGCACTTAGTTCCAAGGGACTGCCGTGAATGACCCTCCCAGCTGACTCTGAGTCTGATGAAGCTCCTGCTGTACTGAAGCCAAAGAATAAAGAAGCAAAGCTTCAAAGCCAGCCCCTTCCTCAAAAATCTCAAGGGCGAAGCCATTGCAACTGCACTCCTGAGACAGTGTGCAGTCTGAAAGACGTATCCCCGCGTCTCCAAGCCCCAGAAGGCCAAAGTGCCTCAGCCACACACCGCAAAGAGCTCACAGCTGCTGCATCCTGCGCAGCGAGCCATAGATCTGTCAAGTGATGAAGATCTGGAGATGAACGCTCTCGAGCAGCTCATCAAGAGCAAAGAAGAAGCTGAATCTTCAACAATTGCCTCTCTTTGATGTCGCCATCATCCACCATTTCATCGACGAATGGTTTGCCTCACCAACCATCAGCTTCGAAGATCTGCAGCTGCCCTTTGGCCCTCAGCGCGCCTTCCAAGGCGCTATTGCTTCAGAACTTGCAATTGCCCAGCGCATTGTTGAACTGAAGCAGAAATTGATAATGAAAAGCTCAGTTCAAAGAAGCATATGGCCAAAGCTCAGCGCAGGAAGTGGAAGAGCTTCAAAACAGCATGTTGCATGAGCAAAAATTCTGAAGAAGCGTGCAGAGCTCAGGGTTCACGTGAGCGGATGAAGTCTCTGGCAGACGATGCGTGCAAGCCTACAATGAGGCCGAGAAGCGCAAGGCACTTGGGCGTCCTGGCATCGACCCCAAGATGGCCGCAAAGAAAAAGAAGAAGACTGTTCCAGCTGAACCAGAGGCACCAAGGCAAGAAGCTGTTCCGATTGTCTTCCCAACCGCCACGACTGGCTTGAAGCCAAAGAGCCGGTCAACCGCTTCAGAGCTCAAAAAGACACGGAATGCAGAGGCTGAAGCTAGGAAGAGGAAACTCTCTGAAGCCTCTCCTTCTGACCCCAGCAAGAAGAAGCGCAAGATCAAGAAAGCTTGGGCTGCTCCCACAGAGCCCTTGATGGTTGAACCCCTCTCTATGGTTCACCCCAATGCAAAAAGACAACTGACAGTTCATGAGCCTGCTCCCACAGAGGCTCCTGAAGCTGAAGATATTCCAGCAGCCGACCCCATAGCTGCTGAAGACATTGGTCACCAGGACAATGTGCAAGATGATGCAGCCCTTCCTCAGCTTGAAACAAGCAAACTCATCAGCATTGGTCGTCCTCTGACGCTAATTGCACAAGATGCGTCATGGGCGGAATGCCCTCAAGAAGAAGAAGACATTGAGGCCCAGCCCACTCCAACCCCACAGGCGTCGTCTGCATTCCGCAGGCTTCGCAAAGGTCCAAGGCCTCAAGTCTATACTGAAGAAATTCCGGCTGCATCAGCCGAAGACAATGAAGAAGCACCACCAGAACCCACTCCCCCGCTCCATCAAGACGCAGTTCTCCAGGAGAACGTGCCTAAGTCTGACCCTCCAGCTAGTCCAGTGGAGGCTGAAAATGTTGAGGCTGCCACAACCAACACTGAAGCCAATGTGGAGCCCTCCCCACCAAAAGCTTCAGCAGACAGCAAAGCTACTGATCCAGACACTTCTGTTCCTGAGTTTGCTGCAGGTCCTCAATTTGATTACCATGTTGAGCACATGCCTCATGTTCAGAAGCCAGTCCCAAGGCTGCCACGGTTCCCAGGTCCTGCATCAGCACCTGGCTCCTTTGACATCAATAGCTTCAAGGCAGACAATACGTTCTTCAACAGCTCCAAGAACCCCTATTCAAGGGAAAGGATTTCATCAGATAGGTTCTGGAGCTATCCACAACGCAACTACTATTCATGCATCCTATACAACCAAGGTCGCATCTTCCCGCACAAGCGCCTTGATGTTGAAGCCATTGCTGGTCTGCCATGTCTAGAGGAAGCTTTGGATTGCTTTAAGCAAGTGGGTCTGCTGCAGTTTGTCACGGATGAAGAGCACTGGAATGAAGAGCTTCTGCTTCAGTTCTATGCCACCCTCCACATTAAAGGATACAACAGATATCCGAAGACTTGGGTACTGGAGTGGATGACCGGAAATGCCCATCATGAAGCCAACGCATTTGATATCATTGAGCTCACCGGCCTGCCCACTCCTGGCGAATTCTACGAGGAAGGCTGTCAACTACATGCTGAAGCTATTGAGAGCATATTCCAGAGGCCTGAACCAAATATGAGTCAGATGCTCTCAATGATGAAGCCATTGCCCCATGATGCTCCTTATCCAACAGAGTTCTTCGTTGAAGACTTTGAGTTCCTGCCCAGGACCATATATCACATCATCCAGCGGACTCTCTGGCCTATTAAAGGGCACTCTCCAAATGCCAAGATCGAAGGTGCAATGAAGACTATGATATTCTGTATCCTTCATGGCAAATGGTTCAACGCATAGGATTTCTTCATACGCCAACTTGCAGCGTCAGGCTCAGATTTATTTGGTTTGAAGTTCTATGCTCCTTGGGTGATGAGGCTGATCAAACTGCACTCTGCGATCTCGTATCAGCCCTCAGCCCAAAACCATCGAATCTTCTTGCCAGATGTGGATACCTCTGTTGAAGCTATATATCCAGAGCCTGCCAAGCAACTGTTGAGTCTTCAGAATGCAGAACACCAGAGCTTCACTCAGAACGATGAAGGTGTTGAAGCCATCTCCCGGGTGTATCCTTTGGCTGGCACTACACGTGCGCCACACCCTGCTTCAACCGAAGCCACTGATAGTGCACCTGCTTCAAGACCCAAGAAGCGCACTCGTGTTCTCACTGACCAAGAGCTTCTTGTGGCCCTTCATCAAAAACAAGATAGGCATCACGACTGGCTAAAGCGTCAGATGAAAAGCCTCTTGGTGGATGTTAATCGACTTCGAAATCTTGCCACCAAGAATGCTTTCGTCACTCATGAAACCTGTCGTCGTACCTGGAAAGGGCTCTCAATGATATGTACTGAAGCTGAACTTGAAGAGGATGGCTTCACAGAGCGATTCAAGTTTGACACCACACCTCCTAGAAGGGCTGTAATGCGCAACACACCATCACTTGAAGACTCTGAGTTTTCTTCATCTG
This sequence comes from Triticum urartu, assembly GCF_003073215.2. NCBI lineage: Eukaryota > Viridiplantae > Streptophyta > Magnoliopsida > Poales > Poaceae > Triticum > Triticum urartu. The sequence continues at coordinate 607,498,571 of NC_053026.1, read as the reverse complement.
CTGCCACAGTCACTGCCAGAATCATTGATGAAGAAGACGATGCTACATCACTACCACCTGCTTCAGCACCTCCAAGCTCTTCTGCACCGCCACACACCTCCAACGACCCTGCTGCTCCTGGGAACGAGTAGACACTCTATGTCTTCAAACCTTTTTGGTCCTTGCTGACAAAAGGGGGAGAAGCATATGGGTTGATAGTCTTCAAGCGGGTCCATATGGGCGGATGCTTTATGTTTTGCTATATTTTGCTTCGTGCTTACAACTCTCGTTTTTTTGCTTCATTTGGTTCTTATGAGTTGTAACACTTAAACCAGATGGTCGTCTGCTACTTGTTTGCCACCCTATTTTGCGAAGATAAATTCCGCATGTGCGACGATAAATTCCACACTTAGCTCATTCTGCAGACGTCCATTTTCCATTGTGCATGTCATTATCTTCATATACTTTCACATGCATAGTGGATTGTCATCATAAGCTGAAGTGGATCTCCACAAGTACAACCTGCCATGTGCATTTGCATTCCAAAAGCAAATTAACTTATATGCACATCTTCAGGGGGAGCCCTTGCAACTTATGAAGACAATGCCTTATCCTTTACAATTTCACAGACTACATTCCCCGCTGAAAACTTCAACTAGTTTGTCATCAATCACCAAAAAGGGGGAGATTGTAAGTGCATCTAGTGCCACCCCTAGTTGGTTTTGGAGTATTGACGACAAACCTAGTTGAGGGACTAATGTGTTTGTGAGAATTGCAGGATAACACAGGTAGAAGTCCCTCATTGTTTCGGTTTTACTACCAGAGATGACCCCCAAAAATGTATGAAGACATTGAAGTCAAAGGTGGTATATGAAGATATTCACTTTGAAGACTATGACAAAAGAAGACACGTTATGAAGCCTATGGAGCTCGAAGACTTAGAACTTTCATAGTTCTTTTTCTTTTGTGTTGAGTCATAGGAACCACCATACTGTTAAGTGGGGTCCAGGAGAACCAGTCAGAATGACTGAAGTGATGCCTAAACAAAAAACCTATGTCTTCGAGTGAAGACAATGAGAGCGAATCTTGTCCAGAGCCGGACAAGCCAGCTTTGCTTGTAGCCCAAGTAAAGTTGCCATGAGAGTTTGAAATCTGACCGTTGAGACACGTGTCAGTTCCTTAGTGACCCAGGGTCATTTCGGACAAATCCCAGGGTTTCATTCAGTAGTTTCCATACCTATGTAACACACTTATGTACCCTTAAAATCCCTTATCTGGGCGTGTCTCGCCACAGTCATCGCTTGGTTCTTATATATAAACCGCTTGAGAGGGTGTAGTCCGGGATAGGACATCAACTGTCAATTACAAACGATCATACCACAGCTTAGCTTCTTAGGTTAGCCTCCTTTGATCTCGTATAGTACGACCCACTCCCTCACTTCTTTGACTCCCATAGTCAATCAATATAATCGATCACAGGACGTAGGTATCTACCTCCAATTGAGACGGTCCCGCGAACTCCTCACGTAACACTCGTACCTTCATCTTAATACAGGTTTCGGCCCTGCCGCCACACTTCCGCGTACACGATATTCAGCTGCTAATGAGCTCTTTGTGGTCGTTTGAGAGGCAACCACCTCACGCAAGCTTTAGAGACGGAAAACATTCCCTAGTGATGGAGAATGATAAATAAATGTTCTCTAAACACACACCCAAAACAAGGTAGCAAACATTGCGGCTATACATTAAGTTCTTCTTGTCGTTGTTGTCGATCGGCACGCTGGTGAAAGACCTTATCTCACACTTGTGAGAGACTGTGAATCCCCTCCAGCATGGTTACCGCCCCTCCTACCTGGTGCACCTCTCACCTGGTTTTAACCGACAATGGTCTGGTTTATTTGAGATTTTCCTCCGTCGTCGCAATGTGTTTCGTTTCCTTTTAGGCCCCTCGAAGTCGACTTCCTAATTTGATCGAGCTAACAACATCGGTCCTTAGGGGGAGAGTTTCTCCCCGGACAGAATTTCTCGTCCCGAGCGGCTATCTCCTACAGGCGGACATTGGTGGACTCGCCAGTGAATTCGCGAGAAGTTCTAGTTCCACGTCGAACGTTGAGCAGATTCGAAAGCTACTCAGCCCCTGAGCCATCTAAGGGGTTACGAGTTAGGTGAACATCTGTGAAAGATTACTTAACGGTAACCTCAGCAGTGATTTGCGCGCGCGTGGAGACGTGATACGTATCTCGACGAGGCTTCGAGCCTACCGGCCAAAGCGCGCTGCACTTAGCTCGAGGGTCGGGTGGACTTTTCAGCTATCGCAAGCTAGTTGCACGCAACCGGACAGGTCCTGTGTGGATGCCTCGTCACTCATCATTTACCTTCGTCCGACTGCTATATACACTCGGGAGTTCTTCATGCGCCAATCGAAATGGTTATGAGCGGTGTGAGCTTCACGCTTGTTCCGATATCTGAAGTCAGCTACTTCTCCTTGAGCTGATCCCAAAAGCATCGGAGCGAGAGAACGCTGAGGTCACCATACGTGGCACCTCCTGGCGACGACCCGTGGACTCTCGCGAGATTCCCAGATCACACTCTGTGCTCAATTCTTCGAGAGTAGACTCCCAAACCTTCGACAGACTCTCGTCTCCCTCGGCCACTCGACCGCATGTCTCTTCATGGCTAGCTTCTCGAAGATAGATCGACGCCTCCCGATCTGGAGCGTTCACGGTCGGCTCAGAATGCAAATGGTAGGTAGTATACGACTCACGTGGCCCAGATCACCACAGGGACTGGGCGATCAAGACTCTAGTTTGCAGTAGCCACATCGCGTTTTCTGCTGCGTCTGGATATACATGCTTTACTTCTCGAATCTCTACTCTATGTATTCCGTCTCATACTGCTCTCTATCGTAGGATTGAGGCTTGTCGTCGAAAAGGCCACTAGCGCCTGCACACTGAATCTAGAGATACCGCAGAGGCGGGTAAGCCAATGTTCTATGTTTGTAGCGGGGTGGTGGCTAATTTTTATTAGCCTCGCAAACCGGGCCGACCTTACCGATGACTTGATTTGTCATCAAAGGCCCGAAACTCGCCCCACCTGCCCGACTGTAAGCTCAAGGAACTGCAGCACGTGCTCTACGCACTCCATACCGGACACGTGGCAGTGTCTCAACGGATCGATTTCAAACTCTCATGGCAATTTACTTGGGCTACAAGCAAAGCTGGCTTGTCCGGTCTGGACAAGATTCGCTCTCATATGTCTTCACTCGAAGCACATGCCAAGGTTTTTGGTTTAGGCATCACTTCAGTCATTACTATTGAACCGAGGTTCTCCTGGACCCAAGCTTACACAGTATGGTGGGTTCCTATGTGACTCAAACAAAAGAAAGAAGAACTATGAAAGTCTAAGTCTTCGACTCCATAAGGCTTCATATCGGATCTTTCTTTTGTCATTAGGTCTATCAAATACTCCTGACAAATATCTTCAATATTAGCACTCGCATTATGGACTTTCAATGCTCTTCATACACCTCATTTTGGGCGTCATCCTTGTCATGGGATAGGTGAAACGAAACCAATTGAGGACTTCTACCTGGTAAGTCTCATCTGCATTCCACAATAACAACATCCTAACGTCCCGGGAGGACAGCCCCCCAAGGAGAAACACCCAAAGCGCCTCAACTGGAGGCCTAATTATTGTCGTTCTAATCTCGCCAAAACCAACTAGGGCGTGGCGAGACGGTCGTTAGAAGGCGCACTGGGGTTGACACGGCGCAGCTTCTTCTCGCCTTTTTGGGTGGATTGATGACAAACTAGTGTCGCACAGTGTGGCTCTTCAGTCGTGTGCTATGTCTGTTGAATTGATCAAAGAGAGATAATGGCATTGTCTTCATTAATGTTGCCGTCTAACGGGCTCCCCTGAAAGATGCCTCGCAATATAAACGCTTAAAATATATTTCTCTCGCGCTGCAATGCCAATGGCGAGGTGTTGATATCTTGTCGGATCGGATGCCCATTCAGATCCTGTGATGGGACAAATCCTACATTAATGATGTGTAAAGCCCCGGTATATAGAACGATACATGACAATGGTGCAGTGAGAAAGCATAGACATCTCGCACTCGAAATGAGCTAAGTGTGGAATTTCATAGCGATTTCGGCAAAGGTAACGCACGGATGGGAGAAGCAGGCCTTCATGATATTAACGGCACGCGCGCGAGACCGAAACTTATCTACTCGGCAAGCGCAATAGTACGCACCACGACACACCGACCTGGCGCCCTTCCGACGACCGGTGTATCAGGAGTCGAGAGCAAATACCAGCATGGAAGTAATAGTGATACCCTGTCCACTCCGCAAACATCTGACGATGGGCATTATTCCAATGTGTTCACAGACTCATAGAAACCAAATGAAGCAAAAAGACTCGAGAGTTGTAAGCCGAAGCAATATTAGATAATCAAAGAGTCCGCCCCATAATGGACCCGCTGTGAAGGCACTATCAACCATTATGCTTTCTCCCCTCTTTGTCGCTAAGGACCAAAACAGGTCTGAACGACATAGAGCTGTGATCTACGCGATACTCCGGAACCGAACTCGCTTCATACATTCACGCGACCCACCTCGCGCCCTGGACCATTGAGACCAACGGGCGTGCAGGCTCGTTGGTGAGGTGAGCCCGAAACAAGGACCATCTTAATGGTGGCAGGTGCACGAGAGGAAAGCAGTGTGGTATGTGCTGACCAAATGGCAGTGGTAGTTGATGTACAGTGAGATTCGTCATGTCTTCCATCCAATGATCTCTGGCTCCTCGCGTAAAGAATTAAACACAAGGTCGCCCATGTCAGCAAACAGCCAAAGCGAACTCAGAGGAGTGACCGCAAGATGTAATAGTTCAGTATCGCTGGATCCAGCAAAGACTGAAGTTCCTGCGGTTGAGAGCCTAGTGACCTCGGTGTAGCCCGGCAGCAGATGAAGAAGAACTCGAGCTAGTCTTCAGAAGTGAATTGGTGTGGGTTGCGCGATCTACGAGCCTTTAGGAGGTGTGGTGTCAAAACTTTGAATCGCTAGGATGTGAAAGCCATTCCATCGTTCAACACGTTCTATCGATGCATGCGTCCGCGACCCATCGCTACAAGAAATATCATTGAAGAGCTACCCGTACTTCCATGGTACGACGCAAGAGGCTTTCCATAGGCACGCTGCCGCAGCATTCTGGAGCTCCGCACAAGATCTCATGCGAGTCGATGGATAACGAGTACCGCAATAATGAGGCTTTCTCATTATATGCCTGCACGCCTAGGTATTAGAACCAGGTGCACTGGTGCTGCTATGATCTAGTTTATTGCTGAAGGCACGAGAAGAGCTCGTATTGGTGCACCATTGTCGTCGCACGTAGTGCGCTTTGGGTTTTTGAAGCAGGAGCTTGAACTCTCAGTGGCGGCTCTACCTACGACGTTGATGCCAAGAGAGTGGGTAGTGGGGCGCCCGTCTTAGTTCGGTGCGCCCAGTTCCACAACCGCAAGCGCATATCGGACCCCGCCTACATCGCCGCAGGCAACTAAGCATGGAGAACAGAATCGTGCCGCTTCAACAGCTACATTCCACTCATTCTGCGGATCGGCAAGCTCGATGGTGGATCTCGTGCATTCGAGATTCACACACGATTGCTATCTGCAAGGCCTCATCGGCTTTATGTAGTATTATTAGGCGATTTCTTCAACATAAGGCCGAAGAAACGACTTCGCACTCTACATAAGATTCTAGGCAAAGAAAATCGTGGTATTGGGCTGAGGTGCATACTGACAGACGATCGACGCAGAGTGCAGATTTGCATCTCAGCCTCAATCACCCAATGGCATCAGAGGATACTTCAAACCAATTATAAGAATCGCTGCAGATATGAGGCGCTGCAGTGGCGTTGAAGAAATCCTATGCGTTGACATTGCGCCTGCAAGTTATAAAGGCTCTATTCGATAGTCTTCATTGACACCTTTCGAGTACATTGGGCAATTTGGAATCGTGCTCGCACCTTTAACTCGGCCAGCAGAAATACGCAAACAAATCCTCGGCCTCGCCTCGATTGTGTATATGGTCGGCTGCCGGCAGATCTCAATCAAGACAGGGAGATCTCATGTCCTATTCGTGTAATGCCCACTGCAATGGTGGTAGGCTTAGGATTGCCATCCATGGTGATTAGGCGAGATGGCTCATCATTTAGGACGTAGCATCTGCGGTGCCTCATCTCATTGGTTCAGCCTCTGGAATATGCTCTCCAGATAGACCCAAGGGACGCAAAGGTCTCGCCGCACCACCCGCTTCATGGCTCTCACAATAAAGGTGACAAGTGATATTGTTATAGACAGCCTTACACTCTCAGAGCGGTCTCAATAAGAGAAATACGGCGCCAGGAGGTGGGCCAGGCCGAAGTGACAGGCTCACATGATCTATGGCCAAAATTGCCAGTTGGCACTTCATTGATGGGCATATTACCGGTCATCATCCAGTTTACCCAAGTCTTCTGGATATCTGCTTGTATCCTTTATCGATGAGAAGCGGGAGTTTGCATAGAATGAAGCAGCATGCCAGCTCATTCGCGATCCATGAGAGCTGCCTCGCTTAGTCACTTTAGTGACTCTCAACTGCCTCCTCCAGACAACTCGCATTAATTGCATCCAGACGCTCTCTCTAGACACATGGCAGCCAGCAAATGGCTTCACACAGTCAAGCGCTTGTGCCCGGTGAGATGGACTCCTTGCTGGGATTTAGGATGCATGAATGTACTTGCGTTGTGGATTAGCAGTCCAGAAATGACCTTCATCTAGACATAAAAATTCCTTTCCGGCTGAATAGGGGTTTCCCAGAGCTGCTTGACTCACAGACGTATTTGATTGCCTTGAAGCTGCTCTCGATCAAACTATAGATACAAAGAAGCCCGGTGCTCATGCCAAGGACCATCGGATATAGTCAGGGCGTCCTTGGAGCTGGAGACCTCTACTGAGACGAGTGAGCGCAATAGATGGTCAACACTGGTAGAATGCAAATTGGGCAACTGCAGCAAATCAGCGAACAGGACAAAGTGCTCCTGGATCAAGTTAGCTTTTGCTGGGTCGTGCCTGAGCTATTTGGGCGAGTGAGGCCGACAGTTGGGCTTCCACGAGAATGTTGCGTGTGTGAGGGCAAGCTCTACGACACACTTTTCCGCACTCACACTGTCATGTGGAGGCGATCAGGACATTAGTGCCGCTATGTATGAATCGCGAACACTGGACGTCTTGATGGAGGGGAGGAGCTCGGGTTGTTCGTTAGACAGAGATGCTTATAATACTTGTATCTATTACGGGGTGATGCTCTCAGCGGCGGAATGTTTCGTTCAGTATTAGATTGCTCTGAGGCCTATGGAACCTTAGTCTGACAGCGGACTGTCTGGGGATGACGAGGACGACGCCTGTCTTTGGCTGAGGTCTGGGTGGGCTTGGGCCTCAATGTCTTCTGGCTCTTGAGGGATTCGCAAGTGAGCGCGGATCCTTGGTCAGCAATATGGAGAGTCAGAGGCAATTAACGCATCCAATCGCCATGACAATGAGTTGTTGGGCTTAGTTCCGCACGCTGAGAGGCTTGCATCGATTCCTTTGGGACATTGTACACTGCACAGTGCAATAGATAATCTCAGTCGGCTTTATTGGGTCGGCTGCTGGAAGTATTTAGCTTCAGGAGCTCTGTGGGCATGGATCTATGCAGAAGGCCTGTCCAGTTTGTCATTGGCATACGCATTGACGGTGAACTCCACTCTACCGCAGTTTGCGAGCAGTGTCGCACAATCAGAACAGGTGCGCTCGTGCGCTCGAGTTCAGCCCACCGGAGCCTTTACTAAGCAAATACCTGATGCTATCCTTCTTAGCGTGACGAGTCAGAAGTTGAGGAGGGCTTCAGACATGTGTTTTCTCTATACTCTTCCTAGCTTCAGCCTCTGCATTCCGTGTCTTTTTGAGCTCTGAAGCTGTTGACCGGCTCTTTGGCTTCGAGCCAGTCGTTGCGGTTGGGAAGACAATCGGAACAGCTTCTTGCCTTGGTGCCTCTGGTTCAGCTGGAACAGTCTTCTTCTTTTTCTTTGCGGCCATCTTGGGGTCGATGCCAGGACGCCCAAGTGCCTTGCGCTTTTCGGCCTCATTGTAGGCTTGCACGCATCGTTCAGCCAAAGACTTCATCCGCTCACGTGAGCCCTGAGCTTCTGCACGCTTTTTCAGAAAATTTTCCTTGAGCTCATGCAACATGGTTTTGAAGCTCTTCACTTCCTGCACGCTGAGCCTGGCCACATGCTTCCTGAACTAAGCCTTTTCATGATCAATTTTCTGCTTCAGTTCAACAATGCGCTGGGCAATGGCAAGTTCTGAAGCAATTGCGCCTTGGAAGGCGACGCTAAGGCCAACGGGCAGCTGCAGATCTTCGAAGCTGATGTCTGGTGAGGCAAACCATTCGTCGATGAAATTGTGGATGATGGCGACATCAAAGAGAGGCAAATTGTTGAAGATTTCAGCTTCTTCTTTGCTCTTGATGAGCTGCTCTAGAGCGTCATCTCCAAGATCTTCATCACTTGACAGATCTATGGCTTCGCTGCGCAGGATGGCAGCAGCTGTGAGCTCTTTGCCGGTGTGTGGCTGAGGCACTTTGGCCTTCTGGGGCTTGGAGACGCGGGATACGTCTTCAGACTGCACACTGTCTTCAGGAGGTGCAGTTGCCAATGGCTTCGCCCTTGAGATTTTTGATGAAGGGGCTGGCTTTGAAGCTTTTGGCTTCTTTGATTGCTTTTGCTTCGGTACAGCAGGAGCTTCATCAGACTCAGAGTCAGCTGGAGGGTCATTCACGGCAGTCCCTTGGACTAAGATGCGGGTGATGAGGCCCTCAAGGTTGGCAAACGGACCGATGATATTGGGTTCTGCGTAACGTGTGCCATCTGCCCTTGGTGCTGAGGGACCAGGGTTGAAGTCTAACCCCAACTTCTTCTTGTTCTGCTTCGCTGATTGTTGGGCAAACTGGAAGTTGCGCTTGAATAGATTGTCGTCACGACACCAGAGTAGTGACAACGGATGTGCATCATCAGGCTGTGGCCCACGAACCATGCATGGATAGAAGCTTTGGGCAATAGCTTCATCTCTGGACCTGGGTACAAGGTTCTTGTATAGGACGTCTCCCCACGGTCTTCTGATGGCACTTTTCTCAGCATACTCTTGGGTAGTGAAGCGGTATTTGAACCATTGTTCAGCCCAATAGCATCGAATCCATTGGATTCGGGTCTTGCGCTGCCCATAATTCTCTTCAGGATCTGTTTTATACATTTCTGCCAGGTCTTCAGGCAGATCTTTGGAAGTTCCTTCATGTCTCTGTCTGCCCCCCTTCCTTGCTGTAGCTTCTGAAGCCATAAACTTTAACTTGAAAGGCTTCAAAACTTTCAAAGGCTTCAGAGGCTTTCTTTTGCTGGACCAACAGGAACTGGCTTCAGGAGAGTTTATGTGATGCTGTAGGAATTCTGCAAATGAATGCAGACTATGAGAACCGAAGGATTCTCCCACGGACATGTACCTATGACAGCATTAAGGTGCGAGGGAAGGGGAAGAGGTCATATGCATTCTCAGAAGGTTTTGAAGATTAATTAGTTTAGAAGACATTGACCTCATCGTGTGAAGACATTCACTCATAGATAAGAAGTTGGTTCCAGATTTGTACGAACCCACAGATCAGTACAAGTGAGGAATCGAACTACTTTATGAAGCACAAGTGAATATACTAGGCATGGTATGAGATGCAGATTGAGAGATCTAACTTGTGTGAAGAGAAACTTCTTATGGTAGAAAGTGACAGAACCATGGGATCAAAAGGGGATGTAAAAAGAAGTTTTATTTACCACACTTGGAACTGCTAGACGGAAGTGGGAGATGATGCCGAGCAGTTCAGTCCTCCGTGCCCTAACTTGGTGACGGAAGACACCTACGGCGACGGCGGAGAGACGATGTCCGCGGTCGGCGTGAGGACGGCGTCGGAGAGGTTGCGGCAGCGAAGCGCTTCGTCGCCGGCGTCGTCGAGAGCTAGCGGTGGCGCTAGGGTTCGTGCGAGGGTGGAAGAAGGAGATAATGACCGCGGTAAGTGTGAATTTATAGGCGCAGGGGCGGCACTGGGCTATTACTCAGGTGCCCCTGGCGATTCGCATTTGAGTAGTACGTGGCCATCATGCGGTATTTTGGGGGCAGTTCCACATCCCACGCACGCCTGGATTGTCGGGCGGTCGTTCCTACTTCTCCGGATTTCACGTGGATAAATGAGCATTGAAAACGGACTTTATGGTTGTCTCTATATCTTCTACTGACAAGGACGCAGTGAAGACATTCGACAGTTTCAATAGAATGCATATGACTTGGAGAGATAGAATTTGAGATAGAAAGCATAGAGAGATTAGGGTCCGATCACATTCACTTAGTTCAAAAGATTCAACCAAGAAGACATAGCTATAAGTGAATGCTGTAGAGGACAGAACACTAGGATGTATATATCTATATAATCAACGTAGTGAAGATAATCATGAAGACATGTTGAGTTCGAAGCCAAACCAAATGTGAAGACATTGCAAGGTAACGCCATGAGTGAAACACTTCAAAATAGAACTTTTGGTGGTGGAGTTACCCACTGTATAGGAAGTATTAGACCTAGACACGGCGCACAATTATCGTGGCACTCCGAAGTCAAATTCCACATTAATGTATTCACACTTAGAATGTATGTCTTCATTGATTGAAGATATACTTTACTTCGTGTGTTGCACATCTAAGTCATCAATATGCATAAGGGTTAGGATGTGTGCCTGATCACAGGACATTTGAGGATTCCAGGATATTTAGCTCACACCGTAACTTGCAAAATCTCTTCTCATCCAAGGGCTTGGTGAAGATATCTACCAATTGCTCTTCAGTGTTGACGTGTATGATATCAATATCTTCCTTCACAACATGATCTCTGAGAAAGTGATGACGAATTTCAATGTGCTTTGTCTTCGAGTGCTGAACTGGGTTGTTGGCAATCTTGATGGCGCTTTCATTGTCGCAGTAGAGTGGCACTTGCTTTAGATGAATGCCATAGTCTTTGAGCGTTTGCTTCATCCACAGAAGCTGAGCGCAGCAAGATCCAGCAGCAATGTATTCAGATTCAGCAGTGGAGAGAGATACACAATTCTGCTTCTTTGAAGACCAACATACAAGTGATCGTCCCAGAAAGTGACATGTGCCTGATGTAGACTTGCGATCAACTTTGTCACCAGCATAATCAGCATCCGAAAATCCAACCAAATCAAACTCTGAGCCCTTTGGATACCATAATCCTAGAGTTGGGGTGTGAGCCAAATATCGAAGAATTCGCTTCACAGCTAAGTGATGCGACTCCTTTGGTGCCGCTTGAAATCGAGCACACATGCAAACACTAAGCATAATATCTGGCCTAGATGCACATAAATAAAGCAAAGAACCAATCATGGAGCGGTATACCTTTTGATCGAACTCTTTACCATTGTCGTCAGGACCTAGATGATGTTTGGCTGGCATTGGTGTTGTGAAGCCTTTGCAGTCTTGCATACCGAACTTCTTCAGGCAATCTTTGAGATACTTCTCTTGAGATATGAAGATGCCGTTGCGTTGCTGTTGTATTTGGAGACCGAGAAAGAACTTCAGCTCTCTCATCATAGACATTTGATATTGCTCTTGCATCATATATCCAAACTCTTCACTGTACTTCTGATTGGTGCAGCCGAAGATAATGTCATCCACATAGATTTGGCACACAAACAGTTCACCATCATATGTCTTCGTGAAGAGAGTGGGGTCGAGAGAACCAGGTATGAAGCCTTTGCTCTTCAGGAAGTATTTGAGTGTGTCATACCAGGCCCGTTGGGCTTGTTTGAGGCCATACAGTGCCTTGTTGAGCTTGTATACCATGTCAGGATGTTTTGGATCTTCAAAGCCAGGCGGTTGTGCAACATACACTTCTTCTTCAATCTTGCCATTGAGAAAAGCACTCTTCACATCCATTTGATATAGAAGTATGTTATGATGATTGGCATAGGCCAGCAGTATGCGTATGGCTTCAAGCCTAGACACAGGAGCAAATGTTTCATCGAAGTCAATGCCTTCCACTTGAGTATATCCTTGAGCAACGAGACGAGCTTTGTTTCTGATGACTTGACCATGCTCATCTTGCTTGTTGCGGTATATCCATTTGGTGCCTATTATATTGTGCTTCCGTGGATCAGGACGCTTAACCAGTTCCCATACATTATTCAGCTCAAACTGTTGAAGCTCTTCTTGCATAGCTTGAATCCATTCAGGTTCCATGAAAGCTTCTTCAACTTTCTTGGGTTCTGTTATTGAGACGAATGCGAAGTGCCCACAGAAATTTGCTAGCTGAGTTGCCCTTGAACAAGTGAGTGGACCGGGTGCATTGATGCTATCAATTATTCTTTCAATCTGCACTTCATTGGCAACACGAGGATGTACAGGGCGAAGATTTTGCTCTTGCTGATCATTGTCGTTGTTAGAAGGAATGTCTTCAGGCTAAGCATTGTCTTCATGTTGATCAGGTGCTGAGATGATAAGTTCTTCTTCAGGATGAGCTTCAGAAGGTATAATTTCTCCAGTTCCCATTAGCTTGATTGAGTCACTAGATGGAACTTCATCTAGCACATTTGGCAGTTGCTCTCTTTGTGAACCGTTGGTCTCATCGAACCGCACATCCACAATTTCAACCACTTTATAGTTAAAGAGGTTGAAGACTCTATAGGAGTGCGAATCCTTTTCGTATCCAAGCATAAAACCTTCATGTGCTTTCGGTGCAAATTTTGAAGTGTGATGTGGATCCTTGGTCCAGCACCTGGCACCAAATACTCTGAAGTAGCTGAGATTTGGCTTCTTACCAGTGAGGAGCTCATAGGATGTTTTTTTAGAAGCTTGTGAAGATAAACATGGTTGATAATATGGCATGCAGTATCAATGGCTTCAGGCCAGAACTTTCTTGGAGTCTTGTATTCATCGAGCATTGTCCGAGCCATCTCAATAAGTGTTATGTTCTTGCGTTCCACGTGCCATTCTGCTGCAGTGTGTATGGAGCTGAGAACTCATGAGTGATGCCCAAAGTATCAAGATATGTGTCGAGGTCAGTGTTCTTGAATTCAGTGCCATTGTCACTTCTGATGTGCTTGATCTTGACGCCATAGTTGTTCATGGCTCGATTGGCAAAGCGTCTGAAGACATCCTGCACTTCAGTCTTGTAGAGAATTATATGCACCCATGTATATCTTGAATAATCATCAACAATGACGAAGCCATAGAGACAAGCAGTAGTAGTAAGAGTTGAGTAGTGAGTGGGACTGAAGAGGTCCATGTGTAGCAGTTTGAAGGGTTGAGTCGTTGTCATGATTGTCTTCGAGGGATGCTTGGCTCTCGTCATCTTTCCGGCTTCACAGGCACCGCATAGGTGATCTTTCTTGAACTTGACGCCCTCGATGCCTATGACATGCTTCTTCTTTGCAAGAGTGTGCAAGTTCCTCATGCCAGCATGCCCTAGCCTCCGATGCCAGAGCCAGCATTCTGAAGCCTTTGCTAGAAGACATATGGCAAGCTGTGGTCCTGCTGAGAAATCTACCACGTACAAATCATCTTTCCGATACCCTTCAAAGACTAGAGACTTGTCAGATTCCATTAGAACAAGGCAACGATATTTTCCAAATATCACAATCATGTTTAAATCGCAAAGCATTGAGACAGACATTAAGTTGAAACCAAGGGATTCAACAAGCATCACTTTATCCATGTGTTGATCCCTTGAGATTGCAACTCTACCTAGACCCAATACCTTGCTTTTACTAGTATCAGCAAATGTGATGTGACTCTTGTCAGATGGACGTAAAGTTGAGTCCATGAGAAGACTTTGCTTGCCAGTCATGTGATTAGTACACCCACTATCAATAATCCATTCTGAAGCAGCTGGTGTCATACCCTACAGTGCAGTTAGGGGGATAGGCTTCACGAAGAGAATTGTGAAGCATAAACATTTGACGAGCAAGTGGATTATGAAAGCTTAGATCGAGGTTAGGACTGATTGGGAAAGTAGCAAGCGACTCAGGAACAAAATACATTATAAGAACCATTTGGGCATTTGATCTTGCGCCCTACAAGATGTTTAAGGTCCCCAACAATAACTTCAGACAAATTTGATTTTCGGCTGGAGACCCTTCCCTGCAAAAGAGAGTTAAGCTTTCTTAGCCACCCACATCTTCAAGGGTGGCTTCGAAGCAATGAGTCTAAGTGCAACATCTGAGAACTTTGGCTTAGAAGCTCTAGCAAATAGTCTTGCAGGAGGGCAATAGTACTCATAAGAATAAGCAGAGTAGTCCTTGGTCTTATGAACATGGCAGCTTGATGAAGCGCGCTCATATTCATAGGCCTGAGTATGGTTTCCCTGCAAAACATTTGCGTTAGTGCGACTCAGGTGAGCCCTCTGTCTGTATGAAGCCTTTGGACCATATGAAGCCTGTGGTCTGGGGTTTGTCTTCTTCACTTGTGGTGTCATGATGACATTCACAGGAAGATTCTCCAGACACCTTTTCGGCACCCAGACTTTCTTCATAGGTGGCCCATTCCTGCAGTTAGTACCAATATACCTGGCAAACACTTCACCGTTCGGATTCTTAAACAGTTTATAGTTTGCATCAAAGGATTCATCAATAACAATGGGATTAGCACAAGTGAAGCCAGATAGGGTGGATGGATCCACTGAAAATTCCTTTGCAGCAACCCATGTGGTTTTGGGGTACTGCTCAGGTTTCCAGTAAGAGCCATCAGCATTCATTTTCCTTTCGAGCCCAACACCCTCTTTCCTAGGGTTTCTGTAAGTGCATCTAGTGCCACCCTAGTTGGTTTTGGAGTATTGACGACAAACCTAGTGAGGGACTAATGTGTTGTGAGAATTGCAGGATAACACAGTAGAAGTCCTCATTGTTTCGGTTTTACTACCAGAGATGACCCCTAAAAATGTTATGAAGACATTGAAGTCAAAGGTGGTATATGAAATATTCACTATTGAACTATGACAAAAAAGACACGTTATGAAGCCTATGGAGCTCGAAAGACTTAGACTTTCGTAGTTCTTTTATTTTGTGTTGAGTCATAGGACCACCGTACTGTTAAGTGGGGTCCAGGAGAACCAGTCAGAATGACTGAAGTGATGCTAAACAGAAAACCTATGTCTTCGAGTGAAGACAATGAGAGCGAATCTTGTCCAGAGCCGGACAAGTCAGCTTTGCTTGTAGCCCAAGTAAAGTTGCCATGAGAGTTTGAAATCTGACCGTTGAGACACGTGTCAGTTCCTTAGTGACCCAGGGTCATTTCGGACAAATCAGGTCGGGTTGCCAAGTGGCTATAAATAGCCCACCCCCTCAACCATAAACGGTTGGCTGCTCAGATTTCAGTGCACGGCTTTTGTCGTTTGAGAGCAACCCACCTCGAAGCCTTTGAGAGAAAATTCCTAGTGAGGAGAAAAGCCCTAACCACCCAGAGCCAGAGAACATTGGGCATCACTTAAGTCTTCTTGTCTGTGTGATCTGAAGACTTATTACACTTGAGGACTGTGAATCCTCCAGACGGTTAGGCGTCGCGTTCAGAGCATCCAAGAGACATTGTGGATTGCCAGTGAACGAAGTCTGTGAAGGTTTGGGAGTCTACCTTGAAGACTTACCAGAGTGATTGGGCGAGGACTATGTGACCTTAGCTCAAGGAGAATACGGTGAGGACTTGGTGTCCTGAGCTGCGTGTTCAGGACTGGGTGTCCGGGACTGTGTGTCCTAAGGTTTAAATACCTAGCCGCTCCAACCAGACGTACAGTTGTCACAGCAACTGGAACTGGTCCAACACATCATTGTCTTCAACGAGTCACTGGTTTCATCTTCCCTTCCCTTTACTTACTGTTACTCCTTGTGAAGTCATTGTATGTTCGCACTATCTTTTGTCTTCACTGAGTGACTGCGTGTTCTGTGTGGCTTCACAATATCTTCCTACCTGATCCTTACTATATTGCTGCTATTAGTCATTGTGCTTTCACTCTATTGAATACTTGACTATGGCTTGCCTGGTGTAGTCTACCTTCCGCTGCAGGGTAATAGGTTTATTTCTATCGTTTGTCTTCATAACTTCCACGTAGTGAAGACTTTCATAAAAATCGCCTATTCACCCCCCCTCTAGTCGATATAACGCACTTTCAATTGGTATCAGAGCAAGGTGCTCCCTTGTTCTGTGTGATTCGGTTTAACCACCTGGAGTTTTAGCTATGTCGACTCCAGGGATAATTAAAGTCTCCGCTGCGTGCCCCGTCTTTGATGGAACTGAATATCCCTACTGGAAGAATAAGATGCGCATGCATCTTGAAGCCATTGACGTCGACCTATGGTATGTCGTCAAGAACGGCGTTCCCAAGGCTGGAGAAGGTGTCACTGCTGCTGATGTCAAGAAGTTCGTTCAACTGGACTCTACTGCCAAGAATATCATCTGTGGTCATCTGACCAAAGGACAGTATGGCCGTGTGAGTGCTTTGGAAACATCTAAGCTGGTCTGGGACTGGCTCTCCAAGGTCAATGAAGGCGTCTCAACCCAGAGAGATCAGAGAATCAGTGTCCTTCGCAACCTCTTCAACCGCTTCAAGAGAAATGACAATGAGAATGTCCAGCTCACATTTGACCGACTCACTGACATCACAAATGAGCTTCAAGCCCTCGGCGCTACTGAGATCACCAAACATGAAGTCGTCAAGACACTACTGAGATCACTTGATAGTTCGTTTGACACCCTTGCCCTGATGATTCAAGAACGTCTTGATTTCAAGACACTCGATCCGTCTGACATACTTGAGAGGCTCAACACACATGAGTTTCAGCTTTCTGAGAAAAGAGATATCTACGGTCCAAACTATGGGCGAACTCGTGCCTTGAAGGCAAAAGCTGTCTCCTCATCTGAAGAAGAATCTGACAGCAGTTCGGATGATCCTGAAGACATTGGAAGTGAACTTGCTATGCTTGTGAAGAAGTTCCAAAAATTCACCAAGAAGAAAGGTTTCAGAAAGTCTTCCCGATCAAGCTCAAGGAATGATGAAGCTTCTGCTCATGACTACAAGAAGAAAACATGTCACAAGTGCAAGAAACCTGGCCACTTCATCTCTGAGTGTCCACAGCGGGACAATGAGAACAAAAAGAAGAAGAAGAGCAAGGAATATGACTCTGACGACAAGAAGAAGAAGAAATACTCAAAGTCTTCTTCCAAGTCTTCCTCAAAGTCTTCATCACACACGAAGAGCTCATCTAGCAAGGCACGTGCGTTTGTTGGCAAGGAAATGGATTCAGAGGAGGAGTCCGCTTCTGAGGAGGCAGAGGTGGAGTCTGAGGAGGAGTCCGATTCAGGCGTCGCAAGTCTGGCTACAGCATACGTTGCCAAGTCCATCTTCAACACTGAAGACAATGACTTCATCACCGACACCGATGCAAATGACAAGGACTACTCCGCTTCTACCTACTGCTTCATGGCACGCGGTGCCAAGGTAAACACACGCACTACTCACTATCAAACATCTAGTGACGATGACTCTGATTGTGGTTCAAAACCAGCTAAAAAACACTTGCTAAAATTGCAACTGAACAACAGAAAGCTATGGAACATATTCAAAAAACTGTTAGACAGAAGCGATGATCTGTTAGGTGCTGAAATGACTCGATCTGAATCCTTAATTGAAGACATAAAAATCTTCACCTTAAGTATGAGGAACTTGAAATTCGTCATGAAACTCTCTCAACAACTCATGAAAAGCTTTCCTATGATTATCTTCAAAGGAAGCAAGATCTTGAGAAATTGAGAGTGGCTCATGAAGATCTTCAAAAGGAAAATGAGTCACTTCGTGCCAAACAGATCAGTTCCGCTCAGGAAGGATTTGAATCACCATGTCTTAAATGCATTGAGCGTGATAATGCTACTTCTGTTGCTGAATGTTCTACTGCTACTACTGTTGCAATATCTTCAATTGTTGATGTGGTAACTAACCCCTCTGCTGAGGATACCACTGCTATTGCTGATGAAAATGCTAGGTTGAAGACATTGCTTGAAACAGGGATGTACAAAAGTCTTAAAGGGCATCAGACACTATGTGATGTCCTCAAAAGGCAGATCCTGAACCGAAACCCGAGGAAAGAGGGTGTTGGGTTTGTAAGGAAAATGAATGCTGATGGCTCTTACTGGAAACCTGAGCAGTACCCCAAAACCACGTGGGTTGCTGCAAAGGAACCTTCAGTAGATCCATCCAATCTATCTGGCTTCACTTGTGCTAACCCCATTATCATTGATGAATCCCTTGATGCAAACTATAAACTGTTTAAGAATCAGAATGGTGAAGTGTTTGCCAGGTACATTGGTACTAACTGCAGGAATGGACCGCCTATGAAGAAGATCTGGGTTCCGAAAAGGTGTCTGGAGAATCTTCCTGTGAATGTCATCATGACACCTCACGTGAAGAAGACAAACCTCAGACCAAAGGCTTCATACGGTCCAAAGGCTTCATATAGATAGAGGACTCACCTGAGTCGCACTAACGCAAATGTTTTGCAGGGAAACCATACTCAGGCATATGAATATGAGAGCGGTTCATCAAACCGCCATGTTCATAAGACCAAGAACTATTCTGCTTGTTCTTATGAGTACTATTGTCCGCCTGCAAGACTATTTGCTAGGGCTCCAAAGCCAAAGTTCTCAGATGCTGCACTTAGACTTATTGCTTCTAAGCCACCCTTGAAGATGTGGGTGGCTAAGAAAGCTTAACTCTCTTTTGCAGGGAAAGGTCTCCAGCAGAAAACCAAAACCGTCTGACGCTATTGCTGGGGACCTTAAACATCTTGTAGGGCGCAAGATCAAATGCCCGAATGGTCTTACAATGTACTTCGTTCCTGAGTCGCTTGCTACTTTCCCAATCAGTCCTAACCTCGATCTAAGCTTTCATAATCCACTTGCTCGTCAAATGTTTATGCTTCACAATGCTCTTCGTGAAGCCTATCCCCCTAACTGCACTGTAGGGTACGACACCAGCGCCTTCAGAATGGATTATTGATAGTGGGTCTACAAATCACATGACTGGCAAACAAGCCTTCTCATGGACTCAACCTTACGTCCATCCGACAAGAGCCACATCACATTTGCTGACACTAGTAAAAGCAAGGTATTGGGTCTAGGTAGAGTTGCAATCTCAAGGGATCAACACATGGATAAAGTGATGCTTGTTGAATCCCTTGGTTTCAACTTAATGTCTGTCTCAATGCTTTGCGATTTAAACATGATTGTGATATTTGGAAAATATCGTTGCCTTGTTCTAATGGAATCTGACAAGTCTCTAGTCTTTGAAGGGTATCGGAAAGATGATTTGTACGTGGTAGATTTCTCAGCAGGACCACAGCTTGCCATATGTCTTCTAGCAAAGGCTTCAGAATGCTGGCTCTGGCATCGGAGGCTAGGGCATGCTGGCATGAGGAACTTGCACACTCTTGCAAAGAAGAAGCATGTCATAGGCATCGAGGGCGTCAAGTTCAAGAAAGATCACCTATGCGGTGCCTGTGAAGCCGGAAAGATGACGAGAGCCAAGCATCCCTCGAAGACAATCATGACAACGACTCAACCCTTCAAACTGCTACACATGGACCTCTTCAGTCCCACTCACTACTCAACTCTTACTACTACTGCTTGTCTCTATGGCTTCGTCATTGTTGATGATTATTCAAGATATACATGGGTGCATATAATTCTCTACAAGACTGAAGTGCAGGATGTCTTCAGACGCTTTGCCAATCGAGCCATGAACAACTATGGCGTCAAGATCAAGCACATCAGAAGTGACAATGGCACTGAATTCAAGAACACTGACCTCGACACATATCTTGATACTTTGGGCATCACTCATGAGTTCTCAGCTCCATACACACTGCAGCAGAATGGCACGTGGAACGCAAGAACATAACACTTATTGAGATGGCTCGGACAATGCTCGATGAATACAAGACTCCAAGAAAGTTCTGGCCTGAAGCCATTGATACTGCATGCCATATTATCAACCATGTTTATCTTCACAAGCTTCTAAAAAAACATCCTATGAGCTCCTCACTGGTAAGAAGCCAAATCTCAGCTACTTCAGAGTATTTGGTGCCAGGTGCTGGACCAAGGATCCACATCACACTTCAAAATTTGCACCGAAAGCACATGAAGGTTTTATGCTTGGATACGAAAAGGATTCGCACTCCTATAGAGTCTTCAACCTCTTTAACTATAAAGTGGTTGAAATTGTGGATGTGCGGCTCGATGAGACTAACGGCTCGCAAAGAGAGCACCTGCCAAATGTGCTAGATGAAGTTCCATCCAGTGAATCAATCAAGCTAATGGGAACTGGAGAAATTATACCTTCTGAAGCTCATCCTGAAGAAGAACTTATCATCTCAGCACCTAATCAACATGAAGACAATGCTCAGCCTGAAGACATTCCTTCTAACAACGACAATGATCAGCAAGAGCAAAATCTTCGCCCTGTACATCCTCGCGTTGCCAATGAAGTGCAGATTGAAAGAATAATTGATAGCATCAATGCACCCGGTCCACTCACTCGTTCAAGGGCAACTCAGCTAGCAAATTTCTGTGGGCACTTCGCATTCGTCTCAATAACAGAACCCAAGAAAGTTGAAGAAGCCTTCATGGAACCTGAATGGATTCAAGCTATGCAAGACGAGCTTCAATAGTTTGAGCTGAATAATGTATGGGAACTGGTCAAGCGTCCCGATCCTCGGAAGCACAACATAATAGGCACCAAATGGATATACCGCAACAAGCAAGATGAGCATGGTCAAGTTGTCAGAAACAAAGTTCGTCTCGTTGCTCAAGGATATACTCAAGTGGAAGGCATTGACTTCGATAAAACATTTGCTCCTGTGGCTAGACTTGAAGCCATACGCATACTGCTGGCCTATGCAAATCATCACAACATACTTCTTTATCAAATGGATGTGAAGAGCGCCTTCCTCAATGGCAAGATTGAAGAAGAAGTGTATGTTGCACAACCTCCTGGCTTTGAAGATCCAAAACATCCTGACATGGTATACAAGCTCAACAAGGCACTGTATGGCCTCAAACAAGCCCAACGGGCCTGGTATGACACACTCAAAGACTTCCTGAAGAGCAAAGGCTTCAAACCTGGTTCCCTAGATCCCACTCTCTTCACGAAGACATATGATGGTGAACTGTTTGTGTGCCAAATATATGTGGATGACATTATCTTCGGCTGCACCAACCAGAAATACAGTGATGAGTTTGGATATATGATGCAAGAGCAATATCATATGTCCATGATGGGTGAGCTGAAGTTCTTCCTTGGTCTTCAAATACGACAGCAACGCAACAGCATCTTCATATCTCAAGAGAAATACCTCAAAGATTGCCTGAAGAAGTTTGGAATGCAAGACTACAAAGGTGACACGACGCCAATGCCAGCTAAACACCATCTGGGTCCCGACGACAATGGTAAAGAGTTCGATCAAAAGGTATACCGCTCCATGATTGGTTCTTTGCTTTATTTATGTGCATCTAGGCCAGATATCATGCTTAGTGTTTGCATGTGTGCCCGATTCCAAGCGGCACCAAAGGAATCGCATCACTTAGCTGTGAAGCGAATTCTTCGATATTTGGCTCACACCCCAACACTAGGATTATGGTATCCAAAGGGCTCAGAGTTTGATCTAGTTGGATTCTCGGATGCTGATTATGCTGGTGACAAGGTGGATCGCAAGTCTACATCAGGCATATGTCACTTTCTGGGACAATCACTTGTATGTTGGTCTTCAAAGAAGCAGAACTGTGTATCTCTCTGCACTGTTGAATCTGAATACATTGCTGCTGGATCTTACTGCGCTCAGCTTCTATGGATGAAGCAAACACTCAAAGACTATGGCATTCATCTGAAGCAAGTGCCACTCTACTGCGACAACGAAAGTGCCATCAAGATTGCTAACAACCCAGTTCAGAACTTGAAGACAAAGCACATTGAAATTCGTCATCACTTTCTCAGAGATCATGTCATGAAGGAAGATATTGATAGCATACATGTCAACACTGAAGAGCAACTGGCAGATATCTTCACAAAGCCCTTGGATGAGAAAAGGTTTTGCAAGTTACGGTGTGAGCTAAATATCTTGGAATCCTCAAATGTCTTGTGATCAGGCACACGTCCTAACACTTATGGATGTTGATGACTTAGATGAGCAACACACGAAGTAAAGTATTTCTTCAATCAATGAATACTTACATTCTGAGTGTGAATACATTAACGTGGATTTGACTTCGGAGCGCCACGATAATTGTGCGTCGTGTCTGGGTCTAATATTTCCTATACGGTGGGTAACGCCACCACCAAACTCCTGTTTGGAATACTCTCTGTTGGTATTACATTGCAAAGTCTTTGCATTTCGTTTGTCTTCAATGTCAACATGGCTTCTCGTTTATCTTCAATGTACTGATTTGGTTTCTGTCCTCTGCAGCGTTCACTTATAGCTATGTCTTCTTGTTGAATCTTTTGAACTAAGAGAATGTGATCGGACCCTAACCCTTCTATGATTCTATAAGTCTATCTATCCAAATCATATGCATTCTGTTGAAACTGTCAAAACGTATTCTCTGCGTCCTTGTCAGCAGAAGACACAGAGATAAACATTAATCTGTTTTCAATGCTCAATCCTTTTTGCCTGAAACCCGGAGAAGCGAGAACGACCACCCGACAATCCAGGCGTGCATGGGAACGTGGAACAACCTCTCATGTGTTGCATGATCGCCATGTGTCCTTCAGATGCGAATCGCCAGGGGCACCTGTGTAATAACACTGTGTCGTCCCTGTCCCTATAAATACATGCCTCACCCCAGTCATTATCTCTTCTTTCACTCTCGCACAAACCCTAGCGCCACCGCTAGCCCTCGACGACGCCGGCGACGAAGCGCTTAGCTGCCATGACCTCACCGACGCCGTCGTCACGCCGGCCGCGGACATCGTCTTCTCTGCCGTCGCCGTAGGTGTCCTCCGTCACCAAGTTAGGGCACGGAAGATCGAACTGCTCGGCCTCCTCTCCCACTCCGTCTAGCAGTTCCTCGTGTGGTAAATAAAACCTCCTTTTTATAGTCTTTTTGATCCGATAGATTCATCCTTTTCCACCACAAGTAGTTTCTGTTCACACAAGTTGGATCTATCTCATACTGCATCTCATAACATGCCTAGTATGTTCACTTATGCTTCACAAAGTAGTTAGATTCCTCACTTGTACTTATTCATGGATTCGTACAAATCTAGAACCAACTCTCTACCTATGAGTGAATGTCTTCGCACTATGAGGTCAATGTCTTCTAAACTGATTTATCTTCAGAATCTTCTGAGAATGCATATGACCTCCTCCCCTTCCCTCGCACCTTTAATGCTGTCACAGGTACATTTCCGTGGGAGAATCCCTTGGTTCTCATAGTCTACATTCATTTGCAGAGTTCTTACAGCATCATATAAATTCTCCTGAAGCCAGTTCTTGTCTAACCAGTAGATGGAAGACTTTGACAGTTTTGAAGCCTTTCAGTCTAAACTTCATGGCAACAGAGAAATCTGCAAGGAAGGGTGACAGACAGCGCCGTGGAAACACCTCAAGAGATTTGCCTCCTGACCTCTATGAGCTGTACAAGACAGATCCAGAGGAGGACTACAATCAGCGGAAAACCCGAATCCAATGGATTCGAAGATATTGGGCAGAACAATGGTACAAGTACAGGTTCGTGACCCAGGAATATGCTAAGAAGAATGCCATCAAGCGACCGTGGGGAGACATCTTGTACAGAAATCTTCAACCCAGGTCCAGAGCTGAAGCCATTGAACAAGGCTTCTATCCTTGCATGGTTCGTGGACCACAGCCTGCAGATGCAGACCCATCTTCATTACTATGGTGCCATGACGATAATCTGTTCAAGCGCAACTTCCAGTTTGCCAAGAACTCGGCCAAAGAAAACAAGAAGTCGCGGGGATTAGACTTCAATCCAGGTCCCTCTGCTCCTCGTGCCGATGGCACTCGCGAAGCTGAACCCAATCTTGTTGGGCCCTTCTACAACCTAGATGGTCTCATCTCTCATATTATGGTTCAAGTGATAGTTGTGGATCAACCTACAGATGACGCTGATTCTGACGAAGCGCCTGCACCACCGAAGGCAAAGAAGCTGAAGAAACCTAAAGCTTCGAAGCCTTCCCCTGCACCAAAGGTTTCACGGGCGAAGCCTCTGGCCACTGCACCTCCTGAAGACAGTGTGCAGTCTGAAGATCTTTCACGCATCTCCAAGCCCGCCAAAGTGAAGATGCCCATGCAACCCACTAGCCAAGCACTAACCCCTGCTGCTGTTCTGCGCAACTAGAATGACGCCATTGATGTGTCCAGCGATGACGATCTTGGCGATGACGCTCTTGAGCAGTTGATCAAGAGCAAGCAAGAGGCGGAAATCTTCAATGACCTTCCTCTCTTTGATGTGGAAATCTTAAACAAGTTCATTGATGAGTGGTTTGACAGCCCAAATGTCAGCTTTGATGATCTTCAGCTTCCCATTGGCCTCAGCGTCGCCTTCCATGGAGCCATTGCTGCTGAGCTGGCTCTAGCTCAGAAAATTGTTGAGCTGACACATAAGATAGATTATGAAAAGGCTCAGTTCAAGAAGCATATGGCCAAGCTCAATGTTGAAGACATTCAGAACTTCTAGGTCATGATGCATGAGCTCAAGGAAGCATTCCGCATGAAACGCGAAGAAGCCAAAGGTTCTTGTGAGCACATGAAGGATCTTGCTGCTAAATGTGTTAAGGGATACAATGAAGCTGAAAAGCGCAAGGCTTTGGGGCGTCCAGGCATCGACCCCCGAATGGCGGCCAAGAAGAAGAAGAAGCCAGTTGTGGTAGAACCCAAAGCACCAAGGCAGGAAATACATCCAATTGTCTTCCCAGCCAGTATGACAGGGTTGAAGCCTAAGGTCCCCACAGTGGCTTCAGAACTCAAGAAAACAAGGGTAGCTGAAGCTGAAGCAAGAAAACGCAAGACCAAGGCCACCACTGATGATGCTCCCCCATCCAAGAAACGGAAAACCAAGAAGAGAGACCAGGCTGCTCCCACAGAGCCCCTTGATGTCGAACCAATCTTAGTGGCTCGTCCTGCGTCTGAACATCAAGAGCGCCAAGTGATAGTTCATGAGCCTGCTTACACAAAGGCTCCTGAAGCTGAAGACAATCCAGCTGTTGACCCCACCGCAGCTGAAGACATTGGTCCTCACGACAATGTTGAAGATGATGAAGTCCTTCCTCAGATCGAGCACAATTTGGTATCATCACCTGTGCTCACGCACAGCGAACTCATCAGCATTGGTCATCCTCTGACGCCAACTGCTCAGGATGCCTCGTGGGCTGATCACCCACAACGACAAGACACCCCAAGTTCTCCCCAACCACAAGTCACCTCACCCGTGAAAGATGACAATGACTTTGAGGCCCAGCCAACTCCATCTCCACAAGCGTCGCCAGCATTATGCAGGCTTCGCAAAGGACCAAGGCCCCAAGTCCCTTCCAGTGTGCACGTTTCTGAGTCTGAAGCCAAAACAGCTGAAGATATTCCGGCTGCATCAGCCGATGAAGGAGAAGAACCAAGAATTGAAGTAGAAAGAGTTGCTACACCCCCGTCCCACCAAGATGTTGTTCTCGAGGAGAACGTTCCGACCCTCCAGCTCCTGAAGTGGAGGTTAACAATCCTGAGGCGGCCACCAACATGAACACTGAAGCCAATGGCGTTGTCATGGCTGAAGCTAATGTGGCGCCTGAAGCTCATGCGGTGCCAGAAGTGCATGCACCTGAAGCCACTGCAGTGCCCGAAGCCAATACTGAAGCTCCTGAAGCCAATGTGGACCCTGAAGCCCATGTCAATGCCAATGCCAATGCTCCTGTACCCCCTCCAAGACCTCATACAATTGAGCTGGCATTTGATCATGGTCAGCCTGTTATGGTCCGATGGCCCATTCTGGTTCCTCCACCTGCTGCAGGTCCATAGTTTGACTATCATGTCGAGCACAGACCTCATGTACAGAAGCCCAAGCCAAGACTTCCAAGATTCCCAGGCACTGCAACCTCTCCTGGGGTCTTCAATGTGAATGGCTTCGTGGCACATAACACCTTCTTCAACAGCGCCAAGAACCCTTACACCAAACCTCGCATTTCATCGGATCGGTTCTGGAGCTATCAGCAGCGCAGCTACTATTCCTACGTCTTATACAATGAAGGGCGCATATTTCCACATATGCGTCTCGACACTGAACCTATAGCTGGCCTACCCTGTCTAGAAGAGCCATTGGATTGCTTCAGAGACGCTGGACTCCTGCAGTTTTTCACAGACAAGGAACACTGGAATGAAGAGCTTCTGCTACAGTTCTATGCAACTCTTCACATTCGAGGCTACAACAGGGATCCAAAGACTTGGGTCCTTGAGTGGATGACAGGCAATGTCCATCATGAAGCCAAAGCTCTTGATATCACTGAGCTCACAGGCCTGCCCACTCCCGGTGAATACTATGAACCAGGTTGTCAACAACACCAGAATGCTTTGGAGAGCATTTTTCATAAGCCAGAACCTAACATGAGCCAAATGTTGAGCATGATGAAGCCTTTGCCTCACGACGC
>NC_053026.1:607441013-607470779 GCF_003073215.2 Triticum urartu | reverse complement strand
ATTACCAGCTGATTACAGCCAGGGCTTGGATTGAGAGTTATGAGATGGCTATGGAGTTATTGGAGGTCAGCGATGCAGCAATGGCCAAGTATTTCACTATGATGTTAGATGGAACAGCTCGTACTTGGTTGAAGGGATTGCCACCCAATTCTATCGGCTCATGGGCGGAGTTGAAGGCCCGGTGCATCCAGAAATTTAAAGACACGTGTAAGCAGCCTATGTCGATTGTGGACCTGACCAATTGCAAGCAAGAGGATGGTGAATCCACAACCCATTGGGTGCGCCGGGTCAAAGAGATAATACATTCATCTGATAAGATGGATGCCGGCTCAGCAGTCTTAATGTTGGAGAAAAATTGTCGTTTCGAACCTCTGAAGCAGAAGCTGGGGCGGCTCAAGCGTGACTGTAATGACATGGGAACATTAATGGCAGCTCTCATCAAGTATGTTGATTCTAATACTACCAGCGACCGCTTCCTGACGAGAAAAGGCAATGAAGGGAAAGAAGAACGGCAACGGCAAGGGTCACCAGCATAACCCAGCGAATCAAGGAGGTAACAAACGTAAGGCTGATGAGTTTCTGCTAACACCAATGCATAGGGCGTAAATCAACGGCGCAAGGGTAGACAGCCCCCTCGGTCGGGCGGGTCAGGTCCCACCCTTGAGCAATTATTGAATGAGCCTTGTCCAAAGCACGGCACCCGGGAGAAGCCAGCCACCCACCTGTGGAAAGATTGTACGATCATGAAGGCGTTTAAAAATTGAAACGCGTTTGATGGAGGTCACGGCCCAGGTGGCGGCTCAGGTGGAGGCGGTTTCCAAGGCCCGGGCGCCAGCTTAGGTGGAGGAGGATTCCACGGTCAGGGCCACCGGTAACCAAGGAGGGTATAATCCGCAACCCGGCCAAGGTAATCAGCACCAGCAGTCCGGATATCAGAGCAACCTGAAGCAGCTGAATAGTGGGCAATACCATGTATTCACCACTAGCTTATGTAAGAGAGACCAGAAAGTTCACAAGAGGGTCGTCAATGCCGTTGAGCCGGTGGTTCCACGTTACTTAAGTTGGTCAGAGCAGCCTATTGTGTGGAGCAGAGAGGATCACCCACCCCGGGTCGATAATCCGGGTCACTTGGCTTTGGTGGTGGCGCCTTAGGTTGGTGGATACAAATTCACTAAGGTACCCATGGATGGACGCAGCAGCATCAACATCCTCTACTATGAGATGTTCCGCCGGATGGGATTAACTGATAAGAGTCTTAAACAATCCAACACTGTTTTTCACGGTGTGGTTCCTGGCAAGTCGGCATACCCAGTGGGTAAGATTGAACTGGAAGTAGCCTTTGGGGATGAGTATGACTCCAGAGCAGAAAAATTAACCTTTGAGGTGGTTAAGATCAAAAGCCCGTATCATGCTCTGTTTGGACGGCCGGCTTATGCCAAATTCATGGCTCAGTCGTGTTATGTGTATTTGCAGCTTAAGATGCCGGGTTATAAGGGCACCATTACAGTACACGGGAGCCGGAAAATAGCTTTGGAGTGTGAAGAAGGTGATGCTGCCTATGCTGAATCTGTTTGTGCAACAGAGGAGTTAAATTTTTACAAAGATCATGTTGACCCGGCAGACATGACGTCATTAAAGAAACCAACAACAAAGCATGAGCCGGTGTTGAAATTCAAATTAGCTGATGACACCAAGATGGTTGACTTTGCTGGCGACTCATCCAAGCAGTTCATCATCAGTGCTAACTTGGATCCAAAATAGGAAAGCGCGCTCATCGAGTTCATCCGTGAGAACCGGGACATCTTCGCATGGAAACCTTCAGACATGCCGGGTGTCCCGAGGGAACTCGCTGAGCACACTCTCAATATTGATCCAAAGTTTAAACCTGTCAGACAATTTCTCCGACGGTTCAATGAAGAAAGGCGCAAGGCCATTGGAGAAGAGGTGGCCCGGCTTTTGGCAGCTGGGTTCATTGTAGAAGTCTTTCACCCAGAGTGGTTAGCCAACCCGGTGCTTGTACTCAAAAAGAATGGCACCTGGCGTATGTGTGTGGATTACACCGATCTGAACAAGGCTTGTCCGGCTGATCCTTTTGCCTCTCCCCCGTATTGATCAGATCATTGATGCTACGGCGGGTTGCGCACGTTTGAGTTTCTTGGATGCTTATTCCGGTTATCATCAGATAAGATGGCAGTCAAGATCAGGAGAAGACGGCTTTTATCACTCCTTTTGGAGCTTTCTGCTATGTGTCTATGCCTTTTGGGCTTAAGAGTGCCCAGGCGACTTACCAGCGGTGTGTGCAGAATTGTCTTCACGATCAAATTGGGCGTAATGTTCATGCTTATGTGGATGATATAGTGGTAAAATCCAGGAAAGAGGAAACCTTGGTCAAAGATCTGAAAGAGACTTTCGATAATCTCCGGGTCTACAAAATGATGCTTAACCCGGCCAAGTGTGTTTTTGGAGTCCCAGCCGGCAAGCTCTTGGGTTTTTTGGTGTCTAACTGAGGTATTGAGGCTAACCTGGAGAAAATCAAGGCAATTACATCCCTGGCCAAACCAACATGCATCAATGACGTTCAACGATTGGCGGGCCGTGTTGCTGCTTTGAGCCGGTTCATAAGCCGGTTAGGGGAGAAGGCAATGCCTCTGTATCAGATGATGAAGAAAACAGATGATTTTGTTTGGGGCGATGCTGCGAACTCTGCTTTTGAAGATCTGAAGACACGGCTTGCTGAGCCGCCGGTCCTGGCTGCTCCAGTTGAGAAAGAGCGGCTGCTGTTATACGTGGACACCAACTCACGAGCTGTTAGTGTGGCTATTTTGGTGGAGCACAAGGAGGCTGGCAAGGAGCATCCGGTTCAACGGCCGGTTTACTACGTCGGTGAGGTACTAATTGAATCCAAGCAACGATATCCACATTGGCAGAAGCTCGTATATGGGGTGTTCATGGGAAGCCGGAAGCTTAAGCATTATTATCAGGGACATCCAATCACCGTGATTAGCTCTGCTCCTTTGGGAGACATCATTCAAAACAGGGAAGCCACTGGACGAGTCGCCAAGTGGGCGATTGAGCTTGGGTCTCATGGGTTGAAGTATGTGCCACGTACCGCAATCAAATCTCAAGCAGTGGTTGACTTCATTAATGATTGGACAGAGATGCAGATGCCAGAAGAAAAACCAGACAACACATATTGGACTATTCATTTTGATGGGTCGAGACAGTTGGAAGGCTCGGGGGCTGGAGTTGTGTTAACCCCTCCGCGAGGTGACAAATTTTGTTATGTGTTACGGTTGATGTTTCCTTGCACTAACAACGTAGCAGAGTATGAAGCCTTTCTCCATGGTCTTCGAGTGGAAAAAGAGATGAGTTTGAGCCGGGTCAGATGTCTTGGCGACTCAGATCTAGTGGCTCAACAGGTATCAGGCAAGTGGGATTCCAGGGAGCCTCTCATGGCGGCTTATCACTGGGAGGTTGATGCTATTGCAGGGCATTTTAAAGGTTATCAGGTGGAGCACATCGACCATCAAAAGAACGAAGTGGCTGATGCTTTAAGCCGGTTGGGGTCTCAGCGTAAGCCGGTACCACCTAACACCTTTTTGGATGTTTTGCATAACCCGTCTACCAAGTTGCCCATAGAAGAAGATTTAGCTGTTCCTGACCCAGAGGCGCGGTTGGTGGCGGCTCTTCATGTCATCCCAGATTGGACAGTACCGTTCTTGGCTTACATGACCCGGGGAGAGTTGCCAGCGGATGAGACCCTGGCTCGACAAATAACCCGGCGATCTAAGTCAATGACGATTTCGGATGGAGAATTATACCATCGCAGCATCTCCGGAGCGTTTCAGCGGTGTGTTTCCCCTGAAGAAGGTCAAGAAATACTTCGTGAGATCCATGAAGGCGATTGTGGTCATCACACCAAGTCAAAATCTCTGGTGGCCAAGGCTTTTCGTCATGGTTTTTACTGGTTGACGGCTCACGCTGATGCAGAGGATCTAGTCAGCAGATGTGATGGATGTTAAAAGTTTGCATGACGAGCACATGTGCCGGCTCAAGAGCTCTGGATGATTCCAACCACTTGGCCATTTGCAGTTTGGGGGCTTGACATGGTGGGACCTTTCAAAAGGTCTAAGGATAAAAAGACACATCTCTTAGTGGCAGTTGATAAATTCACTAAGTGGGTTGAGGTGGAGCCAGTGAGTAAGTGTGACACGGCCACGGCGGTTCAGTTCATCAAAAAGGTGGTCTTTCATTTTGGTTTTCCACACAGCATCATCACTGACAATGGCACTAATCTGTCCCAAGGGGCTATGGAGGAGTTTTGTCAACGTGAGCACATCCGGCTTGATGTTTCTTCTGTAGCTCATCCTCAATCTAATGGTCAAGCTGAGAGAGCAAATCAGGAAATTTTAAAAGGTCTCAAAACCCGGCTTATGGTTCCCTTACAGCGAACGACGGGTTGTTGGGTAGAGGAATTACCCTCGGTGTTGTGGAGTATCAACACCACGCCTAACAGGTCTATAGGTTACACACCTTTCTTCATGGTTTATGGAGCAGAAGCAGTGTTGCCTAGTGACATCCGTCATGACTTGCCCCGTGTGGCGGCTTATGTTGAAGCTAATAATGAACAAGCCAGACAAGATGCACTTGACTTGTTGGATGAAGAAAGAG
Organism: Triticum urartu; assembly: GCF_003073215.2. Classification (NCBI taxonomy): domain Eukaryota; kingdom Viridiplantae; phylum Streptophyta; class Magnoliopsida; order Poales; family Poaceae; genus Triticum; species Triticum urartu. The sequence goes on along the minus strand of NC_053026.1, from coordinate 607,466,108 downwards.
ACTTAGCAGCGGCTCGGTCAGCAATTTATCAACAGGACCTGTGCCGCTATCACAGCCGCCGGGTCAAATCCAGGACTTTTTAGGAAGGCGACCTGGTGCTCCGGCTCATCCAGGATCTGTCAGATGCGCACAAGCTATCCCCAGCTTGGGAAGGACCCTTTGTGGTCAGCAAGAACTTATGCAAGGCATATTACCTCATTGACATTCGAGACACAAAGACTCACGTAAGTCGGAAGATACCCGCCGGCCATGGAACATTGCTCAACTTCGGCCATACTCACCTGAGCCTACCAGGCTCTCATCATGTACATACTTTAACACTGTATATACCATGATAAGTAATAAAGTAAGACCATCGGTCTCTTTTCTTTTCAAAGATTATGCATCTTTGTTATTTCTTATTCTCAAATGACTATTAAGGAGCTGATCATATTTGAATCAAGTCTAACCTTTTTTGGTCCAGCTTATGATCGTATTCGAATCTAGCTGCAATTATCATGGTCACTTGGGGGCTTCCTTTTCAAACATAGGCCGTATTTGAACCAAAGAGAACATAGCTGTCGTAACCCTCTTGATCGGCGCAAGGCCAAACTCACTATGGGGCTTCTTGATCGTATTCGAATCATAGCTTAACCCCTTTTGGGTCCGACTTGGATCATATTCGAATCAGGGTCGTTAAAAACCTCTCAAGGTCATTTGGGGGCTTCCTGTTCAAACATAGGTCGTATTCGAACCAAAGAGAACATAGCTGTCGGTACCCTCTTGATCGATGCAACGCCACAGCCACTGTTGATCACATTGGTTTGGGTTGTATTCGAACCTTAGTTTAACCCCTTTGGTCCGGTTTACTGATCGTATTCGAATCAGAAGCCACCAACCTTTAAATATAAGGTTAAATCATACTTGTTAACTATTATTTGCCTTTGAGTTTCTTGTTGCAAATAATTATCATGATCTTCTTCGCCGGTTTGTCTATTTGACAACATGGCTACCAAGGTATGACGATCATTGAAGTATTCAAAGGTATTGATTTCTCAGAAAGATTGAGTTATCGGCTTCATTACCCGGGTTACTCAAGCCGGTGGTCTAAGGATCAAAGGTACAAGTATGGCTATTATTTATATATAATTGTCTGCTGCATTAACTAAAGAGTTAGTTTTAGCCCTTGTCCTTTATTTATATATAATTGTCTGTTGCATTAACTAAAGAGTTAGTTTTAGCCCTTGTCCTTTATTTATATCTGCTTTCTGTTTTCTATTATGATAAACATATTGGATATAAGCCGGGTTTTCTAACCCGTTCGGTTCTAAGCCGCCAAGCCAGTCTTTTCTTGTCTCTACAGGGTATAGATTTAAAGTGTTGCAGAAACAATCATCAAATATAATGCATATATTGCCATCAGGAAACACGGAGTCACATACAGTGTTTTATGCATGATGGCATAAGCAAGGCATTTAGTGTTTTCATAGCTAACCTATTACACGGCTTTTCATAAGCCAATGAAGATGGTTATTATTCCTCCCTCGCCGGTTCACCGCCCTCTGTTTGCTGGAAGTTGGGTTTTGACCAGTCAAAACCATTCACGGCGACGAATTCTGCTTCATCGTCGATCAGGCCTGCCGGGTCAACTTCCGGGGCAAATGTATTTTCTCTTACAGGCGGGATCAAGTCTGTCACCTTGTACGAGGGAGTCGCCATCTTCTTATTTTCAAGCATCAAAACCCGGCTGATATTTGTCAATATTGGTATCATCTCCAAGGGTAGTTGCCTGAGGCCGGACTCCGCGCACGCAAGCCATGAATTCATCCTGCTCAAAGGGAGATCCGTCTTCCTTCACGGTGGGATAGCCTCTGGCCACGTCCGCTGGTCTAGGTCTGGCACCCAAGCTTTGGAGCGGCTTCAGGGCAGTCAAAGCCCCGGCTCGCGCACAAGAGCGTTTCACTTCTTGAAATCTAGCAGGCAGGATTGACAGTTTCTTCAGGACATCACTGAGCCGGTTGGGTCCTTGATTGGCAGGAGAGATGGCGGCAAGTGCCGTTGTGCGCCAATATATAGTTGTTCTACCAAAGTATACACTGCCTTCAGTTTAATCAAAGGATATTGGCTCAGATTTTTGCTTCGTGGGCCTGCACATATTTTTACACAAAGTCAGCTGGTGGCTTATACTCCGGATAAGCAAAAAGCACACAAAATTAAAGTCGGACGCTTACCAAAGATGGCAGCCACCATTTGAGACACCCGGCCCTTTAAACCATTTAGCTTCTGTTGAAATCTCTTCAAGGGTTTTCGGCCTTCTCAGCGCATTGGGCAGAAGCGTTTTTTCCTCTTCCCAGGTTTTCTTCTTGGCAGCGAAGCTGGTCTTTAAATTTTCCGTCTCAGAGAGACTTATTTGCAGTTTGGAGTTAGCAGATTTGATTTCTGCCTCTGACTCGCTAGCCGGGTCTTCGCATCAGCCAATTGCGAGTTCAATTCAGATAAGGCATTCTGCAAAACATTCAGATGAGTCAAGATTTTGCTTCAAGTTCAAAAATCAAGATTCAAGTCTCAAGTACTTTACAAAAACCACTTGACACTTGGGGGATAATGTATATTTTTATGATTCTAAAGACATACTTTAAGTCCCAAGTACTTTACAAAGTAACAACACTTGGCACTTGGGGGCTAATGTATGCAGTTCAGCAAGTTTCTCAAGGTTAAGATGGAGTATTCAGTCCTTTGAATACGGTACAAAACAATTTAAAGTACCGGCTCATTTATGATCAAAATGAACCGGCCCTTGGGGACTACAGGTGAAGCTCCGTTCTATTTTATTGAACTTAAGAAAGATTTCCAAGGAAAAAGTGTTGGCCAATATTATCAAGTCTACAGATCATTCCGGTTCTCTCATAATTTGAAAACTTGGGGGCTGGTGGAATATATAGATAAGCCGGAAGAACATACCTCATATTTCAACTGCAACTGTTTGACCATTTCGATCTCAGAGTCGCGACTGGAGTGCACATGGCTGAGATAACCGGATAAAATATCATTGGCATTTAGATGGTTGTAATTGGCAACGTCAAAGCACACTTTTTGCCTCTCCAATGCCTCTTGTTTCGCAGTACACCGGGCCAGCACGGTTGGATTCCCCGGCTCAATAAAACAGCTCCCGGTGATCTGAACGTCTTGCAGACGGTGATGGCGGGTTGGCTGAGCTTGATGGTCCAGTTGCGGAAGGGTTTACAGTGGTCTTATCAAACGACGGCTCAGGAGGATTTGCTTCTGCATCAACAGGTGGGTCTTCTGGAGCGTCCGTTAATGGAGAAGATGGCCTGGCCGGGTCAGGTGCAAGCACTGGCGGGTCTTCTGCCGGTTTAGCTGCCTTTGCCTTCTTAGATTTAGCTTGGCCACTAAGAGAAATGTTGCAGGATTGTTAGTATAAAGATACAATTTGAACAAACCGGAAAAGGAGGATTTTCATTACCCAGGGGCAGTCTTGAAGGCCGGAAATTGCGTCTGCGATGAATCGCCAAAAGAGCGAGACACCTCCTGAAAAGATAAAACAAAGTTGAAGTAAGGCAGGGGAAAGGATCCATTAAACAGAGTTAAAGACAGAAAGAAGTGAACCACATTCGGGCGCTTCTGAGGAGTTTGTTGAAGAATGACAGCCGGCTCATCTTCAGTCGAGCCTGACGGCGCCTTTCATGTTGCTGCTTTTTCAAACGAAAGGTGGGATCCAAGTGAGCTAAAGGGTTAGAAAACCTTACTTTACGGATCACTCGTCATTTTTTTGTCTTGGCAAGGGCTCTGAGTCGGAGGAAATGATAGTTACCTCTGCTTCCATAGCCTGACTGGCGCCAGTGTCATCCTAGTAATGATCAGTGTCAATAAGATTGTTAAAAAATTGGCCAAGGGAATCAAGGGCTACCTCTGAATCAGATGTATCATCAAGCTTCATCAAATCTTCAGCAGTGCTCTTTTTCTTCTTTTTCGACCTCCGGGTCATTTTCTTGGCGTTTATGGAGGTGGCTTTCGCTTTATTGGAAGCCTCGTGGTCATACTTAACTTTCCAGAAGTTAGAGTTGGCCTGCAGACAGGTAAAAACAAGATAAAGAGTCAGGCAGGTATTAAAAGAATACGGCTGGGAAAATACAAAGGAGAGAAATAACGACATCCTTACTTCCGGCACCAGGTTAAGCTGGCAGAAGGGGTTTATCCCAACGACACTGCAATCTTCGTATTCCCCGTTCACCAGAAGAGTTGACATTGAGACAATATCTTCTTCTGTCAATTGAACGGGGCTGTGACGAAGAGAGTCATCCGGGCCTCCACCATACTCATACATCAGCTTTGACCGGTGGCTCAAAGGGATGACCCGCCATGAGATCCAGCAGCGGGTCAGATCAACTCCAGTTAACCCATTCCCCAACAGAGCATTGATCCTTTTGGTGGATGGTATCAGCCTCTTGCATTTAGGGACGGTAAGCTTATCAGGAAGCGCGAACTTGGAGTCAAGACGATCCCCCCCCCATTGGGCCGTCACCGGCAGTGGCTTCTCGTTTGTGGTGAAGTGTCCTGGCAGTAGAACCAAGTTTGGTTCTAGTCCTTTGGGTGACTTGGTAAGACTAATGAGGAGGGAAGACGGCACCACTGCCGCGCTGAAGTTGATATGCTCCAAGCTCATAAGCTAAGGCCGTTGGTGCACTCGTTCTGCCAGTTCAGAACAAGTATTCTCTAAACAACTCCATGATCGGCTCTTGTTGAAGATATACTTCACAGAGTACTTGGAAGTTACAGATGTTAGATATGGAATTAGGCCCAATATCTTGAGGATGGAGCTTGAAAAGTGGAGGACCTCTCTGAAGAACTTTGAGTCGGGCGGTGAGAAGCCGCGTCATATGGTCAGTGAAAACGATCACTTTGCCGTCTCTGGGTTGGGCCGTTCTTCTTCCGAGTCAGGGGCACGGTAAGACATGACAGTTTTCGCTGGCAGAAATCCTATGGTGAAGAACTCTTTCAAACGTTTCCTTCAGTTATGGTTGAGGGAACCCAGTTACAGATGGTTGGTGCTTTGGACGGCATGATGGGCAAAGAACTGAAAAGAAAATCAACATGCGGTTCAGTTTAATGGTGAGATTGACAGTTAAGTGATGAAAGATGCAAACAAGTAATGGCGGCTTAGTTAAGGGCTAATGACATATAAGGAAAATTAAGCCAGCATGATAAGCCGCCATGACTACAGATATTTGAAGAAGGCAATTTCAGCTAAGTGTTGAGACAAACAAGTTTCTTAAATTGTTTGGTATTATTCCAGATCAAATGGCTATTCAAAATGAAAAAAATTCTAGACCTAAAAAAGTTCAGCGCAGAAGAGTATGTAAGTTCTAATGCAGCCTTTGAAATAGAGAAAGGGATCTGTGGATCAAGAAAAGGCACAAGAACACTACCGCACGAGCATATATTTGGATCAAGAAGAGGCCTGCAGTGGAAAAACTACGAGGGACTGCGATGAACTCGGAAGGACACGAAAGAATCTGGAAACCCTAAGTGCGGATCTGAGAAGTGAAAAGAAGAGAACTTATAGTCACATGTCTTCTGTGGAGATCGCTGATGTTCTCTGGATCAGTCCAGGTTGATGCGGCGGCCAACGTCGACGGAGATGGAGGTGAAGCGCGGTGGCGGTGAAGCTCGAGCAGCAGGGGGTGCACGAGAGGAAGAAGACGGAGCAAGAGAGGAGAATGAGAAGGCCGATGCATGCCTATTTATAAGGAAAGATGTGAACAGACGGGTGCGAAAATCGAGGAGAGCCGAATAATGGTTATCTAGCTACACAGACGCCTTGATTCTCGGGAAGCATTAGAGATAAAAGATCCGTTGGGAGATGACATCATGAAAGTTATTTGCGTTTTCAAGAGATGACGTCACGGCGGGTTACGAAAACTTTAACGAAGATAAGAAGATGGATTTTTGTATAAGTATTGAAGATTGATAAAGAATGAAATTCAAAGTCAACCTGGGGCCTAATGTTGGGGATATTACTATCAGTCATGACCCGCGCAGGAGGGGCTGGGTCAGCCCCAATGGCGGGTTACGAAAGAAGCCCAGTAAACATTCAAGACGATAGGTTATTAAACCTTATAGAAGGCCCAAGGGTCTGGAGGCGGCTTAAGGCCTGATATTGTAAACCATCGTATGTAAGGAAAGACTTGTAAAGAAAGGCATGTAAAGGAAGCCACCGAGCCGAACACGATTATGAGCCGGCCGGGACTCTGTAGGCCACCAGGCGTCAAACCATGTATATAAGGGGATGACCCGGTGGCGGCTTAGAGCAAGAAACAACAAGTTGATAACCAAGCCGGCGAGTTGAGCCTCTTGGTGATCGAAACCCCAGCAATACCAATCCCAACTAGACGTAGGCTTTTACCTTCATCGTAAGGGGCCAAACTAGTATGAAACCCTCTCGTGTCCTTTGTCCCGATTAACCCCTTTAAGCTTCCTAGTGCGATGGCCCTACGACTAAGTCCTTGCTCTAGGACATCTGCCGTGACAATTCCACGACACTTACCGTACCACATACCTATTCCTTTTCGGAGTCTGAAAATGTTCCGGAAGTGTCCCTTATGTATTCCTCCGGGGTTACGGTTTCAATAACATTGGTTTCAACATTTATAGGATTACCTGAGATATAATGTTTAATTCTTTGACCGTTCACCACCTTCGGATTTGTGCCTTCAAAGTTGTTGATTTTTATGGCACCGGAACGATAGACCTCCTCGATAACGTAAGGACCTTCCCATTTAGAGAGAAGTTTTCCTGCAAAAAATCTTAAACGAGAGTTGTATAGCAATACATAATCACCTACATTAAACTCACGCTTTTGTATCCTTTTATCATGCCATCTTTTAACTTTTTCTTTAAACAACTTGGCATTTTCATAGGCTTGGGTTCTCCATTCATCAAGTGAGCTAATATCAAATAACCTCTTCTCACCGGCAAGTTTAAAATCATAATTGAGCTCTTTAATAGCCCAATATGCCTTGTGTTCTAGTTCGAGAGGTAAGTGACATGCTTTTCCATAAACCATTTTATACGGAGACATACCCATAGGATTTTTATATGCAGTTCTATAGGCCCATAATGCATCATCAAGTTTCTTGGACCAATTCTTTCTAGACCTATTGACAGTCTTTTGCAAAATTAATTTGAGCTCTCTATTACTCAATTCTACTTGACCACTAGACTGAGGGTGATAAGGAGATGCAATTCTATGATTAACATCATACTTAGCAAGCATTTTACTGGAAAGCACCATGAATAAAATGTGAACCACCATCTAGTCATTAAATAACTTCTTTAAGCATTTTAATAGAAGTGTTATGATCAACACTACTAGTTGGAATAGCTTCTACCCACTTAGTAACGTAATCAACATCAACTAAAATATGTGTATATCCATTAGAGGCAGGAAAAGGTCCCATATAGTCAAAGCCCCAAACATCAAATGGTTCAATAACGAGTGAATAGTTCATAGGCATTTCTTGACGTCTACTAATATTACCAATTCTTTGACATTCATCACAAGATAAGACAAACTTACGGGCATCTTTGAAGAGAGTAGGCCAATAAAAACCAGGATTGCAATACCTTATGTGCAGTTCTATCTCCAGCATGGTGTCCTCCATAAGCTTCGGAGTGACACTTGCGTAGGATCTGTTCCTGTTCATGCTCAGGTACACAACGTCTAATAACACCATCTACTCCTTCTTTATAAAGATGTGGGTCATCCCAAAAGTAATGTCCAAATCATAGAAGAACTTTTTCTTTTGCTGGTATGTGAAACTAGGTGGTATGAATTTAGCAACAATGTAATTAGCATAATCAGCATACCATGGAGCAGTATGAGAAGCATTTATGACATTTAATTGCTCATCAGGAAAGCTATCATCAATAGGTAGTGGGTCATCAAGCACATTTTCTAACCTAGACAAGTTGTCTGCAACGGGGTTCTCAGCTCCCTTTCTATCAACAATATGTAAATCAAATTCTTGTAGCAAGAGAACCCATCTAATAAGTCTAGGTTTAGCATCTTTCTTTTCCATAAGATATTTAATAGCAGCATGATCAGTGTGAATAGTTACTTTAGAATCAACAATATAAGGTCTGAACTTATCACAAGCAAATACAACTGCTAAGAATTCTTTTTCAGTAGTAGCATAATTTCTTTGAGCATTGTCTAGGGTTTTACTAGCATATTGAATAACGTTTAATTTCTTATCAACTCTTTGCCCTAGAACAGCACCTACAGCATAATCACTAGCATCACACATAATTTCAAAGGGTAAATTCCAATCAGGTGGCTGAACAATAGGTGCAGAGATCAATGCTTTCTTAAGTATTTCAAATGCTTCTACACAATCATCATCAAAGACAAATGGTATATCTTTTTGTAATAAATTAGTCAGAGGCCGAGAAATTTTTGAGAAGTCCTTAATGAACCTCCTATAAAATCCGGCGTGACCAAGGAAACTTCTTATACCTTTGATGTCCTTGGGGCATGGCATCTTTTCAATAGCATCAACCTTGGCTTTATCAACTTCAATACCTCTTTCAGAAACTTTATGCCCCAAGACAATACCTTCATTAACCATAAAGTGGCACTTTTCCCAATTCAAGACAAGATTAGTTTCTTCACATCTCTACAAAACTCGATCAAGGTTGCTCAAGCAATCATCAAAAGAAGATCCATAGACGGAGAAATCATCCATGAAAACCTCACAAATCTTTTCACAAAAGTCAGAGAATATAGCCATCATGCATCTTTGAAAGGTAGCAGGTGCATTACATAAACCAAAAGGCATACGTCTATAAGAAAAAGTACCAAAAGGGCAAGTAAAAGTAGTCTTTGATTGATCCTTGGCTGACACAGGTATTTGAGAGAAACCAGAATAACCATCTAGAAAGCAAAAATGTGTATGTTTGGATAATCTTTCTAGCATTTGATCGATAAAAGGTAAGGGGTAATGATCCTTTTTAGTGGCCTTATTTAATTTGCGGAAATCAATTACCATCCTATAACCTGTAATAATTCTTTGAGGAATCAATTCATCTTTATCATTAGGAACGACAGTAATACCTCCCTTCTTAGGGACACAATGGACATGACTTACCCACTGACTATCAGCAACGGGATAGATTATACCTGCCTCAAGGAGCTTTAGTATTTCCTTTCTTACCACTTCTTTCATTTTAGGATTCAGCCGTCGTTGATGATCACGAACTGGTTTAGCATCTTCTTCCAAATTTATTTTATGTTGACATAGAGTGGGACTAATGCCCTTAAGATCATCAAGAGTATACCCAATAGCAGCACGGTGCTTCTTTAGAGTTTTCAATAATCTCTCTTCCTCATGCTCTGAAAGGTTAGCACTAATAATAACAGGATATATCTTTTTCTCATCAAGATAAGCATATTTAAGAGTATCAGGTAACGGTTTAAGCTCAAACACGGGATCACCCTTGGGTGGAGGAGGATCCCCTAGGATTTCAACAGGCAAATTGTGTTTCAGAATAGGTTCCTGTTTAAAGAATACTTCATCTATTTCCCTTCTTTCATTCATAAACATATCATTTTCATGGTCTAGCAAATATTGTTCTAAAGGATCACTAGGAGGTACGACAATAGAAGCAAGACCAATAATTTCATCCTTACTAGGTAATTCTTCTTCATGGTGTTGTCTACTAAATTTAGAGAAATTAAATTCATGAGACATATCATCTAAACCGATAGTAACAACATCCTTTTTGCAATCTATCTTAGCATTAACAGTGTTTAAGAAGGGTCTACCAAATATAATGGGACAAAAGCTATCTTGTGGGGAACCAAGAACAAGAAAATCAGCAGGATATTTAGTTTTCCCACACAAGACTTCAACATCTCTAACAATTCCCATTGGTGAAATAGTATCTCTATTGGCAAGTTTAATTGTGACATCAATATCTTCTAACTCAACAGGTGCAATATCATGCATAATTTCTCTATATAGGCAATAGGTATTGCACTAGCACTGGCACCCATATCACATAAGCCATGATAACAATGATCTCCTATTTTAACAGAAATAACAGGCATGCCTACCACAGGTCTAGGTTTATCTTTAGCACAAGGTTTAGCAATTCTAGCAGTTTCATCACAGAAATAAATAACATGCCCATCAATATTATCAGAAAAGATCTTTAACAATAGCAATATTAGGTTCAACTTTAACTTGCTCAGGAGGTGTATATGTTCTAATATTGCTTTTACGAACCACAGTTGAAGCTTTAGCATGATCCTTTATCCTAACAGGGAAAGGTGGTTTCTCAACATAAGAAGTAGGAACAATAGGATCATTATAAGTGATAATCTTTTCTTCAACTTTAATAGGTGCAGCTACTTTTACTTCTATGGGAGGATGATATTTAAACCACTTCTCCTTGGGGAGATCAACATAAGTAGCAAAAGATTCACAGAAAGAAGCTACTATCTCAGAGTCAAGTCCATATTTAGTGCTAAATTTACGGAAAACATCGGTATCCATAAAAGATTTAACACAATCAAACTTAGGTGTCATACCTGACTCCTTACCTTCGTGGAGGTCCCAATCTTCAGAGTTGCATTTAATTCTTTCCAATAAATCCCATTTAAATTTAGTAGTCTTCCTCATAAAAGAGCCAGCACAAGAAGTATCGAGCATGGTGCGATTGTTATCAGAAAGCCGAGCATATAAATTTTGAATAATCATCTCTCTTGAGAGCTCATGATTGGGGCATGAATACTTTAAGCCGCCCCCAAGCTTGAGCGATGCTTTCTCCTTCTCGAGGCAAAAAATTATATATATATAATTGCGATCACGAGGAACAAGATGCATAGGATAAAACTTCTGATGAAATTCCAATTTCAATCGTTTGTAGTTCCATGACCCCGTATCATCATATAGCCTATACCATGTCAATGCATCTTCCTTCAAAGATAAAGGGAATGACCTTCTTGACAACATCTCCGGGTACACCTGCAAGCTTAAATAATCCACAAACTTCATCCAACATATATTAGGTGCTCATCAGGATGCATTGTTCCATCTCCTGCAAAAGGATTAGCTAGCAGTTTTTCTATCATACCCGAAGGAATTTCAAAGCAGACATTTTCATTTTCAGTAGGTTCAGTAGGTTGAGGAGCAACTCTTTGCTCTACTGGTCGGGGTGAAGATACCCCGAACAAGCCCCTCAGAGGATTACTTTCCATAGTAACAAGTGACAGTAAATTTCAGCACACTATATAAATTTTTCCTTACCAAATTCCACCTACCAAAGGCGCTTCACTCCCCGGCAACGGCGCCAGAAAAGAGTCTTGATGACCCACAAGTATAGGGGATCTATCGTAGTCCTTTCGATAAGTAAGAGTGTCGAACCCAACGAGGAGCAGAAGGAAATGATAAGCGGTTTCCAGCAAGGTATTCTCTGCAAGTACTGAAATAAGTGGTAACAGATAGTTTTGTGATAGGATAATTTGTAACGAGCAACAAGTAACAAAAGTAAATAAAGTGCAGCAAGGTGGCCAAATCCTTTTTGTAGCAAAGGACAAGCCTGGACAAACTTATATAGAGAAAAGCGCTCCGAGGACACATGGGAATATCGTCAGCTAAGTTTTCATCACGTTCATTATGATTCGTTCGGCTCGGTACTTTGATAATTTGGTATGTGGGTGGACCGGTGCTTGGGTACTGTCTTACTGGAACAAGCATCCCACTTATGATTAACCTCTATTGCAAGCATCCGCAACTACAACAAAAGTATTAAGGTAAACCTAACCATAGCATGAAACATATGGATCCAAATCAGCCCCTTACGAAGCAACGCATAAACTAGGGTTTAAGCTTCTGTCACTCTAGCAACCCATCATCTACTTATTACTTCCCAATGCCTTCCTCTAGGCCCAAATAATGCTGAAGTGTTATGTAGTGCGAGTCAATAACTGTTGGAAATATGCCCTAGAGGCAATAATAAATTAGTTATTATTATATATTTCATTGTTCATGATAATCGTTTATTATCCATGCTAGAATTGTATTGATAGGAAACTCAGATACATGTGTGGATACATAGACAACACCATGTCCCTAGTAAGCCTCTAGTTGACTAGCTCGTTGATCAATAGATGGTTACGGTTTCCTGACCATGGACATTGGATGTCGTTGATAACGGGATCACATCATTAGGAGAATGATGTGATGGACAAGACCCAATCCTAATCCTAGCACAAAGATCGTGTAGTTCGTATGCTAAAGCTTTTCTAATGTCAAGTATCATTTCCTTAGACCATGAGATTGTGCAACTCCCGGATACCGTAGGAGGCTTTGGGTGTGCCAAACGTCACAACGTAACTGGGTGGCTATAAAGGTTCACTACAGGTATCTCCGAAAGTGTCTGTTGGGTTGGCACGAATCGAGACTGGGATTTGTCACTCCGTGTAAACGGAGAGGTATCTCTGGGCCCACTCGGTAGGACATCATCATAATGTGCACAATGTGACCAAGGAGTTGATCACGGGATGATGTGTTACGGAACGAGTAAAGAGACTTGCCGGTAACGAGATTGAACAAGGTATCGGGATACCGACGATCGAATCTCGGGCAAGTATCGTACCGCTAGACAAAGGGAATTGTATACGGGATTGATTAAGTCCTTGACATCGTGGTTCATCCGATGAGATCATCGTGGAGCATGTGGGAGCCAACATGGGTATCCAGATCCCGCTATTGGTTATTGACCGGAGAGTTGTCTCGGCCATGTCTGCATGACTCCCGAGCCCGTAGGGTCTACACACTTAAGGTTCGATGATGCTAGGGTTATAGGGAATAGATGTACGTGGTTACCGAATGTTGTTTGGAGTCCCGGATGAGATCCCGGGCGTCACGAGGAGTTCCCAAATGGTCCGGAGGTAAATAATTATACATGGGAAGTCCTGTTTTGGTCGCCGGAAAAGTTTCGAGTTTATCGGTAATGTACCGGGACCACCGGGAGGGTCCCGGTGGTCCACAAAGTGGGGCCACCAGCCCCGGAGGGCTGCATGGGCCAAGTGTGGGAGGGGACCAGCCCCAGGTGGGCTGGTGCGCCCCCCCACAAGGGCCCAAGGCGCCTAGGGTTTGGGGAGGGGGCGCCTCCACCTAGCTTGGGGGGCAAGTTTCCCCTCTCCCCCCCCTTGGCCGCCACTCTAGATGGGTTTGGGGCTGCCGCACCCCTTGGGGTGGAAACCCTAAAGGGGGCGCACCCCCTCCCTCTCCCCTATATATACTTGAGGACTTTGGGGCTGCCAACACATGAGTTTTGACCTCTCCATGGCGCAGCCCTGCCTCTCTCCCTCCTCCTCTCCCGCGGTGCTTGGCGAAGCCCTGCAGGATTGCCACGCTCCTCCACCACCACCACGCCGTCGTGCTGCTTGCTGGATGGAGTCTTCCCCAACCTCTCCTTCTCCCCTTGCTGGATCAAGGCGTAGGAGACGTCACCGGGCTGCACTGTGTGTTGAACGCGGAGGTGCCTGTCCGTTAGCACTAGGATCAATCCGGTGATTTGATCACGGACGTACGACTCCATCATCCCGTTCACTTGAACGCTTCCGCTTAGCGATCTACAAGGGTATGTAGATGCACTCTCCTTCCCCTCGTTGCTAAATTACTCCAATAGATTGATCTTGGTGATGCGTAGAAAATTTGAATTTTGCTACGATCCCCAACAGTGGCATCATGAGCTAGGTCTATGTGTAGTTCTATGCACGAGTAGAACACAAAAGCAGTTGTGGGCGTCGATTTGTCAAAATTTACTTGCCGTTACTAGTCTTATCTTGATTCGCGGCAATCGGTGGGATGAAGCGGCCCATGGACCGACCTTACACGTACTCTTACGTGAGACTGGTTCCAACCGACTGACATGCACTAGTGGCATAAGTGGCTAGCGGGTTGTCTGTCTCTCCCACTTTAGTCGGATCGGATTCGATGAAAAGGGTCCTTATGAAGGGTAAATAGAAATTGGCATATCACGTTGTGGTTTTCGCGTAGGTAAGAAACGTTCTTACTAGAAACCTATAGCAGCCACGTAAAAACTTGCAACAACAATTAGAGGACGTCTAACTTGTTTTTGCAGCATATGCCTTGTGATGTGATATGGCCAAAAGGATGTGATGAATGATATATGTGATGTAATGAATTGATATGTTCTTGTAATAGGAATCACGACTTGCATGTCGATGAGTATGACAACCGGCAGGAAGCCAATAGGAGTTGTCTAATTTATTTATGACCTGTGTTGTCAACATAACGTCATGGTAATTACTTTACTTTATTGCTAAAGTCGTTAGGCCATGAGTAGTAGAAGTAATAAGATGACGAGACATGAGACGACAACTTCATAGAAGACGACCAGCGATGATGGAGATCATGGTGATGGAGATCATGGTGTCATGCCGGTGACAACGATGATCATGGAGCCCCGAAGATGGAGATCGAGAGGAGCAAAATGATATTGGCCATATCATGTCACTATTTGATTGCATGTGATGTTTATCATGTTTTACATCTTATTTGCTTACAACGACGGTAGCTTAAATAAGATGATCCCTCACTAAAATTTCAAGAAAGTGTTCCCCCTAACTGTGCACCGTTGCGAAGGTTCGTCGTTTCGAAGCACCACGTGATGATCGGGTGTGATAGATTCTAACGTTCGAATACAACGGGTGTAAGCCAGATTTACACACGCAATACACTTAGGTTGACTTGACGAGCCTAGCATGTACAGACATGGCCTCGGAACACGGAAGACCGAAAGGTCGAGCATGAGTCGTATAGAAGATACGATCAACATGAAGATGTTCACCGATGTTGACTAGTCCGTCTCACGTGATGATCGGACACGGCCTAGTTGACTCGGATCATGTTTCACTTAGATGACTAGAGGGATGTCTATCTGAGTGGGAGTTCATTAAATAATTTGATTAGATGAAACAATTATCATGAACATAGTCTAAATTGTCTTTGCAAATATGTTGTAGATAAATAGCTCACGTTGTAGCTCCCTGTTTCAATACGTTCCTAGAGAAAGACCAAGTTGAAAGATATTGTAAGCAATGATGCGGACTAGGTCCGTAGTCCGAGGAGTGTCCTCACTGCTACACAGAAGGCTTACGTCTTTGATGCACCGCTCGATGTGCAAACCCCTACAACGTCGTCTGTGGATGTTGTGAACACCTGACAGACACATCCTGATGACTACTTGATAGTTTAGTGCACCATACTTTACGGCTTAGAATCGGGATTCCAATGACGTTTTGAACGCCATAGAACATATGAGATGTTCCAAGAGCTGAAATTGGGATTTCAGGCTCATGCCCGTGTTGAGAGGTGTGAGACCTCTGACAAGTTCTTTTGCCAACAAGATGGAGGAGAATAGCTCAGCTAGTGAGCATGTGCTCAGAATGTCTGGGTGCTACAATCACTTAAATCAAGTGGGAGTTAAACTTCCAGATAAGATAGTGATTGATAGAGTTCTCTAGCCACTATCACTAAGCTACTAGATCTTCGTGATGAACTATGACATGCAAGGGATGGAGTTGATCCCGGAGCTGTTCGCGGTGCTTAAGACCGCAAAAGGTAGAAATCAAGAAGGAGCATCAAGTGTTGATGGTTTAACAAGACCACTGGTTTCAAGAAGGGCAAGGGCTAGAAGGGAAACTTCATGGATGGCAAACCAGTTGCCGCTCCAGTGAAGGAACCCAAGGTTGAACCCAAACCCGAGACTAAGTGCTTCTATTGTAAGGGGAACGGTCACTGGTAGCGGAATTACCCCAAATGCATGGTAGATAAGAAGGCTGGCAACTTCAACAAAGTATATACGTGTTATTAATGTGTACCTCACTAGTACTCCTGGTAGCACCTGGGTATTGGATACCGGTTCAGTTACTATTATTGGTGACTTGAAGCAAAAGCTACGACTAAACGGAGACTGGCTGAGGGCGAGGTGACGATGTGTGTTGGAAGTGTTTCCAAAGTTGATGAGATCACCATCGCACGCTCCATCTGCCTTCGGGATTAGTATTGAACCTAGATAAATGTTATCAGGTGTCTACATTGAGCATGAATATGATTAGATCATGTTCATTGCAATACGGTCATTCATTTAAGTTAGAGAATAATGGTTATTCTGTTTACATGAATGATACCTTTCATGGTCATGCACCCTATGTGAATGGTTCATTGAATCTCGGTCGTGGTGATACACATGTTCACGCCAAAAGATGTAGAGTTAATAATGATAGTACCACTTTCTTGTGGCACTGCCGCTTAGGTCATATTGGCGTAAGATGCATGAAGAAACTCCATATCGATGGATGTTTGGAGTCACTTGATTTTGAATCGCTTGACACATGCGAGCCATGCCTCATGGGCGATGACTAAGACCCCGTTTTCAGGTACAATGAAACGGGCAAGTGACTTGTTGGAAATCATACATGCTGATGCGTGTGATCCAATGAGAAATTGAAGCGTGCGGTGGATATCGCTATTTTCTCATCTTCACTGACAATTTGAGTAGATATAGGTATATTTACTTAATGAAGCACAAGTCTGAAACGTTTGAAAAGTTCAAGCGATTTCAGAGTGAAGTTAAGAATCATCATAACAAGAAGATCAAATTCCTACGATCTGATCAATGAGAATTTCTGAGTTATGAGTTTGGCAAACACTTAAGACATTGTGGAATTGTTTCACAGTTGAAGCCACCTGGAACACCACAGTAATGGTGTGTCCGGACGTCATAATCGAACCTTATGAGATATGGTGCGATCTATGATGTCTCTTACCGATCTACCGTTTTCATTTTGAGGTTATGCGTTAGAGACAGCTGCATTCACTTTAGATAGGACACCATCTAAGTCCGTTGAGACGACGTCATATGAACATTGGTTTGGCAAGAAACCAAAGTTGTCGTTTCTTAATGTTTGGGGCTGCGATGCTTAAGGCTTCAGCCGGAGAAGCTCGAACCCAAAAGCGGACAAACACATCTTCATAGAATACCCAAAGGTGACAGTTGGGTATACCTTCTATCTCAGATCCGAGGGCAAATTGTTTGTCGCTAAGAACAGGTCCTTTCTCGAGAAGGAGTTTCTCTCGAAAGAATTGAGTGGGAGAAAGATATAACTTGATGAGGTTGTCGAACCTTTGTTTCAACTAGAGAGTGATGCAACACAGAAAGATGTTTTCTGTGGCGCCTACGTCTATTGAAGAGGAAGTTAATGATAGTGATCATGAAGCTTCGGATCAAGTTGCTATCGAACCTCATAGGTCGACAAGGATATGTACTACTCCTGAGTGGTACGGTAATCCTGTCTTAGATATCATGTTGTTAGACAACAATGAACCTATGAGCTATGGACAAGCGATGGTGGGCCCGTATTCCAACAAATGGTTAGAAGCCATGAAATCCGAGATAGGATCCATGTATCAGAACAAAGTATGGACTTTGGTGGACTTGCCCGATGATCGGCAAGCCATTGAGATAAATGGATCTTTAAGAAGAAGACGGACTTGGGCGGTAATGTTACCGTCTATGAAGCTTGACTTGTCGGAAAGAGTCTTTTCACAAGTTCAAGGAGTTGATTATGATGAGAATTTCTCACCCGTAGCGATGCTTAAGTACGTCGGAATCATGTTAGCATTAGTTGTATTTTTCGATTATGAAATATGACAGATGGATGTCAAAACAAGTTTTCTTACCAGTTTTCGTAAGAAAAAGTTGTATGTGATACAATAAAAGGTTTTGTCGATCCTAAGGATGCTAAAAGGTATGCTAGCTCCAGCAATCCTTCTATGGACTAGAGCAAGCATCTCGGAGTCAGAATATATGCTTCGATGGAGTGATCAAAGCTTTTAGGTTTATACAATGTTTGCTAGAAACTTGTATTTACAAGAAAGTGAGTGGGAGCACTACAACATTTCTGATAAGTATATGTGGATGACATATTGTTGATTCGAAATGATGTAGAATTTTTGGAAAGCATAAAAGGTTGTTTGAAGAGTGATTTTCAAAGGAAGACCTGGATAAAGCTGTGTCGGAGTAGATCCGGATGGATGAGCCTATCTCGAGCTAACACAACGCTAACCCTAACTAGGAGGAAGTATATATATACGAGTCTAAGCCACAAAGGGGTAAGTGGGAAAGAGGGATACATGGGCCTTTGGCCCGACTCTGCGTGTAGGCAGGCGCCGTATGTCCGGGCTGAAGTGGCAGTACGATTCCTTCTCTGGATAGGGGATGCCAGATTCCGGGAGGGATGCCGGATGTCCGGGCGTTGCTGAGGCACCGGATGTCCGGGCACACGGGCCGGATGTCCGGCCGCTGATGCTTCGGCCGTCTGTTGGTGCAGCTCCTTGGAGGCTGCACAGGCGCCGGATGTCCACATAACGGCAATGTGACGGGGCGTGGCTACAGTAAAGCCTGCCACCCCCGAATCCCGGAGCACGCCTGGCACAGTGCGCCGTACGAGTGGCCATGACCCGTCCGGCGCGGTACTGTTGCCATGTTGACCCTGATGTCATCCATGACGGGCTGCCAGTGTGGCCCACGGGTGGTGGGCCCCTTCAGGCAGAGAGACACCCGAAGGCGGCCAGGCCTCCCCCTGTCGGCCCAAGACAGAGCCGGCTCTCCACAGCCGGCTTGCCACCCCCCTCGAAGGAGACGCCCCATTAAGGAGACAAGACGCGGTGAGGCTACAGCGATCACCCGCCGGACGGCGGCTGAGGGAGTCCTGGATTAGGGGTGTTCGGGTAGCCGAACTATACCTTTGGCCGGACTCCTGGACTATGAAGATACAAGATTAAAGACTTCGTCCCGTGTCCGGATGGGACTTTCCTTGGCGTGGAAGGCATGCTTGGCGATGCGATATTCAAGATCTCCTACCATTGTAACCGACTCTATGTAACCCTAACCCTATCAGGTATCTATATAAACCGGAGGGTTGTAGCCCGTAGAGGATCAACTCCATACACAACAATCATACCATAGGCTAGCTTCTAGGGTTTAGCCTCCTTCATCTCGTGGTAGATCTACTCTTGTACTACCCATATCATCAATATTAATCAAGCAGGAGTAGGGTTTTACCTCCATCGAGAGGGCCCGAACCTGGGTAAAACAAAGTGTCCCCTGTCTCCTGTTACCATCCGACATAGACGCACAGTTCGGGACCCCCTACCCGAGATCCGCCGGTTTTGACACCGACATTGGTGCTTTCATTGAGAGTTCCGCTGTGTGATCGACAAAAGGATCGATGGCTCGCCGGCAGATCAACTGCGACTTCGGCGTCTCCGTCACCATTTCGACTGGTGACCTTGGTTCGACCAAGAATTGCGCCCCGTGTTCGGATCACCATGTCCGGACGAGGGCCTTCATCAAACATCAACTCCAATCTCTATCAAGATCACGGAGGAATCATCTATGGAGCTCGGGGGCTCAACGTCAACATGGCCCTCAAGCGACCGTGCTGTTTTTCTGGACAGCGAACTCGTATCTGCCACCACCACCTCCTCGAGTATCGCTTTGACGATCGCTTTGGTGGAATTGTGCGGAATTGAGTCTACAACAACCCTGGAAAGTTTCGTCGAGTTCCGATGGAGGAATCTCTGGCAATCCACGATATACCGGAGCCCTGTCAAATCTGGACGGGAATTTGGATGAGTTTAGGTCGTGGTGTCCAGCTTCTAGCTCGGACGTCCTTTGGAAGATCCAACCGTTGATCCACTGTGGAATTCCTATATATACCACCTCTCAAAGTTTCGGCTCAATCCGACCGTCCAAACTCCGGAAACCTTCCGATTAGTGCATCACTTTTCGGATCTGTTTTCTGCGCGAAAACGAATCCGACCAGAGTTCATCTTTTTTATGAACAGGATTTCGGACATCCCTTTTGAAGGAAGTTTTGTATGGGGTATTGTGTTTTGTTCCCGAACACATCCCACTAACTGTATGATCTTTTGAAAATGATCTTCAACATCATGCTGGTGTCAAATCAGTCCGGCAATATTACTCCACGGCTGCCGACCTACGCTAGACACGGCGTCACTTTATTGAGCCAAGCTCAACTTTTTCGGATCGTCATCTCGGCGAGCCGAACAAGGGCCCGGCATCGCGAAGGATAAATCATCACCAACATCGCCGCCCCACGGATTACATGGAGCGGGCATACCGGCATCGCCGCACGGTCGCTTCATCAAGCCGGCATCGACCACGTCACGACCTGCATCGACAGGGCCGCACTATTTCTTCTTCAAGCTGGTGTCCATCACGCCGACCTACTTAGACTCATCGGCTGACATCGAGGCCTCGACATCTCGGCTGGACCGGGGGCTTCGCCATCTCTTCATCAACCTACTCCGGACACTTCGGCGTCACTAGCCGACCAGCTCTGTCATGTTAGCTGGGCCGAGGGCTTTGCCTCGGCGAGCCAACCTTTATCAGCATTGCCATGCCGTCGTTTTATCGCCCATCAGACAATGGGTGTGCGGATCGAGTCCCAATTTTGGGAATCACCTTCCTTCGGATTGCTACAACAAATAAACCAGGTGCTATCAATCCCTAATATTTTTTGCTTGTTTGGGTTCATTTTTCCCAAGGAATTATTACTTTGGTTTGTCCATCATATGTACACAGGTCTATCAAATGGTAGCCGCATTCACGATAGTCGCATGGTGGTTCAGTCAATTTCCGTACATAGTCCGGCGAACGCCGCATCCGGAGCTCGGATCGACCTGCGAATTCAGGCTTTGCCACGCCTTCACCGCATCACGCCGACGCCGTGCATTGACATTGACTTCGGCGCCAGGCCATATTTCTTTTATTACTCACTTTGCATAAATTATTTATTATGCAACGATTTTTTTAAATTATCATTATTACTATTATCTCCGGTTTGCACTATTTTTTGTGCACAGGAAAATGATCCGGGAACTTCGGCGTCACTCTGCCGGTCTGCATTGACCGTGCTATGTCACCACTTCGACGTGTCGAGCTCTCCGCTCCGCCACCTCAGGACCAGCTTGGGGGATGGAACCTTGCCCCGCATCAAGCTCGGACCGCGTCATCAATACCGAACACATTAACCAGCTAAGTCGCTTTCATGCTCAAAGCTTTAATTTCTAACTTGTGTTCGGTTCGACCAAGCATTATATTTTTTTGGAAAAAAGTTGCTTGTAAAAAATTTCCTTGTCCAAACTTTGTTTGTGACACACAAATTCAAGGACCCAATTCACTTGGGGGCTTCATTTATGAAGCTTTTCCTCTTGCATATGATTATACTTGTACGGCTTCATTCCTTGTTCGTGTATTATGCCACAATATGCACCATATTGACTTAAGCGATTTGCAAGCTGGGTTGCCTCGCTCCTGTGTTTACCCCTACGTTCCCGATTGTTCGGCTAGGGAGTAAAGGGAGCACCTCTGTGATTGTCACGATTGGGTCGCCCGAGCCGGACCTCAGACTGGGTGAAGCCGAAAGCTAGTGCTCTTATAGTTATTCAATGATGGTCGGCACACAACGGAACTCATGAGTACAAAAATCTATTGCACAAGTCTCATAATAACAATGAGCACCGAAGAAAGGTATCGGTGGGGGTACTATTTTCTTCGAAGATGCTTCTTACACTTCACGGTAATATAGCATAAGTTCCCTGAGCGCACTTTGTCTGTTACAGCCTTATGGCCTGATTGCCTGGTTATTGGAAACACCGTCGATATTCTCGACCGGTGGAGTACATAACACTTTTCGGTCCTTGACCGAAGAGGGAGAAGCTGACGGTCGGTTAAGACGCGTTTAAAGTTCGGTTGAACATAGATATGATATAAGTACTTCGGTACATGCAATCATTCTTCTAGCCAAGTCACTTGGGGGCTCTTAAGTTTATTTGAGCCATTTTATAATAAGTGTTCTTCTTCTTAGTCGTTGCAAAGTTTTATTATTTATCACTCCTTTTTTCGACGTGAGTGTGCGGTCACTAGCCGGGGAGCCTAATTTCTCTCTCAAAGCTGCTAGAGTTTAGTTTGCTAAACTGGCCTAATGAGAAGTACTCCACCCTCGGGATAGGAGGTTGAAGCCGTAGGTTGACCCGCTCGAAGTCTTGAGATAGGATATATCATGTTAAAGCACGAAAGAAGCACTTCTTTTTTCTAAGACCAACTTTCGGATTGGCACCGAACACTTGATATTGTTCGGACATCATGTTTTTACTGTTGTTTCTTGGTTTTCCAAGCTTTTTGGCACTTTTAAACTATTTGTGCTTTTCCAGCATTAGTCTCGCAGTGCAACGCCAGACACCTTTTAGGGATTCGGCAAAAACATTCGAAGATACTGCTATATATGCATCGGTTTCGAATTGTGTCTTCGGTCAATAGTTGGGTTGCCCGGCTCCTGCACTTGCTTCCTACGTTCTGTTTTGTTCGGCTAGGCGTGCAAAGGAAGAACCACTGCGATTGTGCTTCCAGCTCACATGGTTAAGCACCTCAGTGGAGAAAGCCAAAAACTGACTGTCACAATAAGCGTAAACTGGTCAGCGATCTGATGACTATGTTAAATAACAGGCCGTTCATAACATTGGCCGAAGTGTTTACGGCTGGACCACGACTGTCGCCGAACACTACCGGGGGCTATTAACTGGCCTCCCAAACTAAATCCTCAATATTTTGCTCTTACATTAGAGCTGAGGTTTGATGATCATGCTTAGCATGACAACTCAAAGAAAGGAACCGATAGCGGGACTATTTTCTTTGAAAGACATTTCTTCTGTTAAACAGTAATATAGCTCTCTGCGTACCTTTGTTTATAAAACCGTATGGCCAGATTGCCTTGTTTGTTGTAAATCTTTGCCCTCATAAAGGCTTTATAAAGTAGGACAAACACTCCTTCGGCTACTATGGCCGAGGAGGTGGAAGCCGATGGTCGGGTTCAACAAAGTTTTGTACAATGCGGATCGAGCATTAATGACGTTAAATACTTGGATACATAGAGTCATTACACATAATTGTGATTTTACTATGGATATTGATCCTTAATTCGGCCACCCGTGCCCGCATTAAGGCTCGGGGGCTACTGGGCTTCGGGCTTATTATATACAAATATTAAAGGGGCACATTGATCCCCTGATCTAGGTGTTACCACCCGACCTAGTGTCTCGGGGGCTACTGCATTGCTTGTCCAATGCAGAAAATTTTATGTGCAATATAGTTTCCGAGGAGATTTTGATCCTCAGGTTGGTCGGCCGCACCCAACCTGAGTCTCGAGGACTGAGCACGCCGCTTTTAGTGTCCCGAAGTATTCTGCCGAGCTTGGACTTGGTCCTTAGGCCGATTTTGCAAATCAACCTGAGTCTCAGCGGCTACTGGGATCAGCGGTCTTATGTCATCCTTCATGTGCATCTTGGGTTTTAGACCGATACACACCTTGAGGGCTACTGGCTATATATCTCGGCAGAGAATAAATTGCACCAATAAAAAATATTGACAAAAAATCGGCCCATAGTCGGGGTGGTGCACCACCTCGAAAGCAGTCCCGGCATAAAACTCGGGCGCTAGTGGCTGGCTCCATAGAGGGCATTTCCGGCATTAAGCTCGGCTAAACTCCTTCAAAACTTCTTTGAACCAAGGTGATTTACAACACCTTGGATACAGTCCGGTGTTGGAGCTCGGATACATAGTCCGACGTTGGAGCTCGAACACATTCCGGCGTTAGAGCTGGGAAGTGCAGGACTTGGGCGCTGGAGCTCGAGTGCGTGGAAAATGGATAGGCAAAGGAGGAAGAAGCGTAGGTGAAAGGGTGGATTCTTATCCCCTTATATGGGCGGACGCAACTACGTGTCCCCACCAGCCTGATAAAACTCGCTTATCTCCAAGCCCGTAATCAATGGCGCGGTTGGGTTACCCACATCCGTATTGATGAGAATCCCGTAAAGGGGGTACACGATCTCTGCTTTGACAAGATGTGCCAAGGAAACCGCCTCGCAAGACATGCTGAGGTGGAAAAGTAAAAACGATTCGAGTAAAGGACTTGGACATAGTGTGATGACGCGCTGTGGAATACGTCGGCAGATTTGATTTGTGTTAATATTATTCTCTCTATGGCAATATGTGGAAACTTATTTTACAGAGCTGGACACTACTCTTGGTGTTTACAATCTTCTATGAAGGACTTGGAGGAGGAACCCGCCTTGCAATGCCGAAGACAATTTGCGCGCCGGACTCGTCGTCATTGAAGCCTGTTTCAGGGGCTACTGAGGGAGTCCTGGATTAGGGGGTGTTCGGGTAGCCGAACTATACCTTCGGCCGGACTCCTGGACTATGAAGATACTAGATTGAAGACTTCGTCCCGTGTCCGGATGGGACTTACCTTGGCGTGGAAGGCAAGCTTGGCGATGTGATATTCAAGATCTCCTACCATTGTAACCGACTCTGTGTAACCCTAACCCTATCCGGTATCTATATAAACCGGAGGGTTGTAGCCCGTAGAGGATCAACTCCATACACAACAATCATACCATAGGCTAGCTTCTAGGGTTTAGCCTCCTTCATCTCATGGTAGATCTACTCTTGTACTACCCATATCATCAATATTAATCAAGCAGGAGTAGGGTTTTACCTCCATCGAGAGGGCCCGAACCTGGGTAAAACAAAGTGTCCCCTGTCTCCTGTTACCATCCGACCTAGACGCACAGTTCGGGACCCCCTACCCGAGATCCGCCGGTTTTGACACCGACAGCGGCACTGTAGCCACGCCCACCTCGGCGAAGCCCTCGTTCACCAGGATTGAGCAACAGTAACCAGCCACCGACAAGGCCCTGGACAGTGGGGCCTGCCTCTCGACCAAGGAGCCGGCAGCCGGCGAGACCCACCAGCCGGCGAGCCCCAACAGCCAGCGCAGAAGCCAGTGAGTGTAGACACAGACGGCTGGGCCCCATGCCCAGCCGGATTACCATAGTATCCCCGGGGGGTAGGCCTATATAAAACCCCCGGGACACCCATGCAAGGGTTGATCCCTGCTAGTTTTAGACAACC
>NC_053026.1:607408479-607440013 GCF_003073215.2 Triticum urartu | reverse complement strand
AAGCTCTTAGCATCTTCTTGATGATGAATTTGTCGGTCATCTCTTCACTTCCTAAGCCGGCGATCTCATTTGTGACAACAGCAAGCCTAGAGTACATTTCAGCGACACCTTCACCATCCTTCATTTTGAACTTGTCAAGCTGACTTTGAAGCACATCCAACTTGGATTCCTTGACGGAGTCGGTACCTTCATGCATATCAATCAAAGTATCCCGAATTTCCTTTGCATTCTCAAGATGGCTGATTTTGTTGAATTCTTCGGGGCACAATCCATTGAAGAGGATATCACAAGCTTGAGCATTGTATTGCAGCATCTTCAACTCTTTCACGGTAGCTTCACGGTTCAGTTCTCTCCCATCAAAGAATTCACCTTGCAAGCCAATACACACAATAGCCCATACGGCGGGGTTATGTCCAAGAATATGCATTTTCATCTTATGCTTCCAACTAGCAAAATTAGTACCATCAAAGTAAGGACCTCTACGGTGGTAATTTCCCTCGCTAGACGCCATACTCTCCTAGGTTGTGAAACCAAGGCTATGACTACCAAAAGCTATGGAAATCAAAGCAAATGCAGACCAAAGCTCTCATACCACTTGCAGGATCGAAAGTATGTCTAGAGGGGGGTGATTAGACTACTTGACCAAATAAAACTTATCATTTTCCCAATTTTAGTTCTTGGCAGATTTTAGAAACTTTGGACAAGTCAAGCAATCTTAACACAATTCAAGCAAGCATGCAAAGAGTATATGAGCAGCGGAAAGTAAAGCATGCAACTTGCAAGAATGTAAAGGGAAGGGTTTGGAGGATTCAAACGCAATAGGAGACACGGATGTTTTTGTCATGGTTCCGATAGGTGGTGCTATCGTACATCCATGTTGATGGAGACTTCAACCCACGAAGGGTAACGGCTGCGTGAGTCCACGGAGGGCTCCACCAACGAAGGGTCCATGAAGAAGCAACCTTGTCTATCCCACCATGGTCGTCGCCCACGAAGGACTTGCCTCACTAGCGGTAGATCTTCATGAAGTAGGCGATCTCCTTGCCCTTACAAACTCCTTGGTTCAAATCCACAATCTTGTCGGAGGCTCCCAAGTGACACCTAGCCAATCTAGGAGACACCACTCTCCAAGAAGTAACAAATGGTGTGTTGATGATGAACTCCTTGCTCTTGTGCTTCAAATGATAGTCTCCCCAACACTCAACTCTCTCTCATAGGATATGGATTTGGTGGAAAGAAGATTTGAGTGGAAAGCAACTTGGGGAAGGCTAGAGATCAAGATTCATATGGTAGGAATGGAATATCTTGGCCTCAACACAAGTGTAGGTGGTTCTCTCTCAAAAAAAGTAAGTTGGAAGTGTAGGTTAGTTCTGATGGCTCTCTCCACGAATGAAGAGGAGGCGGAGGGGTATATATAGCCTCCACACAAAATCTAACCGTTACACACAACTTGCCACTCTCGGTGGGACCGAACTGATAAACTCGGTCGGACCGATTCAGCAAATCTAGTAACCGTTAGGATTTTCGGTGGGACCGACATGCAACTCGGTAGGACCGATATGGTTAGGGTTAGTGCATAACGTAATCTTGGTGAGACCGATTTACACAAACTCGGTGAGACCGATTTTGGTAATAAGCTAACCAGAGAGTTGGTCAGGTAAACTCGGTGGGACCGATTCGCTCATTTCAGTGAGACCGAAATGTTATGAAAGGGAAACAGAGAGTTTACATTGCAATCTCGGTGGGACCGATCGCTCATCTCGGTGGGACCAAAACGTTACGAAGGGAAACAGAGAGATTACAATCCCATCTCGGTGAGACCAAGATCCCTATCGGTGAGACCGATTTGCCTAGGGTTTGTGGCAGTGGCTATGACATCTAAACTCAGTGGCGCCGGATAGAAAGAATCGCTGGGGCTGAGTTTGACTATTGGTTTAGGTCATATGTGGATGTGAGAAAGTAGTTGAGGGCTTTGGAGCATATTACTAAGCATTTTGAGTAAGAGCCTCATTAAGCAACACCTCATCCCTCCTTGATAGTATTGGCTTTTCCTATAGACTCAATGTGATCTTGGATCACTAAAATAGAAAATGTAGAGTCTTGAGCTTTGAGCTTGAGCCAATCCTTTTGTCCTTAGCATTTTGAGGGGTCCACTTTTCTCATCCATGCCATGCCAATCATTGAGCTTTCCTGAGATATTAATCTTGAAATAGCATTAGCTCAATGAGCTATATGTTGTTAGGAATTACCAAAACCACCTAGGGATAGTTGCACTTCCAGCTACGCGCGAGTCCCTCGCACCTACACAAAACAAATAAATCCTCGCAACCAACACGATAAGGGGTTGTCAATCCCTACACGGTCACTTACGAGAGTGGGATCTGATAGATATGATAAGATAATATTTTTGGTATTTTTATGATAAAGATGCAAAGTAAAATAAAAGGCAATGAAAATAACTAAGTATTGGAAGATTTAATATGATGAAGATAGACCCGGGGCCATAGGTTTCACTAGTGGCTTCTCTCAAGAGCATAGGTATTTTACGGTGGGTGAACAAATTATTGTTGAGCAATTTACAGAATTGAGCATAGTATGAGAATATCTAGGTATGATCATGTATATAGGCATCACGTCCGAGACAAGCAGACCGACTCCTACCTGCATCTACTACTATTACTCCACTCATCGACCGCTATCCAGCATGCATCTAGAGTATTAAGTTAATGAAAACAGAGTAACGCCTTAAGCAAGATGACATGATATAGAGGGATAAACTCATGCAATATGATTAAAACCCCATCTTGTTATCCTCGATGGCAACAATACAATACGTGCCTTGCTGCCCCTACTGTCACTGGGAAAGGACACTGCAAGACTGAACCCAAAGCTAAGCACTTCTCCCATTGCAAGAAAGATCAATCTAGTAGGCCAGACCAAACTGATAATTCAAAGAGACTTGCAAAGATAACCAATCATACATAAAAGAATTCAGAGAAGATTCAAATATTGTTCATAGATAGACTTGATCATAAACCCACAATTCATCGTTCTCAACAAACACACCGCAAAAATAAGATTACATCGAATAGATCTCCACAAGAGAGGGGAGAACATTGTATTGAGATCCAAAAAGAGAGAAGAAGCCATCTAGCTAATAACTATGGACCCGTAGGTCTGAGGTAAACTACTCACACTTCATCGGAGACGCTATGGTGTTGATGTAGAAGCCCTCTGTGATCGATGCCCCCTCTGGTGGAGCTCCGAAACAGGCCCCAAGATGGGATCTCGTGGATACAGAAAGTTACGGTGATGGAATTAGGGTTTTGGCTCCGTATCTGGTCGTTTGGGGGTACGTAGGTATATATAGGAGGAAGAAGTACGTCGGTGGAGCAACAGGGGGCCACGAGGGTGGAGGGCGCGCCTGGGGGGGTAGGCGCGCCCCCCTACCTCGTGGCCTGCCTGTTGGTTGCTTGACGTAGGGTCCAAGTCTCCTGGATCTTGTTCGTTCAAAAAATCACGTTCCCGAAGGTTTCACTCTGTGGACTCCGTTTGATATTCCTTTTCTTCAAAACCCTAAAATAGGCAAAAAAAACAGCAATTCTGGGCTGGGCCTCTGGTTAATAGGTTAGTCCCAAAAATAATATAAAAGTGTATAATAAAGCCCAATAATGTTCAAAACAGTAGATAATATAGCATGGAGCAATCAAAAATTATAGATACATTGGATACGTATCAATCATCCCCAAGCTTAATTCCTGCTCGTCCTCGAGTAGGTAAATGATAAAAACAGAATTTTTGATGTGGAATGCTACTAGGCATAATTTCAATTTAATTCTTCTTAATTGTGGCATGAATATTCAGATCCGAAAGATTCAAGATAAAAGTTTAATATTGACATAGAAATAATAATACTTCAAGCATACTAACTAAGAAATTACGTCTTCTCAAAATAACATGGCCAAAGAAAGTTCATCCCTACAAAATCATATAGTTTAGTCATGCTCCATTATCGTCACACAAGAATGCTCTCATCATGCAGAACCCCGATGACAAGCCAAGCAATTGTTTCATACTTTAGTAATCTCAAACCTTAAAAACCTTCATGCAATACATGAGCGTGAGCCATGGATATAGCACTATGTGTGGAATAGAGTATAATGATGGGGGTTATGTGGAGAAGACAAAAAGGAGAAAGTCTCACATCAACGAGGCTAATCAATGAGCTATTGAGATGCTCATCAATTGATGTTAATGCAAGGAGTAGGGATTGCCATGTGATAACCCACAAGTATAGGGAATCGCAACAGTTTTCGAGGGTAGAGTATTCAACCCAAATTTATAGATTCGACACAAGGGGAGCCAAAGAATATTCTCAAGTATTAGTAGCTGAGTTGTCAATTCAACCACACCTGGAAACTTAATATCTGCAGCAAAGTGTTTAGTAGCAAAGTAATATGATAGTGGTGGTAACGGTAGCAAAAGGTAACACTAGTAAACGTAATGTTTTTGGTATTTTGTAGTGATGATAGCAATAGCAACGGGAAAGTAAATAAGCGAAGAACAATATGTGGAAAGCTCGTAGGCAATGGTTCGGTGATAGAGAATTGTGCCGAATGCGGTTCATCATGTAACAGTCATAACCTAGGGTGACACAGAACTAGCTCCAGTTCATTGAAATAATGTAGGCATGTATTCTGAATATAGTCATACGTGCTTATGGAAAAGAACTTGCATGACATCTTTTGTCCTACCCTCCCGTGGCAGCGGGGTCCTTACGGAAACTAAGGGATATTAAGGCCTCCTTTTAATAGAGAACCGGAACAAAGCATTAACACAGAGTGAATACATGAACTCCTCAAACTACGGTCATCACCAGTAAGTATCCCGATTATTGTCACTTCGGGGTTAACGGATCATAACACATAATAGGTGACTATAGACTTGCAAGATAGGATCAAGAACACTCATATATTGATGAAAACATAATAGGTTCAGATCTGAAATCATGGCACTCAGGCCCTAGTGACAAGCATTAAGCATAGCAAAGTCATAGCAACATCAATCTCAGAACATAGTGGATACTATGGATCAAACCCTAACAAAACTAACTCGATTACATGATAGATCCCATCCAACCCATCACCATCTAGCAAGCCTACGATGGAATTATTCACGCACGGCGGTGAGCATCATGGAATTGGTGATGGAGGATGGTTGATGATGATGATGGCGACGGATTCCCCTCTCCGAAGCCCCGAACGGACTCCAAATCAGCCCTCCCGAGAGGTTTTAGGGCTTGGCGGCGGCTCCGTATCGTGAAACGCGATGATTTCTTCTCTCTGGTTTTTCTCTCCCTGAAACACAATATATGGAGTTGGAGTTGGAGTTGGAGTCGGAGAGGCAAGAGGGGGCCCATGAGGTAGGGGGGGCGCCCCCCACCCTCGTGGAGAGGTGGTGGCCCCCCTGGCCTTCATCTTCTGCAGGTATTTTTCTTATTTTCTGAAAAGTGGCTCCGTGAAGTTTCAGGTCATTCCGAGAACGTTTGTTTCTGCACATAAATAACACCATGGTAATTCTGCTGAAAACAACGTCAGTCCGGGTTAGTTCCATTCAAATCATGCAAGTTAGAGTCAAAAACAAGAGCAAAAGTGTTTGGAAAAGTAGATACGACGAAGACGTATCACCATGCAACGGATGCACTAGAGCTATAAATGTATGAAAGCTCAACAAAAGAAACTAGTGGGTGTGCATCCAACTTGCTTGCTCACGAAGACCTAGGGCACTTGAGGAGGCCCATTGTTGGAATATACAAGCCAAGTTCTATAATGAGAAATTCCCACTAGTATATGAAAGTGACAAAACAAGAGACTCGCTATCATGAAGATCATGGTGCTACTTTGAAGCACAAGTGTGGAAAAAAGATAGTAGCATTGTCCCTTTTTGGGGGGGCCTTCATTTTTTTTTCCTTTCTCTTTTTTTGGGACAATGCTTTATTAAATGATGATCATCACACTTCTATTTATTTACAACTCAATGATTACAACTCGATACTAGAACAAGGTATGACTCTATATGAATGCCTCTGGCGGTGTACCGAGATATGCAATGAATCAAGTGTGACATGTATGAAAAATTATGAATGGTGGCTTTGCCACAAATACGATGTCAACTACATGATCATGCAAATCAATATGACAATGAAGAACGTGTCATGATAAACGGGATGGTGGAAAGTTGCATGGCAATATATCTCGGAATGGCTATGGAAATGCCATAATAGGTAGGTATGGTGGCTGTTTTGAGGAAGATATAAGGAGGTTTATGTGTGAAAGAGCGTATCATATCACGGGGTTTTGATGCACCTGCGAAGTTTGCACCAACTCTCAATGTGAGAAAGGGCAATGCACGGTACCGAAGAGGCTAGCAATGATGGAAGGGTGAGAGTGCGTATAATCCATGGACTCAACATTAGTCATAAAGAACTAAGATACTTATTGCAAAAATCTACAAGTCATCAAAAACCAAGCACTACGCGCATGCTCCTAGGGGGATAGATTGGTAGGAAAAGACCATCGCTCGTCCCCGACCGCCACTCATAAGGAAGACAATCAAAGAACACCTCATGTTTCAAATTTGTTACATAACGTTTACCATACGTGCATGCTATGGGACTTGCAAACTTCAACACAAGTATTTCTCAATTTCACAACTACTCAACTAGCACAACTTTAATATCACTACCTCCATATCTCAAAACAATCATCAAGCATCAAACTTCTCTTAGTATTCAACACACTCATAAGAAAGTTTTATTATTAATCTTGCATACCATGCATATTAGGATTTTAAGCAAATTACCATGCTATTAAGACTATCAAAATAATCTAAGTGAAGCATGAGAGATCAATAGTTTCTATAAAACAAATCCACCACCGTGCTCTAAAAGATATAAGTGAAGTACTACAGCAAAACTATATAACTCAAAAGATATAAGTGAAGCACATAGAGTATTCTAATAATTTCCGAATCATGTGTGTTTCTCTCAAAAGGTGTGTACAGAAAAGATGATTGTGGTAAACTAAAAAGCAAAGACTCAAATCATACAAGACGCTCCAAGAAAAACACATATCATGTGGTGAATAAAAATATAGCTCCAAGTAAAGTTACCGATAGAATTAGACGAAAGAGGGGATGCCTTCCGGGGCATCCCCAAGATTTGGCTTTTAAGTGTCCTTAGATTATCTTGGGGGTGCCATGGGAATCCCCAATCTTAGGCTCTTGCCACTCCTCGTTCCATAATCCATCAAATCTTTACCCAAAACTTGAAAACTTCACAACACAAAACTTAAAGTAGAAAATCTCGTGAGCTCCGTTAGCGAAAGAAAACAAAAGACCACTTCAAGGTACTGTAATGAACTCATTCTTTATTTATATTTGTGTTAAACCTACTGTATTCCAACTTTTCTATGGTTTATAAACTATTTTACTAGCCGTAGATTCATCAAAATAAGCAAACAACACACGAAAAACAGAATCTGTCAAAAACAGAACAGTCTGTAGTAATATGTAGCTAGAGCAAGATATGGAACCTAAAAATTCTAAAATAAATTTCTGGACGTGAGTAATTTATCTATTAATCATCTGCAAAAAGAATTAACTAAATATCACTTTCAAAATAAAAATGGAAGCAGTTCTCGTGAGCGCTAAAGTTTCTATTTTTTACAGCAAGATTAACAAGACTTTCCCCAAGTCTTCCCAACGGTTCTACTTGGCACAAACACTAATTAAACACAAAAAACACAACCAAAAAATAGGCTAGATAAATTATTTATTACTAAACAGGAGCAAAAAGCAAGGAATAAAAATAAAATTGGGTTGCCCCCCAACAAGCGCTATCGTTTAACGCCCCTAGCTAGGCATAAAAAGCAAGGATAGATCTAGGTATTGCCATCTTTGGTAGGCAATCCATAAGTGGCTCTCATAATAGATTCATAAGGTAATTTAATTTTATTTCTAGGAAAGTGTTCCATGCCTTTCATTAACGTAAATTAGAATCTAATATTTCCTTCCTTCATATCAATAATTGCACCAATCGTTCTAAGGAAAGGTCTACCAAGAATAGTAGGACATGAAGGATTGCAATCTATATCAAGAACGATAAAATCTACGGGCACATAATTCCTATTTGCAACAATAAGAACATCATTAATTCTTCCCATAGGTTTCTTAATAGTGGAATCCGCAAGGTGCAAGTTTAGAGAGCAATCATCAAAATCATGGAAACCTAGCAAATCACACAAAGCATAGCATTCATGATCTTTAATTTAAATTTTAATAGTAGGTTCCCACTCATCATAAAGTTTTCTAGGGATAGAAACTTCCAACTCAAATTTTTCTTCATAAGATTGCATCAAAGCATCAACGATATGTTTGGTAAAATTTTTATTTTGACTATAAGCATGAGGAGAATTTAGCACAGATTACAACAAGGAAATACAATCTATCAAAGATCAATTATCATAATTAAATTCCTTGAAATCCAAAATAGTAGGTTCATTAACATCTACAGTTTTGATCTCTTCAATCCCACTTTTATCAAATTTAGCATCAAGATCTAAAAACTCCAAATTTTTGGAACGCCTTCTAGGTAAAGGTGGATCATATTCAGTCCCATCATTATCAAGATTCATATTGCAAAACAAAGCTTTAATAGGGGACACATCAATAACTTTTAGATCTTCATCTTTATTATCATGGAAACTAGAAGAACACGCTCTTATAAAGTAATCTTTCTTAGCACGCATCCTAGCGGTTCTTTCTTTTCACTCATCAATGGAAATTCTCATGGCTTTGAGAGACTCATTGATATCATGCTTAGGAGGAATAGATCTAAGTTTCAAAGAATCAACATCAAGAGAAATTCTATCAACGTTCCTAGCCAACTCATCAACCTTAGGCATTTTTTCTTTAATCAAAGCATTGAAATTCTTTTGCTAAGTAATAAATTCTTTAATATTAGATTCAAAATCAGAGGGCATCTTATTAAAATTTCCATAAGCATTGTTGTAGGAATTACCATAATGATTAGAGGAATTACTAGGATAAGGCCTAGGATTAAAGTTTCCTCTATACGCGTTGTTACCAAAATTGTTCCTACCAACAAAATTCACATCCATAGATTCATTATTATTCTCAATCACAGTAGACAAAGGCATATCATTAGGATCAGAAGAAACACTTTTATTAGCAAATAATTTCATAAGTTCATCCATCTTTCCACTCAAAACATTAATTTCTTCTATCGCATGCACTTTCTTATTAGTAGATCTTTTAGCGTGCCATTGAGAATAATTAACCATAATATTATCTAGGAGTTTAGTAGCTTCTCCTAAAGTTATTTCCATAAAAGTGCCTCCCGTGGCCAAATCTAAAAGATTTCTAGAAGCAAAATTCAATCCGGCATAAAATTTTTGTATAATCATCCACAAATTCAAACCATGAGTAGGGCAATTACGTATCATTAATTTCATCCTCTCCCAAGCTTGTGCAACATGTTCATGATCAAGTTGCTTAAAATTCATAATATCGTTTCAAAGAGAGATGATCTTAGCGGGAGGAAAATACTTAGAGATAAAACCATCTTTGCACTTATTCCAAGAATCAATACTATTTTTAGGCAAAGGCGAAAACCAAGCTTTAGCACGATCTCTAAGCGAAAAAGGAAATAGCTTCAATTTAACAATATCATTATCCACATCTTTCTTCTTTTGCATATCACACAAATCAACGGAGCTATTTAGATGAGTAGCGGCATATTCACTACGAAGGCCGGAAAACGGATCTTTCATGACAAGATTCAGCAA
Organism: Triticum urartu; assembly: GCF_003073215.2. Taxonomy (NCBI): domain Eukaryota; kingdom Viridiplantae; phylum Streptophyta; class Magnoliopsida; order Poales; family Poaceae; genus Triticum; species Triticum urartu. Next base: position 607,430,147 of record NC_053026.1, on the reverse strand, counting down.
GGCAACATTAATTTCACAAGATTCAGCATCGGTAAGAGGAGCAATCAGAGTGCTAATAAAATCATTGTTGTTGGTATTGGTAAAGTCACACAATTTAGTGTTTTCTTGAGCCGTCATGACAAGCAAGCAATCCAACACACAAGAAAACAAGAAACGGGCAAAAAGAGGCAAATAGAGAAAGAGAGGGAGGATAGGGAGAGAGATGGCGAATAAAATGGCAAGGGTCAAGTGGGGGAGAGGAAAACGAGAGGCAAATGGCAAATAATGTAATGCAGGAGATAAGGGTTTGTGATGGGTACTTGGTATGTTGACTTTTGCGTAGGCCTCCCCGGCAACGGCGCCAGAAATCCTTCTTGCTACCTCTTGAGCATTGCGTTGGTTTTCCCTTGAAGAGGAAAGGGTGATGCAGCAAAGTAGCGTAAGTATTTCCCTCAGTATTTGAGAACCAAGGTATCAATCTAGTAGGAGGCTACGCGCGAGTCCCTCGCACCTGCACAAAACAAATAAATCCTCGCAACCAACGCGATAAGGGGTTGTCAATCCCTACACGGTCACTTACGAGAGTGAGATCTGATAGATATGATAAGATAATTTTTTGGTATTTTTATGATAAAGATGCAAAGTAAAATAAAAGGAAATGAAAATAACTAAGTATTGGAACATTTAATATGATGAAGATAGACCCGGGGGCCATAGGTTTCACTAGTGGCTTCTCTCAAGAGCATAGGTATTTTATGGTGGGTGAACAAATTACTGTTGAGAAATTGACAGAATTGAGCATAGTTATGAGAATATCTAGGTATGATCATGTATATAGGCATCACGTCCAAAACAAGTAGACCGACTCCTGCCTGCATCTACTACTATTACTCCACACATCGACCACTATCCATCATGCATCTAGAGTATTAAGTTCAAGAGAACAGAGTAACGCTTTAAGCAAGATGACATGATGTAGAGGGATAAATTCATGCAATATGATAAAAAAACATCTTGTTATCCTCGATGGCAACAATACAATATGTGCCTTGCTGCCCCTACTGTCACTGGGAAAGGACACCGCAAGATTGAACCCAAAGCTAAGCACTTCTCCCATTGCAAGAAAGATCAATCTAGTAGGCCAAACCAAACTGATAATTCGAAGATACTTGCAAAGATAACCAATCATACATAAAAGAATTCAGAGAAGATTCAAATATTGTTCATAGATAAACTTGATCATGAACCCATAATTCATCGGTCTCAACAAACACACCGCAAAAGAAGATTACATCGAATAGATCTCCACAAGAGAGGGGGAGAACTTTGTATTGAGATCCAAAAGGAGAGAAGAAGCCATCTAGCTAATAACTATGGACCTGTAGGTTTGAGGTAAACTACTCACACTTCATCGGAGAGGCTATGGTGTTGATGTAGAAGCCCTCTGTGGTCGATGCCCCCTCTGACGGAGCTCCGGAACAGGCCCCAAGATCTCGTGGATACAGAAAGTTACCGCGGTGGAATTAGGGTTTTGGCTCCGTATCTGGTCGTTTGTGGGTAGTAGGTATATATAGGAGGAAGAAGTACGTCGGTGGAGCAACAGGGGGCCCACGAGGGTGGAGGGCGCACCTGGGGGGTAGGCGTGCCCCCCTACCTCGTGGCCTCCCTGTTGGTTGCTTGACGTAGGGTCCAAGTCTCCTAGATCTTGTTCATTCCAAAAATCACGTTCCACTTGACCCTTCACGGCCTCGGCGGCAGCCGCGTAGTGTTCGTCAGCTACAGGTTCCAGCAGCTCGTCAAGACGAGCGCTGGGGTCGCAAAGGTGCAGGTGGCTGAAGACCCGTGTCAGCGCGGCTGAGGAAAGGACGCAAGACTCTGCCTCCGCCATGGGACCGATGCCCTCCATGACTTCCTCGAGCGCCTTCACCAGGAAGGGAAGCAACTGAGCAGGGCCATCCTCATCGGTGGCCAGCGGCTTCTCCAAGACCTTCTCGTACAGTGTCTTCAGCGCCACCGGGACCTCTCCTCGAAGGTCGATAAGGCCACGCGGTCTTCGGCAAGGACCCTCGCCTTGGCGTCAAGGTCGGCCTCCTTCGCCCTCATCTTCCGCTCCAACTCCTCCAGCCGGTTGCGCTCCGCTGCCTGCGCCTTCGCTAGCTCCCCCAGCTCGGCGTCGCGGCCCTTGATGGCATCCTCCCGGGACTTCATCTCCTCCTCCTTCCCCTGGCGGCCATGTGCTTCTTCCGCGTGTCGGTCGCAGGCCCTTCAGCTCGTCCTCTAGCTCTCGGCAGCGGCCGCGAGCGGCCTCGGCATCCTTCAATGTCGTCTTGCGATCGGCCGCAGCTTTCGCAGCGGTCTTGTCGTGGGTTTGTCACGGCAGATGTCCTCATGAAAGGACTTAGTCGTGGAGCCATCGCAACGGGTTAGCTTAAAGGGGTTAAACCAGACAAGGGGACACGGGTCTTTGTACATTGATTTATAGCTGAAATACTATTCCAAGTAGCCTCCAAGAACCGTTTTATGATTGTTAATCATAAACCGGGTCTTTGTAACACTTCAAGCATCCCATCATTGATCCTTGCGTAGGCGTATCATAGATAAGACTCATGTTTGAAAAAATTAGATAACATTCTGCAGCATAGCCCCCAAAGGCCGGTTTAACTTGGCAAGTTAATCCAGTTTTTAATCCACACCGCCGATTTAGAACAAACGTACATTAGCCCCCAAGTGTCAAGGATAATGCTTGCATTGTTCTGGAGACTTGCACAGAGGGTAGTATTTGAGAGCAAATAGGCATTAGCCCCCAAGTATGAAGTGGATAACTTGTTATATGCTTTATACTTAGTGCATAAATATGTTGTTTTGTTGAATATACCTTCAATGTTGCAGGCTGAACTGAGAAGCAAAGATGCCCAAAACTCTGACTTGCAAGAAAATGTGAAGTCTCAACAAGCCGAAGCTGCAAAAGCCAAAGAGGAGCTGACGCAGGCCCTGGCCGGAATGGAAAAGCTGAAAGAATCCTTCAACCAAGATCGTGCTGAATGGGAAACCGAAAAAGTCGGTTTAACCAAAAGAGCTGTCGATGCCGAGGAAGCCCTGAAACCGGTGGTTGAAGAACTAGCCGATTTGAAGCGCCAAATCAACGCTATGACCTCTGCTATCTTTGGTAAGTGTCTGCTTATGTATATTGCACCAGTCAATGAATCTTAAAACTGACCAAAATGTTGATACAATCTTTGGCAGGAACTCGGATCACTCATCTTGGTGCAGATATGCGGATGAAGCTCAAAGCGGCATATACATTGGTTGAGAAGTTATACTCTGGGTCTCAGCGAGCCATTAGTACGGCGGCTTATAACAAATCGGCGCCAACGTTGATTAAGGAGACCCTTGAGAAGCTGGGCATGTTACCGGCGCGTATTGTCGAGTTGAAGAGAGCCGCTGCGAGAGCAAGAGCATTAACCGCCCTTATTCGAGCCAAGGCCTGGATTCCAGACCTTGAAGCGGAGGATATCATTAAAGGATATCCAGGCGTTAAAGAAGACGGTTCAAACTTTGACAATGATGATCTTCGGCGGCTGACCAAACAGATGCGGCCAGCGGCCAGTAAATTGGCTGAGGACAGCGATTTGTCCCATTTCCAACCGTTTTATGATGCATAAGGGAAAAGACAGCCGGCCGATATCCATGAAGTCGAAGAACTTGTGCCTCCGATTCGTAAGCACACTTATGCCCCTGATATTAACCCTTCTGATCTTATCCATGAGGAAGCAGTGTTCCAAGCTTTAACCGGAATCGATTGGTCAATGGCTGATTTCCAGCGTCCGTGGAGGGATGAAGAAGTGCCTACACCAACTGATCCGCAATCGTCAAACCGTCGTGATGAAGAGTCTTGATCTGGTCGCCGGTTTATATGGCTACTGTGAAAAACAATGGCACTGTTTGAGCCGCTTTGAATCTTCATGTAATAGGATAGCGGAAACTTTGTTTATCTGCCATGCCATCGAGCATGTTTCATAACGCTTTGTGACAATCTGTGCCGCCCTTTAGGATATATTTTATGCATAGCCTATGATGACTTGCCTTCCTGGGTCCAAAAAACTTAAAAGTGTCTAGCGGTTTACCGCTAAACATGTCATAATATCCAAGAAGTATATAGTACTTTAGCTGAATAATCAAGTGTTTGTACAAAAAAATAATGTACAGAACATACCTCATTGATTGACCAAACGTGTATACAGCAAAGGTGTTTAACACCAACCCGATACGTTTGATAATTTCATCTTCATAAAGTTGGTCTATCTATTAAACCGGAGTGGTATAACTACCGGATTTTCTTTATAACACTGGCGATTTAGTCAAACCAGACCGGGTCAATGACCACCGGTTTATAATTGATCATGTGCCAACAACTGGTGGTTGGAAAGCAAGCCGGGTCAAGGACGCCGGTTTATCAAAAAAATACTTATGATTGTCAACAAACAAAATTCAAATAGGAAAATATGCGAGGCTTTTTACGAGTTGCCAGGCTCCAAATCGAGGCTTTTCATGGGCTGCCAGGCCTCTAAGTTAAACTATTTAACAAAGCCTTTTAAGATGGGCCTCCAATTAACCAATCATCGTTTTAACTGTGACAAGTTCAGGGTCTGTAAAAGATTGACTTGTCAAACGTTCGATGGGTCATACCAGGATTACCTGGATATGAGTGGCTTACTTGATGAAGGCAGGTTAACCCGGGGTTTTAGGTGAATACACCAGGCTTCCAAGCCGTGGCTTGATAGCCAATTACGAGGGTCCTTTCAAACTCTTTGTTGTTTTGCAAAAAAGAGCCCCCAAGTAACTTTGTGAGCGATGCTCAACGTGTGCCTTTTGAGTTTGTACTGTGTACAATACTCTCTTTGGCTCCACAAATTTTTCCTTGTGTGGCTGAAATGCCTATCAAGAGGTGTAGCTGTGGTTCAAACATGACCAAGCCCCCTAGTGATTTTATTTATCTTTATGTAGTTGCTAAAGCCGGTTTAACAAAGACTCCGCTTTGACCGTTAACTTGTAAAAGCACACATATGATATAAGAGAGAACAGATACCCCGCTTATAACGGAGGCTCCGGTTTATTATATGGTATATACACTGTCATAAATATGTACAGGTGAAGAGCCTATGGCCTCAAGTATAGTAAGGCCGAAGGAGAGCTATGTTCCATGGCCGCTTTGTCTCCTCCTCCGATTGACGTGAGTCTTCATGCTCTCGAACATCAATGAGGTAGTAGGATCCGTTGTGCAGATTTTTGCTGACCACAAAGGGTCCTTCCCAAGGGGGGGATAACTTGTGCATATCAGTCTGATCCTGGATGAGCCGGAGCACCAAATCACCTTCTTGAAAGGTTCTAGTTTTAACCCGGCGGCTGTGATAACGTCAAAGATCTTGTTGATAAATTGCTGAACGTGCTGCTGCAAGATCCCGCTCTTCATCCAACAGGTCCAGAGAATCCTGACGTGCCTTCTCATTATCAGCTTCAACATAAGCTGCCACATGAGGCGAATCGTGACGGATATCACTAGGAAGAACCGCCTCCGCTCCATAAACCATGAAGAAAGGCGTGTAACCCGTAGACCTATTGGGTGTGGTGTTGATGCTCCATAACACAGAAGGTAGCTCCTCGACCCAACAACCCGGCGTCCGCTTTAAGGGAACCATAAGCCTTGGTTTGATACCCCGTAGAATTTCTTGATTTGCCCTTTCCGCTTGACCATTAGATTGGGGGTGAGCCACTGATGCTAGATCAAGCCGGATGTGCTCACGTTGACAGAATTCTTCCATCTCTCCTTTTGATAAGTTAGTACCATTATCTGTTATAATGCTATGTGGAAAGCCATACCGGAATATCACCTTTTTGATGAATTGAACCACCGTGGCTGCATCACACTTGCTGACTGGCTCTGCCTCTACCCATTTAGTGAATTTATCAACTGCTACTAATAGGTGGGTCTTCTTATCCTTGGAGCGCTTGAAGGGTCCAACCATATCCAGCCCCCAAGTTGCAAACGGCCATGTAATTGGAATCATCCGCAACTCTTGAGCCGGAACGTGCGCACGGCGGGCAAACTTTTGACATCCATCACATCTTTTGACTAAATCCTCCGCATCAGCATGCGCCGTCAACCAGTAAAAACCGTGGCGAAAAGCTTTGGCAACCAACAACTTTGAACCGGCGTGGTGACCGCAATCCCCTTCATGAATTTCTCGCAAAATCTCACAACCTTCTTGAGGAGAAACGCATCACTGAATTGCTCCTGAAACACTGTAATGATGTAACTCCCCGTTGAGTATGGTCATGGACTTGGAACACCGGATTATCTGTTGAGCCAACATTTCCTCAGCTGGTAACTCGCCCCGGTTCATGTAATCCAGATATGGGATCGTCCAATCCGGTATGGCATGCAGAGCTGCCACCAACTGAGCCTCCGGATCAGGAATAGCCAAATCTTCTTCGGTTGGTATTTTGACTGACGGATTGTGCAATACATCAAGAAAGACATTGGGCGGAACCGGTTTACGTTGGGAACCAAGACGACTTAAAGCATCCGCCGCTTCATTCTTCCGCCGGTCTATATGGTCCACCTGATAACCTTTAAAGTGACCAGCCACTGCGTCCACCTCTCGCCGATATGCAGCCATGAGTGGGTCCTTAGAATCCCAAGTGCCAGACACTTGCTGAGCCACTAGATCTGAATCGCCGAAGCACTTAACCCGGCTCAAATTCATCTCTTTAGCCATCCGAAGACCGTGGAGTAAAGCCTCATATTCAGCTGCATTGTTAGTACAAGGGAACATTAAACGGAGGACATAACAAAACTTGTCACCTCGTGGGGAAGTTAATACGACTCCAGCCCCCGAACCCTCTAAATGTCTGGACCCATCAAAATGAATAGTCCAATATGTATTATCTGGTTTCTCCTCAGGTGCCTGTAACTCCGTCCAATCGTTGATGAAATCCACGAGTGCCTGGGACTTGATCGCCATGCGGGGTATATATTTGAGCCCGTGAGGTCCAAGCTCAATGGCCCGCTTGGCAATCCGGCCAGTTGCCTCTCTGTTTTGAATGATGTCGCCCAGAGGAGCTAAACTGGCCACTGTGATAGGATGGCCCTGAAAATAGTGTTTGAGCTTCCGGCTTTCCATAAACACCCCATACATCAGTTTCTGCCAATGTGGATACCTCTGCTTTGACTCAATGAGCACCTCACTGATATAATAAACCAGCCGTTGAACCGGATACTCTTTGCCAGGCTCCTTGCGCTCTACCACAATGGCTACGCTGACAGCCCGGGCATTAGCAGCCACATATAATAATAATGGCTCTTTATCGATCGGTGCTGCCAGCACGGGCGGTTCCACTAGCTGCCTCTTCAGATCTTCAAACGCCTTATCAGCTGCCTCACTCCAGACAAAGTTATTTGTTTTCTTGAGCATCTGATATAAGGGGATGGCCTTCTCTCCAAGGCGGCTGATAAACCGGCTCAAGGCTGTAATCCGGCCGGCCAGATGTTGAACATCGTTAATACACACCGGTTTAGCCAAGGATGTAATTGCTGCAATCTTTTCCGGATTAGCCTCAATGCCTTTGTTTGAAACCAGAAAGCCTAAGAGCTTGCCTGCCAGGACACCGAAAACACACTTCTCCGGATTGAGCATCATCTTGTAAACCCGGAGATTGTCAAAGGTTTCCCGTAGATCATCTATCAATGTCCCCTCCTTTCTGGATTTGACCACAATATCATCCACATACGCATGAACATTGCGCCCAATTTGCTTATGAAGGCAATTCTGAACACATCGCTGGTAAGTTGCCTGGGCACTCTTGAGTCCAAAGGGCATGGAAACATAGCAGAAGGCTCCAAAGGGAGTTATAAAGGCTGTCTTCTCCTGGTCCTTAACTGCCATTTTGATCTGATGATAACCAGAGTAAGCATCCAAAAAACACAAATGGTCACAACCCACCGTAGCATCAATTATCTGATCAATGCGAGGGAGAGCAAAGGGGTCTGCAGGGCAAGCCTTGTTTAAATCTATGTAGTCCACACACATGCGCCAAGTGCCGTTTTTCTTAAGAACCAGCACTGGATTGGCTAACCACTCTGGATGAAAAACTTCGACAATAAATCCAGCAGCCAATAGACGGGCTACCTCTTCACCTATAGCCTTGCATCTTTCCTCGTTGAAACGGCAGAGGAACTGTCGGACTGGTTTGAACTTAGGATCAATGTTGAGTGTGTGCTCAGCGAGTTCTCTCGGTACACCTGGCATGTCAGAAGGTTTCCATGCAAAGATGTCCCGATTCTCATAGATGAACTCGATGAGCGAGCTTTCCTATTTGGGATCCAGGTTAGCGCTGATGCTGAACTGTTTGGATGAATCGCCAGGGACAAAGTCAACCATCTTAGTGTCTGTAGCTGATTTGAACTTCAATGTTGGATCATGTTCCATAGTTGGCTTTTTTAAGGAGGTCATGTCTGCTGGATCAACTTGCTCCTTATAGAATTTTAACTCCTCCGTGGCACAAACCGACTCAGCATAAGCCACATCGCCTTCTTCACACTCCAAAGCAATCTTTCTACTTCCATGTAATGTGATAGTCCCCTTATGACCTGGCATTTTAAGCTGTAGGTAAACATAACATGGCCTTGCCATAAACTTGTTGGAAATATGCCCTAGAGGCAATAATAAATTGATTATTATTATATTTCCTTGTTCATGATAATCGTTTATTATCCATGCTAGAATTGTATTGATAGGAAACTCAGATACATGTGTGGATACATAGACAACACCATGTCCTAGTAAGCCTCTAGTTGACTAGCTCGTTGATCAATAGATGGTTACGGTTTCCTGACCATGGACATTGGATGTCATTGATAACGGGATCACATCATTAGGAGAATGATGTGATGGACAAGACCCAATCCTAAGCATAGCACTAGATCATGTAGTTCGTATGCTAAAGCTTTTCTAATGTCAAGTATCATTTCCTTAGACCATGAGATTGTGCAACTCCCGGATACCGTAGGAGTGCTTTGGGTGTGCCAAACATCACAACGTAACTGGGTGACTATAAAGGTACACTACGGGTATCTCCAAAAGTGTCTGTTGGGTTGGCACGAATCGAGACCGGATTCTGATAAATGGCTCGAGGCCATATAATCCGAGAGAGGATCCATATATGAAAACAAAGTGTAGACTTTGGAAGAACTACTTGATGGTCGTAAGGCTGTTAGGTACATATGGATTTTAAAAGGAAGATGGACAATGATGGTAAGTATCACCATTAAGAAAGCTCGACTTGTCATTAAGATGTTTTCCGACAAGTTCAAGGAGTTGACTACGATGAGACTTTCTCACTCGTAGCGATGCTAAGAGTCTGTTGGAATTATATTAGCGATTACTGCATTATTTATGAAATCTTGCAGATAGGATGTCAAAACATTGTTTCCTCGACGATTTTCTTGAGGAAAGGTTGTATGTGATACAACCGGAAGGTTTTGTCAATCCTGAAAGATGCTAATAAGTATGCAAAGCTCCAGCAATCCTTCTGAGGACTGGAGTAAGCATCTCGGAGTTGGAATGTATGCTTTGATGAGATGATCAAAGATTTTTTGGTGTATACAAAGTTTATGAGAAACTTGTATTTCCAAAGAAGTGAGTGGGAGCACTATAGAATTTCTGATAAATATATGTTGTTGACATATTGTTGATCAGAAATGGCGTAGAATTTCTGGAAAGCATATAGGGTTATTTGGAAAGTGTTTTTCAATGGAAAGCCTGGATTAAGCTACTTGAACATTGAGCATCAAGATCTATAAGGATAGATCAAAATGCTTAATAGTACTTTCAAATGAGCACATACCTTGACATGATCTTGAAGGTGTTCAAGATGGATCAGTCAAATAAGGAGTTCTTGCCTGAGTTGTAAGGTATGAAGTTAAGACTTAAAGCTCGACCACGGCAGAAGAAAGAGAAAGGACGAAGGTCGTCCCCTATGCTTTTATCATAGGCTCTCTACAGTATGCTATGCTGTGTACCGCACCTGAAGTGTGCCTTGCCATGAGTTAGTCAAGGGGTACAAGAGTGATCTAAGAATGGATCACAAGACAGCGGTCAAAGTTATCCTTAGTAACTAGTGGACTAAGGAATTTTCTCGATTATGGAGGTGATAAAGAGTTCGACGTAAAGAGTTACGTCGATGCAAGCTTAACACCTATCCGGATAGCTCTGAGTAGAGATGCCGGATACGTATAATGGAGCAACAATTTAGAATAGCTCCAAGTAGAACAGTTATTTGGAATAGCTCCAAATAGAACGTGGTAGCTACATCTAGGAGATGACATAGAGATTTGTAAAGCACACACGGATCTGAAAGGTTCAGACCCGTTGACTAAAACCTCTCTCACAAGCAACATGATCAAACCCAGAACTCATTGAGTGTTAATCACATAGTGATGTGAACTAGATTATTGACTCTAGTAAACTCTTTGGATGTTGGTCACGTGGCGATGTGACCTGTGAGTGTTAATCACATGGCGATGTGAACTAGATTATTGACTCTAGTGCAAGTGGGAGACTGTTGGAAATATGCCCTAGAGGCAATAATAAATTGATTATTATTATATTTCCTTGTTCATGATAATCGTTTATTATCCATGCTAGAATTGTATTGATAGGAAACTCAGATACATGTGTGGATACATAGACAACACCATGTCCCTAGTAAGCCTCTAGTTGACTAGCTCGTTGATCAATAGATGGTTATGGTTTCCTGACCATGGACATTGGATGTCATTGATAACGGGATCACATCATTAGGAGAATGATGTGATGGACAAGACACAATCCTAAGCATAGCACTAGATCGTGTAGTTCGTATGCTAAAGCTTTTCTAGTGTCAAGTATCATTTCCTTAGACCATGAGATTGTGCAACTCCCAGATACCGTAGGAGTTCTTTGGGTGTGCCAAACGTCACAACGTAACTGGGTGACTATAAAGGTACACTACGGGTATCTCCGAAAGTGTCTGTTGGGTTGGCACGAATCGAGACTGGGATTTGTCACTCCGTGTGACGGAGAGGTATCTCTGGGCCCACTCGGTAGGACATCATCATAATGTGCACAATGTGACCAAGGAGTTGATCACGGGATGATGTGTTACGGAACGAGTAAAGAGACTTGCCGGTAACGAGATTAAACAAGGTATCGGGATACCGACGATCGAATCTCGGGCAAGTATCGTACCGATAGACAAAGGGAATTGTATACGGGATTGATTAAGTCCTTGACATCGTGGTTCATCCGATGAGATCATCGTGGAATATGTGGGAGCCAACATGGGTATCCAGATCCCGCTGTTGGTTATTGACCGGAGAACGTCTCGGTCATGTCTGCATGTCTCCCAAACCCGTAGGGTCTACACACTTAAGGTTCGATGACGCTAGGGTTATAAAGGAAGTTTGTATGTGGTTACCGAATGTTGTTCGGAGTCCCGGATGAGATCCCGGACGTCACGAGGAGCTCCGGAATGGTCCGGAGGTAAAGATTTATATATGGGAAGTCCTGTTTTGGTCACCGGAAAGGTTTCGGGTTTTATCGGTAACGTACCGGGACCACCGGGAGGGTCCCGGGGGTCCACCAAGTGGGGCCACCAACCCCGGAGGTTTGCATGGGCCAAGAGTGGTGAGGGACCAGCCCCTGAGTGGGCTGGTGCGCCTCCCACATGGCCCAAGGCGCAGCAAAGGAGGAGAAGGGGAAACCCTAGGCTCAGATGGGCCTAAGGCCCACCCTAGGGGGCGCCCCCCCTCTCCCCCTCTTGGCCGCCTCCCCTTTCCCATCTAGGGCTGCCGCCCCCCCTAGGGGTGGGAACCCTAGAGGGGGCGCACCCTCCTCCCTCTCCCCTATATATAGTGAGGCCTAGGGGCTGCCCATTGAACGCGATTAGATCTCTCTCGTTGGTGCAGCCCTCCCTCTCTTTCTTCTCATATCCCGTGGTGCTTGGCGAAGCCCTGCAGGATTGCCACACTCCTCCACCACCACCACGCCGTTGTGCTGCTGCTGGATGGAGTCTTCCTCAACCTCTCCCTCTCTCCTTGCTGGATCAAGGCATGGGAGACGTCACCGGGCTGTACGTGTGTTGAACGCGGAGGTGCCGTCCGTTCGGCACTAGGATCTCCGGTGATTTGGATCACGACGAGTACGACTCCATCAACCCCGTTCTCTTGAACGCTTCCGCTTAGCAATCTACAAGGGTATGTAGATGCACTCTCCTTCCCCTCGTTGTTGGTCTCTCCATAGATAGATCTTGGTGACACGTAGGAAAATTTTGAATTTATGTTACGTTACCCAACAGTGGCATCATGAGCTAGGTCTATGCGTAGTTTCTATGCACGAATAGAACACAAAGTAGTTGTGGGCGTTGATTTTGTTCAATATGCTTACCGTTACTAGTCCAATCTTGATTCGGTGGCATTGTGGGATGAAGCGGCCCGGACCGACCTTACACGTACTCTTACGTGAGACTGGTTCCACCGACTGACATGCACTAGTTGCATAAGGTGGCTAGCGGGTGTCTGTCTCTCCCACTTTAGTCGGATCGGATTCGATGAAAAGGGTCCTTATGAAGGGTAAATAGCAATTGGCATATCACGTTGTGGTCTTTTCGTAGGTAAGAAATGTTCTTGCTAGAAACCCATAGCAGCCATGTAAAACATGCAAACAACAATTAGAGGACGTCTAACTTGTTTTTGCAGGGTATGCTATGTGATGTGATATGGCCAAAAGGATGTGATGAATGATATATGTGATGTATGAGATTGATCATGTTCTTGTAATAGGAATCACGACTTGCATGTCGATGAATATGACAACCGGCAGGAGCCATAGGAGTTGTCTTAATTTATTTATGACCTGCGTGTCAACATAAACATCATGTAATTACTTTACTTTATTGCTAACCGTTAGCTATAGTAGTAGAAGTAATAGTTGACGAGACAACTTCATGAAGACACGATGATAGAGATCATGATGATGGAGATCATGGTGTCATGCCGGTGACAAGATGATCATGGAGCCCCAAGATGGAGATCAAAGGAGCTATATGATATTGGCCATATCATGTCACTATTATTTGATTGCATGTGATGTTTATCATGTTTATGCATCTTGTTTACTTAGAACGACGGTAGTAAATAAGATGATCCCTCATAATAATTTCAAGAAAGTGTTCCCCCTAACTGTGCACCGTTGCGACAGTTCGTTGTTTCGAAGCACCACGTGATGATCGGGTGTTAGATTCTTACGTTCACATACAACGGGTGTAAGACAGATTTACACACGCGAAACACTTAGGTTGACTTGACGAGCCTAGCATGTGTACAGACATGGCCTCGGAACACAGAAGACCGAAAGGTCGAGCATGAGTCGTATAGAAGATACGATCAACATGAAGATGTTCACCGATGTTGACTAGTCCGTCTCACGTGATGATCGGACACGGCCTAGTTGATTCGGATCATGTAATCACTTAGATGACTAGAGGGATGTCTATCTGAGTGGGAGTTCATAAGATGAACTTAATTATCCTGAACATAGTCAAAAGGTCTTCGCAAATTATGTCGTAGCTCGTGCTTCAGTTCTACTGTTTAGATATGTTCCTAGAGAAAATTTAGTTGAAAGTTGATAGTAGCAATTACGCGGACTAGGTCCGTAAACTAAGGATTGTCCTCATTGCTTCATAGAAGGCTTATGTCCTTAATGCACCGCTCAGTGTGCTGAACCTCGAACGTTGTCTGTGGATGTTGCGAACATCTGACATACACATTTTGATAACTACGTGATAGTTCAGTTAAACGGTTTAGAGTTGAGGCACCGAAGACGTTTTGTAACGTCACGGAACATATGAGATGTTTTGAGGGCTGAAATTGGGATTTCAGGCTCGTGCCCACGTCAAGAGGTATAAGACCTTCGACGATTTTCTTAGCCTACAAACTAAGGAGAAAAGCTCAATTGTTGTGCTTGTGCTCAGATTGTCTGAGTACAACAATCGCTTGAATCGAGTGGGAGTTGATCTTCCAGATGAAATAGTGATGGTTCTCCGAAGTCATTACCACCAAGCTGCTAGAGCTTCGTGATGAACTATGATATATCAGGGACATATATGATGATCCTTGAGATATTCGCGATGTTTGACACCGCGAAAGTAGAAATCAAGAAGGAGCATCAATTGTTGATGGTTGGTGAAACCACTAGTTTCAAGAAGGGCAAGGGAACAAAGGGATACTTCATGAAACGGCAATTCAGCTGCTACTCTAGTGAAGAAACCCAAGGTTGAACCCAAACCCGAGACTGAGTGCTTCTGTAATAAGGGGAACAGCCACTGGAGCAGAATTACCCTAGATACTTGGTAGATGAGAAGGCTGGCAAGGTCGATAGAAGTATATTGGATATACATTGTGTTAATGTGTACTTTACTAGTACTCCTAGTAGCACCAGGGTATTAGATACCGGTTCAGTTGCTAAGTGTTAGTAACTCGAAATAAAAGCTACGGAATAAACGGAGACTAGCTAAAGGTGAGATGACGATATGTGTTGGAAGTATTTCCAAGGTTGATCAAATATCGTACGCTCCCTCTACCATCGAGATTGGTATTAAAACCTAAATAATTGTTATTTGGTGTTTGCGTTGAGCATAGACATGACTGGATTATGTCTATCGCAATACGATTATTCATTTAAGGAGAATAATGGTTACTCTGTTTATTTGAATAATACCTTCAATGGTCTTGCACCTAAAATGAATGGTTCATTGAATCTCGATCGTAGTGATACACATGTTCATGCCAAAAGATAGTAATGATAGTACCACCTACTTGTGGCACTGCCACGTAAGTCATATCAGTATAAAACGCATGAAGAAGCTCCATGTTGATGGATCTTTGGGCTCACTCGTTTTTGAAAGGTTTGAGACATGCGAACCATGTCTATTGGTGTATATGCATGAAGAAACTCCATGCAAATGGACCGTTTGGACTCACTTGATTTTGAATCACTTGAGACATGCAAATCATACCACATGGGCAAGATGACTGAAAGCCTCGTTTTCAGTAAAATGGAACTAGAAAGCAACTTGTTGGAAGTAATACATTTTGATGTGTGCAGTCCAATGAGTGCTGAGGCGTGTAGTGGATATCGTTATGTTCTTACTTCACTGATGATTTGAGTAGATGTTGAGTATATTTACTTGATAAATCACGAGTCTGAATTATTGAAAGGTTCAAGTAATTTCAGGGTGAAGTTGAAAGATCGTCGTGACAAGAGGATAAAATATCTATGATATGATCATAGAGATGAATATCTGAATTACGAGTTTGGCACAGAATTAAGACATTGTGGAAATTGTTTCACAACTAATACAGCCTGGAACACCATAGTGTGATGGTGTGTCCGAACATCATAACTGCACCCTATTGGATATGATGCATACCATGATGTCTCTTATCGAATTACCACGATAGTTTATGGGTTAGGCATTAGAGACAACCACATTCACTTTAAATAGGGCACCACATAATTCCGATGAGATGACACCGTATGAACTATGGTTTAGAGAAACCTAAGCTATCATTTCGTAGAAGTTTGGGGCTGCGACGCTTATGTGAAAAAGTTTCAGGCTGATAAGCTCGAACCCAAAGCGGATAAATGCATCTTCATAGGACACCCAAAACAGTTGGGTATACCTCCTGTCTCAGATCCGAAAGCAATAAGGGATTGTTTCTAGAGTCGGGTCCTTTCTCGAGGAAAAGTTTCTCTCGAAAGAATTGAGTGGGAGGATGGTGGAGACTTGATGAGGTTATTGAACCGTCTCTTCAACTAGTGTGTGGCAGGGCACAGGAGTTGTTCCTGTGGCACCTACACCAATTGAAGTGGAAGCTTATGATAGTGATCATGAAACTTCAGATCAAGTCACTACCAAACCTCATGGGATGACAAGGATGCGTACTACTTCAGAGTGGTACGTAATCCTGTCTTGGAAGTCATGTTGCTAGACAACAATGAACCTACGAGCTATGGAGAAGCGATGGTGGGCCCGGATTCTGATAAATGGCTCGAGGCCATATAATCCGAGAGAGGATCCATATATGAAAACAAAGTGTAGACTTTGGAAGAACTACTTGATGGTCGTAAGGCTGTTAGGTACATATGGATTTTAAAAGGAAGACGGACAATGATGGTAAGTATCACCATTAAGAAAGCTCGACTTGTCATTAAGATGTTTTCCGACAAGTTCAAGGAGTTGACTACGATGAGACTTTCTCACTCGTAGCGATGCTAAGAGTCTGTTGGAATTATATTAGCGATTACTGCATTATTTATGAAATCTTGCAGATAGGATGTCAAAACATTGTTTCCTTCGACGATTTTCTTGAGGAAAGGTTGTATGTGATACAACCGGAAGGTTTTGTCAATCCTGAAAGATGCTAATAAGTATGCAAAGCTCCAGCAATCCTTCTGAGGACTGGAGTAAGCATCTCGGAGTTGGAATGTATGCTTTGATGAGATGATCAAAGATTTTGGGTGTATACAAAGTTTATGAGAAACTTGTATTTCCAAAGAAGTGAGTGGGAGCACTATAGAATTTCTGATGTATATGTTGTTGACATATTGTTGATCAGAAATGACGTAGAATTTCTGGAAAGCATATAGGGTTATTTGGAAAGTGTTTTTCAATGGAAAGCCTGGATTAAGCTACTTGAACATTGAGCATCAAGATCTATAAGGATAGATCAAAACGCTTAATGGTACTTTCAAATGAGCACATACCTTGACATGATCTTGAAGGTGTTCAAGATGGATCAGTCAAAGAAGGAGTTCTTGCCTGAGTTGTAAGGTATGAAGTTAAGACTTAAAGCTCGACCACGGCAGAATAGAGAGAAAGGACGAAGGTCGTCCCCTATGCTTAAGACATAGGCTCTACAGTATGCTATGCTGTGTACCGCACCTGAAATGTGCCTTGCCATGAGTCAGTCAAGGGGTACAAGAGTGATCTAAGAATGGATCACAGGACAGCGGTCAAAGTTATCCTTAGTAACTAGTGGACTAAGGAATTTTCTCGATTATGGAGGTGGTAAAAGAGTTCGTCGTAAAGGGTTACGCCGATGCAAACTTTGACACTAATCCAGATATTCTGAGTAGTAAACTGGATTCGTATAGTAGAACAGTTATTTGGAATAGCTCCAAATAGAACGTTGTAGCTGCATCTAGGAGATGACATAGAGATTGAAAGCACACACGGATCTGAAAGATTCAGACCCGTTGACTATAAACTCTCTCACAAGCAAACATGATCAAACCCAGAAATCATCGAGTGTAATCACATGGAATGTGAACTAGATTATTGACTCTAGTAAACTCTTTGGGTGTTAGTCACATGGGATGTGACCTGTGAGTGTTAATCACATGGCGATGTGAACTAGATTATTGACTCTAGTGCAAGTGGGAGACTGTTGGAAATATGCCCTAGAGGCAATAATAAATAAGTTATTATTATATTTCCTTGTTCATGATAATCGTTTATTATCCATGCTAGAATTGTATTGATAGGAAACTCAGATACATGTGTGGATACATAGACAACACCATGTCCCTAGTAAGCCTCTAGTTGACTAGCTCGTTGATCAATAGATGGTTACGGTTTCCTGACCATGGACATTGGATGTCGTTGATAACGGGATCACATCATTAGGAGAATGATGTGATGGACAAGACCCAATCCTAAGCATAGCACAGATCGTGTAGTTCGTGCTAAAGCTTTTCTAATGTCAAGTATCATTTCCTTAGACCATGAGATTGTGCAACTCCCGGATACCGTAGGAGTGCTTTGGGTGTGCCAAACGTCACAACGTAACTGGGTGACTATAAAGGTGCACTACGGGTATCTCCGAAAGTGTCTGTTGGGTTGGCACGAATCGAGACTGGGATTTGTCACTCCGTGTGACGGAGAGGTATCTCTGGGCCCACTCGGTAGGACATCATCATAATGTGCACAATGTGACCAAGGAGTTGATCACGGGATGATGTGTTACGGAACGAGTAAAGAGACTTGCCAGTAACGAGATTGAACAAGGTATCGGGATACCGACGATCGAATCTCGGGCAAGTATCGTACCGATAGACAAAGGGAATTGTATACGGGATTGATTAAGTCCTTGACATCGTGGTTCATCCGATGAGATCATCGTGGAATATGTGGGAGCCAACATGGGTATCCAGATCCCGCTGTTGGTTATTGACCGGAGAACGTCTCGGTCATGTCTGCATGTCTCCCGAACCCGTAGGGTCTACACACTTAAGGTTCGATGACGCTAGGGTTATAAAGGAAGTTTGTATGTGGTTACCGAATGTTGTTCGGAGTCCCGGATGAGATCCCGGATGTCACGAGGAGCTCCGGAATGGTCCGGAGGTAAAGATTTATATATGGGAAGTCCTATTTTGGTCACCGGAAAGGTTTCGGGTTTTATCGGTAACATACCGGGACCACCGGGAGGGTCCCGGGGGTCCACCAAGTGGGGCCACCAACCCCGGAGGTTTGCATGGGCCAAGAGTGGTGAGGGACCAGCCCCTGAGTGGGCTGGTGCACCTCCCACAAGGCCCAAGGCGCAGCAAAGGAGGAGAAGGGGAAACCCTAGGCTCAGATGGGCCTAAGGCCCACCCTAGGGGGCGCCCCCCCTCTCCCCCTCTTGGCCGCCTCCCCTTTCCCATCTAGGGCTGCCCCCCCCTAGGGGTGGGAACCCTAGAGGGGGCGCACCCTCCTCCCTCTCCCCTATATATAGTGAGGCCTAGGGCCTGCCCATTGAACGCGGTTAGATCTCTCTCGTTGGTGCAGCCCTCCCTCTCTTTCTCCTCATATCCCGTGGTGCTTGGCGAAGCCCTGCAGGATTGCCACACTCCTCCACCACCACCACGCCGTTGTGCTGCTGCTGGATGGAGTCTTCCTCAACCTCTCCCTCTCTCCTTGCTGGATCAAGGCATGGGAGACGTCACCGGGCTGTACGTGTGTTGAACGCGGAGGTGCCGTCCGTTCGGCACTAGGATCTCCGGTGATTTGGATCACGACGAGTACGACTCCATCAACCCCGTTCTCTTGAACGCTTCCTCTTAGCGATCTACAAGGGTATGTAGATGCACTCTCCTTCCCCTCGTTGCTGGCTCTCCATAGATAGATCTTGGTGACACGTAGGAAAATTTTGAATTTATGCTACGTTACCCAACAAAACTTAGCATAAACCGGCCGCCCAAACAAGGCGTGGTACGGACTTTTGATCTTCACCACCTCAAATGTCAATGTTTCTGACCTTGAATCGTAGTCATCTCCAAAAGCTACCTCCAAAGCTATCTTACCAACAGGATATGCAGACTTACCAGGCACCACACCATGAAATACCGTATTCGATGGTTTAAGATCCTTATCTGTCAACCCCATACGGCGGAATGTATCATAATACAAAATATTGATACTACTTCCCCCATCCATGAGCACTTTAGTGAACTTGTATCCCCCAACTTGAGGGGCTACCACCAAGGCCAAATGACCTGGATTATCAACCCGGGGCGGGTGATTCTCTCTACTCCACAAAATAGGTTGCTCCGACCAACATAAATACTGAGGTACTACCGGCTCAACAGAGTTGACTGCCCTTTTGTGAAGCTTCTGATCACGTTTGCACAAACTAGTAGTGAAGACATGATATTGCCCGTTGTTCAGCTATTTGGGATTGCTCTGATAACCCGACTACTGCTGCTGCTGCTGACTCCCTTGATGGTTGTAACCTCCCTGGTTGCCTTGGTGTCCTTGATTGACGTGTCCGGTTTGATTGCCTGGAAACCCTGAACCGGAACCACCACCTCCGTAACCCATCCCGTGGAAACCTCCTCCTGAACTGCCGGGCGGGCCGCTGTCATATTGGAACATATTGGAATTCTTGAAATCCCGCATGATATAACAATCTTTCCAGAGATGTGATGCCGGTTTCTCCTTCGATCCATGCTTTGGACAGGGCTGATTTAACAAACGCTCCAAATTGTTGCCTGGACCTCCACCCCCCTGGGGCTGCTTGCCTTTACGGTGCTGGCCATTCTCCTGCGCATTGGTATTTGCGACAAAGTCCAAACTACTGTTGGCCTTGCGCTTACCAGTGTTTCCATGGCCCGCCGGATTATGTTGTTGGCCTTTAGCATTGTCGTTCTTCTTACCCTTCTCCGGTTTGTCCTCCTCTGAATACGAATCCTTGGTATTATCTGAATCGGCATATTTAACCAAAGCGGCCATGAGTGTTGACATGTCGTTGCAGTGACGTTTGAGCCTTCCCAACTTCTGTTTCAACGGTTTGAAACGGCAATTGCCCTCTAACGTTAACACTGCGGTGTCTGCATTGATACGATCTGATGAATGCAAAATCGCCGAGACCCATTTGACCCAATGGGTCGTGGACTCCCCTTCCTCTTGGACACAAGCGGCCAGATCTACAATTGACATTGGCTACTTACACGTATCCTTGAAGTTCTGGATAAACTGGTGCTTCAGTTCGGCCCATGATCCAACAGAGTTGGTCGGCAAGCTCTTCAACCAAGTGCGACATGTTCCTTCCAACATCATGGTGAAATATTTAGCACACACCGCCTCATCGACATCTAACATCTCCATTGCCATCACATAGCTCTCCACCCACGCCTCTGGGTGCAAATCGGCGGTGGAATTTGGTACCTTACGAGGTCCCTTGAAATCCTTGGGTAGTCGCACATTACGCAAAGCGGGAGTTAAACACGGTACCCCTAAGGAACTGAACATCGCCCCTGGCTCCACGGAGGCGGTGGGGTGAACCGGAGTATGCTGTCGTGCTCCGTGTCGAGCTGTCAACTCGGCCTCTCGACGTGCGCGGCCATGGTCCATAACATCTCGCGCATTAGCACCTCCCCCAGATGGGTTGTTCCCTCATGGCGAATTTCGGCGATGTGCACTACTGGACACGGCCGGTGTTGGGTAACGTAGCAGAAATTCAAAATTTTCTACGCATCACCAAGATCAATCTATGGAGAGACTAGCAACGACGGGAAGGAGAGTGCATCTACATACCCTTGTAGATCGCTAAGCGGAAGCATTCAAGAGAACGGGGTTGATGGAGTCGTACTCGTCGTGATTCAAATCACCGATGATCCTAGCGCCGAACGGACGGCACCTCCGCGTTCAACACACGTACGGAAGGGAGACGTCTCCCATGCCTTGATCCAGCAAGGAGGAGGGAGAGGTTGATGGAGATCCAGCAGCACGACGGCGTGGTGGAAGTAGCGGGATTCCAACAGGGCTTCGTTAAGCGCTGCGGGAGGAGGTAGATGTGTCACGGGAGGGAGAGGGAGGTGCCAGGCCTTAGATTAGTTTGCTCCTCCTTTTCCCCACTATATATAGGGCCAAGGGAGAGGGGGAGGCGCAGCCCTTGCCCCTTCCTCCAAGGAAGGGTGCGGCCAAGGGTGGGGAGGAGTCCATCCTCCCCAAGGCACCTCGGAGGTGCCTTCCCCTTTTAGGACTCTCCTCTTTTCCCATCTCTTGGCGCATGGGCCTCTTGGGGCTGGTGCCCTTGGCCCATATAGGCCAAG
>NC_053026.1:607367868-607407479 GCF_003073215.2 Triticum urartu | reverse complement strand
CGAAACCCTAGCCACCCGATCCGCCCGAAACCCTAGCCGCCCGATCCGCCGCCAACCCCGCCGCCCGATCCACCCCGCCACCTTGCGCCACGTCGCCGCCCCGCCGCCGCCACCGTCCCATTCTACGAGGTAGCCACCGTTTTAAAAAACGATTGGTTTTTCGTAAACCTAGATCTCGTTTTTTTAGAAACGGTTTTATTTCAGTTTTCACGGTTTATTTATTTTGTGGACGTTCGTCCGTACGTTCGTTTTAACGAACAACGTTCATCCATTAGCCACAGACAGTGAACGTTCGTTTGTTAGCCCGTTTGTCAGTTTTTCTTTTTCCAAGGTTTTCGGCGATTATTTTCGATCGCGATTTCTGCCCTGATTTTCGTTTTAGTTTATCTTTTCGCTCGTTTGTCGGAATCAGGCGATTCAAGCGCCTAGATATTTGTCTCGAAGCCCTCTTTATGTTTAGCCAACTTGAACAAGATTTTGGCACTGTAAAATTTGACTTTAGTTCAGATTAGTAATCGAATCTTGTTTCTTTCGCGGTTTGAGTTTCTTTGCTCCGTTTGATTTGATTCTT
Organism: Triticum urartu; assembly: GCF_003073215.2. Taxonomy (NCBI): domain Eukaryota; kingdom Viridiplantae; phylum Streptophyta; class Magnoliopsida; order Poales; family Poaceae; genus Triticum; species Triticum urartu. The sequence goes on along the minus strand of NC_053026.1, from coordinate 607,406,908 downwards.
TTTGCAAACCGGAGTTCTTCAGTTGAACTTTCTGGTTAGATCTTCTTATTTGAGTTTTACCCGTGCATATTTGCTAGATTGATTATGTATGCTATTGTTTGTTTGCGATAGAACACCCGGAGTGCGAAGCGTGCTACTACGAGTCTCTAGGATTTGCAGATCGTCAGCAAGGCAAGTAACACTTTGATCATACCCCTTTATCACCCAATTTTTATGCATTAGTTTCAACCCTCACACATTGCATGAGTAGGATCTCTTAACTTGTGGGTCTGGGAAGTAGATGATGAGGTAGAACCTATTACCTGTTTTATTATCAAACCCTGGGAGTTACTTCTACGTTAGGCTTATACTGCCATGCTATGCTCGTAGACATGGATTGGGTTTGAGTGTATCCATGACAGTTGAGAGATTGTTAATTAATGGTTCAACTTAAGGTGGCAACTTTAATACACATCTAGGTGGATTGCTTGTGGGCACCTGGAGAATCCAGTGTTGTCCTAGGATATCCCAGAGTGCCCGTGTGATCATCCTACGTTCTGCCACCCAGGCTCAAAGGGATCATAAGATTATTTCATGCTAGAAACTTCCGTGTGCAGCCACAAGCTATTATGGGCTCTATCATAGTTGAGTAAGTTGTGGGAAACCTTTCCATGATGGGCTAGCAGATGTAGGGGATTGTAGGTGTACCGGCCTATCTATCGGTTAAGGGGACCTCTTCGGAAAGACTGTGTCTCGGTCATACGTTTCTCAAACACCATGCAGTGCGAGAAATACAACGGAGGAGATCGAGTCTTGTGGGGAAAAGTGCGCAAACCTCTGCAGAGTGTACAAACTAATCATGGTTAGGTGTTTCCGGATATGGACATCTTGAGTATCTGGTTCTTGGATTATCATATGGATCTCATCACTCTAAATAAATTTTGTTGGGATGATAATTATTTTTAATTGGGATTGAGTTGGAGGAACCTTCTCAATGTTGTTCAACTACCATGATAGTTAAATAAAATATATTCCTTTGTTGTAGGGAAAAATTAGCTTTTCGCAAAACATTTTAACCATAGAGCCTCCACCAGCCATATATGCATGTAGTGATAGTTTTTATCTGTTCATTACTCTCCTGTGTTACAATGCCAGCATATTCCATGTGCTGACCCGTTTTTGGGCTGCAACGTATCATGTTGCAGACTTTTCAGACGAGGAGTAAGGTGTGATAGGTTGTTTGTCATGCACTCAGCTATGTCGTTGGAGTTGATGGACTCACTTTATCTTCCAAGCCTTCCGCTGTTATCGTATTAGATGGCCTTAAGCCATATTTATTGTAATAGGTTCTCTCTTGAGACATTCGATGTAATAAGTGTGTGATTGCCACTCTGTTATAAATCCTTCGAGTACTGTGTGTGTCAGCATTACCGATCCAGGGATGACACTGAAGCACAGAGACTTGACCGTTTGAGGTCAGGTCGCTAGAAGATGGTATCAGAGCACATGCTGAATGTAGGACATGACCACTAAGAAAATACATAGGCCACTCTTCTCTACTCATTTCTGACTCCTCTCCATTTTCTACTCTTTAGGATGTCGGACTCAAGGAATAAGTTTGCACAACCGGATGAAGACACACCTTTTGGAAGACACTTGAAGGAAGTCACTAGGTACCTGAACATTGGAATACCAAGCTTCACTGAGACCTATACCGCCACTTTACCAGAAGAGGAGCGCTGGATGATTCAAGTTCAAGTTCCAGGAAGGACATTCACGCCAGTCACTTAACCCATAGAGTTTTCCTTTGATGCACCCACCTGGAGTCTAGGCAAGAGTATGGCCACCCACATTGCTATAAGACGCATCAGCGAAGTTTACCACAAGGAGCTTAAGGACACTATCTACCAGATATGTGGGTGCCGAGATGAGAAATGGGAGATGATCAGCACCAGGAAGGACAGGTCCATTGCAGCATTCATCCAGGAATAAAACCATCACATTCATTGCCAGGAGAACCAGATGTGCACAAGCAGGATAGATTTGCAGAAGGCGATGAACATGATCACAGAGCTAGAAGAAGAGCTTAAGTCTACACACGATGGATATGAGGAGGAAATGATGATACTTGTGGAGAAGAATGACGACATAACAAGGGAGCTAGGAATTTTCATGGGAGACCCCGTGCCAGGAGGAGAAGACGACGAACCTAAGGAGATTCTTTCTGAAGACTACATCATCATCGTCGACACCGACTCCGGCCCTGATAGTAGTGATGATGACTATGAAGACAAAGCTAGAGTGGATATCATGGACTCTTCCACCGATCAAAATTTCTAGTAGACCACCATACTATTAGTAGTACTCCCCATGTAAATATTAGTAGTCTGAGCACTATAACGATAGTTAGACCGGTTGTATGCCCTTGCTTGATTGATTGAGTGATATGATATGATTGTGTTTGTCTCATGTGCATATGGGTAGTGTTTTCTCATTAGACCTCATTCTACTCTAATCTCTTCCATCTAAACCCATCAGATGCCTCCGAGACGTGACCCCGGGTTTGCCTTCCCACCGGAGCTCACTCAGTTGATCCAGCAGCGGAATACATTGATACAGTTGCTAGTTCAAAACCAAGGCAACAACAACAACAAGCCTCCGCCACCACCACCAGTTGACAACTTAGCCCGCTTTCCGAGGTTGCAGCCGCCGGTGTTTTCCAGTAGCACCGAGCCAACAGTTGCTGATGATTGGCTACGTATGATTGGAAGGGAGTTAACCATTACCGGTTGCACAGATGCTGAGAAGGTGCGTTTTGCCACACACCAATTGGATGGACCCGCAGCCGCATGGTAGGAGAATTACACAGCCACTTTTCCTATAGCCAATGTCACTTGGGAGCAGTTTCAGCAAGCATTCCGCACAGCCCACGTGTCCACTGGAGCTATGAGCATGAAGAAGCATGAGTTTTGCAACTTACGCCAAGGGAACCGTACTGTAGGCCAATACGTGGAGGAGTTTAGTAAGTTATCTCGCTATGCTCCAGATGATGTGGCCACAGATGCCGCGAAGCAGGAGAAGTTTATGGAAGGGTTGAATGATGGGATGAGTATGCAGTTAATGGTGGCCACATTTAACAACTACCAGGAGTTGGTAGATAAAGCTCTCATGATCGAAGGGAAGCAACAACAGATAGAGAGCCGCAAGAGGAAATATGGACAAGGGAAGTACAATTCAGGAGCTCAGCAGAAGCCTCGCTTTACCCCGAACTCGGGAGGGCTTACCCATAACCATGGAGGCCACACTCACAATGGAGGAAGTTCTCATAATCATAATGGCCCAAAGAATGGGAATGGGAATGGAGCAAGCAGCAATGAGAACCGCTCCAATCTAGCCACACCTGCCAAGAGGGACCTAAGCCATGTTACTTGTTTCAAGTGCGGGAAGACTGGACACTATGCCACTAAGTGCCCTGAAGCGAAGAACGGAAATGGTAATGGGAGCTCTGGGAAGAAGCCCAATCCATTTAACAAAGGACAAGTGAACCACGTGAACGTGGAGGAGGTTGAAGAGCAACCTAATGCAGTTATCGATAAGTTTTTAGTTAAGTCGTTTACCGCAATCGTTCTTTTTGATACTGGTGCATCACATCATACATATCAAGGGGATTTGTGGATAAGTATAAGTTGCCCACTAAAGTTCTTAAGACACCTATGCTAGTAACCTCACCTGGAGCCGAGTATATGGCAATCAGTGGATGTTTTCAGATGCCATTAACCATAGGTAGTCATGTTTTCCCCTCTGACTTGATAATTCTGGAGTCGCAAGGATTGGATGTGATACTAGGAATGGATTGGCTATCGATGTATGGAGGAAACATCGATTGCGCTAGTAAGTCAATTCTACTTACCACCCCGGAGGGAAAAAGGATCAAGTATGTATCCAGGCATGTGCCAAGGAGAACCCAAGTAAATTCTCTCACGGGAGTTGTTCAGGAGGAAGTGCCTATTGTGAAGGATTACCTAGATGTATTTCCAGAGGAGTTACCAGGCATGCCGCCAGATCGAGACATAGAGTTTTTGATAGAGCTGTTGCCAGGCACCGGGCCTATATCAAAGAGACCATACCGGATGCCCGCGAATGATCTGGAGGAGATCAAGAAACAGATTAAGGAGTTATTGGAGAAAGGTTACATTCAACGAAGTTCATCACCATGGGGAGCCCCAGTGCTATTGGTTAAGAAGGATAAGTCTCTGAGAATGGTTGTTGATTATCGGGCATTGAATTAACTGACAATCAAGAACAAGTACCCATTGCTGATGATCAATGATCTGTTTGACCAGCTGCAAGGAGCTAAAGTGTTTTCGAAGATTGATCTGTGATCAGGATATCACCAGCTGAAGATTCGAGAAAAGGATATACCTAAGACAACTTTTACCACAAGGTATGGGCTATATGAGTACACAGTTATGTCATTTGGATTGACTAATGCCCCTGCATATTTCATGAGTATGATGAATAAGGTGTTCATGGATAAGTTTGTTGTGGTGTTCATTGATGATATCTTGGTATACTCAAAGGATGAAGAGGAACAAAAGGAACATTTGCGTTTGGTTCTGGAGAAGCTCAGGGAACATCAGTTATATGCCAAGTTTAGCAAATGTGAGTTCTGGTTGAAGGAAGTTGGATTTCTTGGACATGTTATATCAGGAGAAGGTATAGCAGTGGACCCTACCAAGGTTAAATCAGTCACTGAGTGGTTGGCACCCACCTCAGTTGGAGAGATCCGCGGTTTTCTTGGACTCGCGGGATACTATCGGAGGTTCATTGAAAATTTCTCTAAGATTGCGAAGCCTATGACGAAGTTGTTGAAGAAGGACACTAAGTTCCATTGGACTGAAGAATGTGAAGCAAGTTTCCAGGAGTTGAAGAAAACGTTTGAATACGGCCCCAGTGCTGATTCTACCGGATATACGCAAGGATTTCCAGGTGTATTGTGACGCATCTCACTTAGGACTTGGAGGAGTACTTATGCAAGACAGAAGAGTTGTTTCATATGCCTCATGACAACTTCGACCGCATGAGTTGAATTATGCCACGCATGATTTGGAGTTGGTAGCGGTAGTGCATGCGCTAAAAACCTGGAGACATTTTCTTATTGGGAACCATTGTGATGTGTACACGGATCATAAGAGTTTGAAGTACATTTTCACACAGAAGGAGTTGAACCTCAGGCAAAGGAGATGGTTGGAGCTTATAAAGGATTACGATATGAAATTACACTATCATCCAGGCAAGGCCAATGTCGTAGCGGACGCTTTGAGCTGGAAGAGTTATGCTAATACCTTAGTAACAGGAGGTTTGCCAAGGGAGTTACCTGAAGATTTCAGGGAGCTATGTTTAGAGATTATTCCTAGAGGTTTTAAAACCATGGAAGTTCACTCGACATTGTTGGGAAAGATTCGAGAAGCCCAGAAGGAGGATAAAGAAATTGTCGAGATAAAGGAGAATATGAGTGAAGGCAAAGCCAAAGGTTTTCGTGAGGATGAGAACGACACCTTGTGGTTTTAGGATCGTATATATGTGCCCAATAATGCAGAGATTAGGAAGTTGATACTACAGGAGGCTCATGACTCACCATACTTGATACATCCCGGAAACACCAAGATGTATTTGGATTTGAAGGAGCGTTTCTGGTGGACTGGAATGAAGAAAGATATTGCCGAGTATGTAGCCATATGTGATGTGTGTCAGAGAGTGAAGGCAGAACATTAGAAGCCAGCAGGATTGCTGCAGCCTATGCCGATACCCGAATGGAAGTGGGATAAGCTTGGCATGGATTTTATCACCGGGTTACCCAGGACCCGATCGGGATATGATTCTATCTGGGTAGTAGTGGACTGCTTGACCAAAGTAGCTCACTTTATCCCAGTGAAAACCACATATACAAGTGCGAAGTTGGCCAAGATATACATGACCAGGATCGTATGTCTGCACTGAGTTCCGAGGACCATCGTATCAGATAGAGGAACACAGTTTACTTCAAAGTTTTGGCACCAACTGCACCAGACTTTGGGAACCAGGCTGGAGTTCAGTATAGCTTTTCACCCGCAGACAGATGGACAGACTGAGAGAGTCAATCAGATTCTGGAGGACATGTTGAGAGCTTGTGCGCTAGACTACGGGTCTAGTTGGGATGATAATTTACCCTACGCGGAGTTCTCGTACAACAACAGCTACCAGGCCAGTTTGAAGATGGCACCATTTGAAGCCATATACGGAAGAGGATGCCAAACACCGTTGATGTGGGATGAAGTTGGAGACCACTAGTTGTTTAGACCAGATTTGATTAAGGAGTCCGAAGAGAAGGTTAAGCTGATTTGAGATAGACTGAAGGTAGCTCAGTTCAGACAGAAGAGTTATGCAGACTTGAAACACTAGGAGGTAGTCTATGAAATCGGAGACATAGCATATCTATGAGTGTCACCTCTGTGAGGAGTTAAGCGTTTTGGAGTTAAGGGAAAGTTAGCCCCGAGATTTGTAGGGCCGTACCGAGTTTTGGAACACATGGGAGAGGTTGCCTACATGTTGGAGTTACCCGAAGGACTGTCAGGAGTACATGATGCATTTCACGTTTCCCAGTTGAAGAAGTGTCATGCTGAGATGGCCGATATTCCTCTCAGAGATACAGTGCCCCTAGAAGCAATTCGGTTAGACAGTGATTTGACATATGAGGAGAAACCAGTTAGGATTCTCAAATTTACCAGTCGAGTTACCCGCAGCAAGGTTATCAAGTTTTGCAAAGTTCAGTGAAGCCACCATACCGAGGACGAAGCCAGTTGGGAACGAGAGGATGATCTACTCAAAGACCACCCACACCTATTCTCTAGCCAACCCGAATCTCGAGGGCGAGATTCATCTTAAGGGGGGTAGGTTTGTAACATCCCAAATTTTCAATTTGGAATGTTATACATAGGTCATTCATGCATATCATACTTATTTGCATTTCGTTTTGTGATCCTCGAAATCCTAAGCAACTCAAGGACCCTCGGAGAGAGTTGGGGATTTTCCTAGTTCTCATATTTGAACTTTCCTCAAATATCGAAACAAGGATCACTTTGGTTTTAATTATTTTTCTCTTCGAAAATATTTCAATTTAAAATTATATGAGAGGAGATAATATTACTTCTCGAAAATAAATGAAATATCGGAGGAAAAATATTAAAATAAAATAAATAAATTTTATTTGGATTTTACTGCAATTTTATTTGAATTAGGAAAATACACGTTTTTCAAAATTTCATTAGAGGCCCAAATAAATGTTCACCTTATCAGGCATATTTTTAGAGGACGGGGAAAATTTATTTTGGGATTTTTGGAGTCTGTTTAGTATTTCTTTTCTTCGTTTTTCTGCGCGTCAGAATTTAAAAAAAAAACGAACCACCTTACCGGCCCGTGTCCGCCTGGGACACCGACCCGACCAGTCCTCTTTAAAGGCCGAAGGCCCGAGCCGCCAGCCCCACGCGCGATCCGCCCGAAACCCTAGCCGCCTGATCCACCGCCAGCCCCGCCGCCCGATCTGCCCCGCCGCCGCCGACACCGGACGCTGCCGCAGCCCCGCTGCCGGCCGCTGCCGCCCGCCGCCGTTGGAGTACGCTGCCGCCGCCGCCAGAGTACACCGCCGTCGCTGTCCCATTCTACTAGGTAGCCGCCGTTTTTTAAAAACCGATTGGTTTTTCGTAAACCTAGATCTCGTTTTTTTAGAATCGGTTTTATTTCGGTTTTCGTGGTTTATTTATTTTGCGGACGTTCGTCTGTATGTTTGTTTTAACGAACGCCGTTCATCCGTTAGCCGCAGACAACGAACGTTCGTTCGTTAGCCTGTTCGTCAGTTTTTCTTTTTCCAGGGTTTTCCGTGATTATTTTTTATCGTGATTTTCGTCCTGATTTTCGTTTTAGTTTATCTTTTCGCCCGTTTGTCAGAATCAGGCGATTCAAGCGCCTGGATCTTCGTCTCGAAGCCCTCTTTCTGTTTAACCAACTTGAACAAGATTTTGGCACTGTAAAATTTGACTTTAGTCTAGATTAGTAATCGGATCTTGTTTCTTTCGAAGTTTGAGTTTCGTTGCTCCGTTTGATTTGATTCTTTTTGCAAACCGGAGTTCTTCAGTTGAACTTTCTGGTTAGATCTTCTCATTTGAGTTTTACCCATGCATCTTTGCTGGATTGCTTATGTACGCTATTGTTTTTGTGATAGAACACCCAGAGTGTGAAGCATGCTACTACGAGTCTCTAGGATTTGCAGATCGTCAACAAGGCAAGTAACACTTTGATCATACCCCTTTATCACCCAGTTTTTATGCATTAGTTTCAACCCTCACACATTGCATGAGTAGGATCTCTTAACTTGTGGGTCTAGGAAGTAGATGATGAGGTAGAACCTATTACCTGCTTTATTATCAAACCCTAGGAGTTACTTCTACGCTATGCTTATACTGCCATGCTATGCTCGTAGACATGGATTGGGTTTGAGTGTATCCATGACAGTCGAGAGATTGTTAATTAATGGTTCAACTTAAGGTGGCAACTTTAATACACATCTGGGTGGATTGCTTGTGGGCACCTGGAGAATCCAATGTTGTCCTAGGATATCCCGGAGTACCCGTGTGATCATCCTACGGTCCGCCACCCAGGCTCAAAGGGATCATAAGATTATTTCATGCTAGAAACTTCCGTATGCAGCCACAAGGGATCATAAGTTGTGGGAAACCTTTCCATGATGGTCTAGCAGATGTAGGGGATTGTTGGTGTACCGGCCTATCTATCAGTTAAGGGGACCTCTTCGGAAAGACTATGTCTCGGTCATCCGTTTCTCAAACACCATGCAATGCGAGAAATACAACAGAGGAGATCGAGTCTTGTGGGGAAAAGTGCGCAGACTTCCGTAGAGTGTACAAACTAATCATGGTTAGCCGTGTCCCCGTTTATGGACATCTTGAGTATCTGGTTCTTGGATTATCATATGGATCTCATCGCTCTAAATAAATTTTGTTGGGTTGATAATTATTTTTAATTGGGATTGAGTTGGAGGAACCTTCTCAATGTTGTTCAACTACCATGATAGTTAAATAAAATATATTCCTTTGTTGTAGGGAAAAATTAGCTTTTCCCTAAATATTTTAACCATAGAGCCTCCACCAGCCATATATGCATGTAGTGATAGTTTTTATCTGTTCATTACTCTCCTGTGTTACAATGCCAGCATATTCCATGTGTTGACCCATTTTCGGGCTGCAACATATCATGTTGCAGACTTTTCAGACGAGGAGTAAGGTGCGATAGGTCGTTTGTCATGCACTCAGCTATGCCGTTGGAGTTGATGGACTCACTTTATCTTCCAAGCCTTCCGCTGTTATCGTATTAGATGGCCTTAAGCCATATTTATTGTAATAAGTTCTCTCTTGAGACATTCGATGTAATAAGTGTGTGATTGCCACTCTGTTATAAATCCTTCGAGTACTATGTGTGTCAGCATTACCGATCCAGGGATGACACTAAAGCACAGAGACTTGACCGTTTGAGGTCGGGTCGCTACACCTACCTAGGGATTGAGCAAGATCCCTCAAGTAAGTTGTCATCGGTGCAAAAAGGCAATAAAAATTGCTTCTAAAAGTGTGAGATCATTTGGTGTAAGATAAAATTGAGCGTTTACGAACTTGGATGACAAAGAATAAAAGCGACAGACTGCATAATAAAGGTTGTCATCTTAAGGGGCAATACAACGTGACGTGCTCTTGCACTAAGGGATTGAGCATACAAACAAATAAGCGCATGGCAACCTCTGCTTCCCTCTGCGAAGGGCATATCTTTTACTTTTATGCAAAGAGTCAAAGTTTTTGTCTCTATTCCTTTTATTTTTCTCCTTTGGCAAGCATCATGTGGTGAGGAAAGATCTAGGCACATATGTCGAGTTGAATATAGATGGCATGAGTTATTATTATTGACATCACTCTCAAGGTGAGTATGTTGGGAGGCGAAATTATAAGCCCCTATCTTTCTATGTGTCTGGTTGAAACGTTTTGCTTAGGGGTACGAGGTGAGTGTTAGCAATCATAGAAGACTATATGATGGTTGAGTATGTGGACTTTCCTAAAGGCTCCTACACGTGACCCTTCCTGAAAAGATGATGAATTGTAGTTGCAAAGTTGACTAAGAACATAGTTTGTTGGTTTCTAATAGAGTTGTTGCTTTATACTTCGATTGTGTGATGAACTATTACTTATTCATGAGAAGTATATGATAAAAGTTCTATGATAAAAGTCCTATGTTTAATTTTGTTGTTGTTATAATAGTCAACATGATGCTTCTATGTCCGTATTTTGTTTTTATCGACACCTCTCTCTCAAAGCATGTGGACATGTTTTCGATTTTGGTTTTCGCTTGAGGACAAGCGAGGTTTAAGCCTGGGGGAGTTGATACGTCCATTTTGCATCATGTTTTCTTACTACTATTTATAATGTTTTTATCCATAATAATGCTTTTTGGAGTAAATCTAATGCCTTTTCTCTGATTATTTGCAAGGAACACACCAAGAGGGAGAATTCTGGCAGCTGGAAATCTGGACCTGGAAAAGCTACATCAGGCCACCTATTTTGCACAACTCCAAATGAGCTGAAACTTCACGGAGATTTTTTATAGATTATTTAAGAAATACTGGAGCCAATAAAAACCAGAGGGGCCCACCCGGTGGGCACAACCCACTGGGTGCGTCAGCCCCCCCAGGCGCGCCCTAGTGGGTTGTGGCCTCCTCGACCCACCTCCGGTGACCATCTTCTGGTATATAAGTCATTTTGACATAGAAAAAAAAATAAGAGGAGGACTTTCGGGACGAAGCACCACCGCCTCAAGGCGGAACTTGGGCAGGAGCACTTTTGCCCTCCGGCGGAGCGATTCCGCCGGGGGAACTTCCCTCCCGGAGGGGGAAATCACTGTCATCATCATCACCAACAACTTTCCCATCTTGGGGAGGGCAATCTCCATCAACATCTTCAACAACACCATCTCCTCTCAAACCCTACTTCATCTCTTGTGTTCAATCTTGTTACCGGAACTATAGATTGGTACTTGTGGGTGACTAGTAGTGTTGATTACATCTTGTAGTTTATTACTATATGGTTTATTTGGTGGAAGATTATATGTTCAAATCCATTATGCTATTTAATACTCCTCTGATGATGAACATGATTATCATTTGTGAGTAGTTACTTTTGTTCTTGAGGTCACGGGAGAAATCATGTTGCAAATAATCATGTGAACCTTATATGTGTTTGATATTTTGATAGTATGTATGTTGTTATTCCCTTGGTGGTCTCATGTGAACGTCGACTACATGACACTTCACCATATTTGGGCCTAAGAGAATGCATTTTGGAGTAGCAATTAGATGGTGGGTTGCGATAGTGACAAAAGCTTAAACCCCAGTTTATGCGCTATTCCTTAAGGGACCGATTGGATCCAAAAGTTTAACGCTATGGTTAGAATTTATTCTTAATACTTTTCTCGTAGTTGCGGATGCTTGCGGGAGGGTTAATCATAAGTAGGAGGTTTGTTCAAGCAAGAATAGAATCTAAGCACCAGTCCACCCACATATCAAATTATCAAAGTAGTGAGCACAAATCAAACCAACATGATGAAAGTGACTAGATGAAATTCTCGTGTACCCTCAAGAACACTTTGCTTATCATAAGAGACCATTTTGGCCTATCCTTTGTCTCAAAAGGATTGGGCTACCTTGCTGCACTTTTTTTTTACTATTATCGTTACAAATTATCTTGCTATCAAACTACTCGCTACTTACAATTTTAGCACTTGCAGACAATACCTTACTAAAAACCACTTGTCATTTGCTTCTGCTCCTCGTTGGGTTTGACACTCTTACTTATCGAAAAGAGCTACAATTGACCCCCTATACTTGTGGGTCATCAGTAAACCGCTAGAATTGTAAATGAGAGACTTGAGATAAGTGGGATTAAAGCGTTCATAGGGATTCCTGAATCCCCTCTAGTGTGCATCTATAGCGGCGCCTAAACATAATTTTACTTCAGATTTCTAAGCCACTTTACATGTTTCTCTTTGTGGGCAGAGCCGGTACAGATATGTGCATACACGCGACAGCTCCGTGTCACATACGCCACCACCATTCTTCCCCACTCCAGTTATCAAACAGTAATTAAGGGGAAAGATGTCCCCGTGGACGTAGCCAAAGTGGTCTCCGTTTTACCGCCTGCTGGAATGATCCGCTACGATGGGAGATGGGGCCTATCATGTCATCCACCTCTGCAACCACATAGTTCGCCAACAATAATAACCTTCTGTCTAAAGTTGGCATACATAGGATGGTCGACTTCACCCAATGTCAAGAAGATTATTGACATAAACATGAAAAGAGGATGTCAAATCCTAATATCAATCGATCTATTGCACACTAGGGTTTATCCATGTCCCCGAGAACTAAGGGAACTACTCACACATGAGGGAAACAAACATCATACCACCAAAGATGGGAAACATGAACGAATCGCACATGTAATACACAAGTTATTCCTTTAGGGTTCTTGATATTACAATAGGGGAAAGATAGATGGTCATGATGATGACAATGGGGATGATGGTGGAGCCTTCTTGATGAAGATGGTGGAGGCGGCCTCCTCCTTGTCGGTTCCTCCCTCCGGATCACTCTGGAGTCTAGGGTTCCTTGTTCTGGATGAGTTTCTGGTGTCTCTGGGCGTCTGACTTATGATCCGTCTTCAAGGGGTGAGTATAGTTGATCCAGCAGTGGCGATGGCACTCCATATGAGCGCTCATAGGGGCGGGTGCAGTCATATGGAAAGCCATCTTTTGCTCTGGACATCCTGCGTCAACTGCTTCTTTGCCCATTTTGCTTCTTTCTCTTATGGTAGGTGATTATCACTTTAATTTTGTGATTCCACTACCATTTCTAAGATTTCTTCCATATAATAATATTTGGTCCAAAAAGCTTTATCTGAGGAAAACGACAAATAGAAGTGCGCGAACATGGTAAAATCCCACTAAGCCTATGGTGTGGGAACAAAAATACTAACAAAATAATCACATAATTTGGACTCATCAATCGTCCTCAAGCAACATAGAGAGAAATCTGAATCATAAGGACTTCATTTGTTTAAACTGAAATAACGAGAATGTTTTGGTTCACTTACGATCGTTACGCCCAGATAGCCCTCCGCTTCTTGACCTGAAAACTTAGTTTAGGTGTAGCGTGGCATGATTATTGTGCAAGTGTTAGTGAAGCAAAGATAATCAACACAAAGTTTTCGATCTACTAGATAAAACAACTTTGCAACACTCAATTATGTTTTTCCTAGACATCACTTGCTTGCAGGGAATGCACGGAAGAGTTTTTCTTTAATGAAGCCATAAAAACATAAGTTAGGGAGTGAAAGGCATGTAGAAAAACATGACGCTAGAGTGCTCATAAACATACCCACAATTATCTCATTCTCAAGGCTCTCAAGCACTTTATTTCAATCACTTTTTGTTGAAACTTTGGTTGTCACGTGAAGGGATTATGCCAAATAAGTGATCATCTGTAGAGTTTCGATGTGGCTTAATTTTTTGGAACTATGGACCTTTGATGTATGTCTGTTTTGAGATCTTTTGATCAGTGCCCTTTATTTACCACATACACAACAATTCAGGAGAAAGTCGAATAATATTCGTTTGTAGTGTGGCAACTATGTACGGTAGCAAACACATAACGAAAATCCGAGCCATAGCTCTGGTGGATTGTTCATTGGTCAGTGGAGACCTCGACATAACATCAATGAATGTCACAAAGTCACATTTACACATGTACGTGTGCATATAGTAGCAGGGTCATGGCACCAGCGAGAAGCTGAAGCACCATGTAAGAGATACAACACAACTTTTTGGCATAATCTCGTTCACCCTTCAAGTAAGTTCCTCTACACAATTTAATCCACAAGATCTATCAAGTCTATTAAAATTAACAACAAGGGGTTGAGCATTTCAAACATCATCTTCTCTACAATTTTTCTCAACACCCAAGTCTTTGAATAGTTTCTCTTGTGCATGGTTATTCTTAGTTAAGATCATTTCATTTAAAACAGTCCCACGACAAGTCTTGGTTATCTAGACTAAACAGAACAAAGGCTACAAAATTATTTCAGCTACTAGAACAAAACCTTTGTCTTATACTACTACTACATCTACTCTAAGTATATCAAGTGCAAAAGACGAGAGTTGCTACTTGTGAGTGATACGTCTCCAACGTATCTATAATTTTCAATTGTTCTAGGCTGTTTTATTATCAATCTTGGATGTTTTATAATCATTTTATATCATTTTTTGGTACTAACCTATTGACATAGTGCCAAGTGTCAGTTCCTGTTTTTCCGTGTTTTTTACATCGCAGAAAATCAATATCAGACGGAGTCCAAATGCCACGAAACTTTATAGATATTTTTTATGGACCAGAAGGAACATGTTGGGCCCTGGTTGCACCTGGGGGGATTCCCGAGGAGGGGACAACCCACCAGGGCGCGCCAGGAGGCCCAGGCGCGCCCTGGAGGGTTGTGCCCACCTCGGGTGCCCCCGGACCACCTCTTTGCTCTATAAATACCCCAAAAATACTAGAACCCTATAAGCATTGACGAAATATTCATCCAGCCGCCGCAGAGTCCAGAACCACCAGATCCAATCTAGACACCATCTCGGATGGGGTTCACCACCTCCATTGGTGCCTCTCCGATGATGCGTGAGTAGTTCTTTGTAGACCTTCGGGTCTGTAGTTAGTAACTAGATGGCTTTCTCTCTCTCTCTCTCTCTCGCTAATTTCTCAATACAATGGTCTCTTGGAGATCCATATGATGTAACTCTTTTTGCGGTGTGTTTGTTGGGATCTGATGAACTTTGAGTTTATGATCAGTCATATCTTTTTATATCCATGAAAGTTATTTGAGTTTCTTTGATCTCTTATATGCATGATCTCTTATAGCCTCGTATTTCTTCTCCAATATTTGGGTTTTGTTTGGCCAACTTGATCTATTTATCTTGCAATGGGAAGAGGTGCCCGGTAGTGGGTTCGATCTTATGGTGCTTGATCCCAGTGACAGAAAGGGAAACAACACGTATTTATCATTGCTACTAAGGATAAAAATATGGGATCTATATCTACGCAATAGATAAATGGATCTTGTCTACATCATGTCATCGTTCTTACTGCATTACTCCGTTTTTCCATCAACTTAATACACTAGATGCATGCTGGATAGCGGTCGATGTGTGGAGTAATAGTAGTAGATGCAGGCAGGAGTCGGTCTACTAATCTTAGACGTGATGCCTATGTAATGGTCATTGCCTAGATATCATCATAATTATTTGAGGTTCTATCAATTGCCCAACAATAATTTGTTTACCCATCATTTGCTATCTTTGTCGAGAGAAGCCACTAGTGAAACCTACGGCCCCGGGTCTTCTTTCTCATATATTTGCTTGCGATCTACTTTTCCTTTGCATTTTTATTCAGGTCTATTAAACCAAAAATACAAAAATACTTTGCTGCACTTTATTTTATTTACGATCTATTATTTCAATCTACTACAAATTTCTGGCATCGTTACCCGAAAGGGATTGACAACCCCTTTAACACGTCGGGTTGTGAGGTGTTGTTTACATTGTGTTGCTTGGTTATCCTACTAGTTCGATAACCTTAGTTTCATCACTGAGGGAAATACCTACCTTCGCTGTGCTACATCATCCCTTCCTCTTTGGGGAAATACCGACGTAGTCCTAGCAGACAGGAGCTTTCTGGCGCTATAGTCAGGGAGCAATCAATGCTACATCATCCCTTCCTCTTTGGGGAAATACCGACGTAGTCCTAGCAGACAGGAGCTTTCTGGCGCTATAGTCAGGGAGCAATCAAAGGAATTTCTGGCGCCGTTGCCGGGAGATCTTCAACATATACCAGGTTCCTAATCACAAATCTCATCTCCTCGCATTTTTATTTGCCATTTGCCTCTTGTTTTCCTCTCCCCCACTTCACAAAAATTGATGTTTTTATTCGCCCCTCTTTTTCGTTCGTCGTTTTCTCGTTAGATCTATCACTTTGGTAGCAATCTTGTTTGCTACCTTTGCCTGTGTTACCATGTGCCTTCTATTTGCTTGCTAAAAATCTATTGATATGGATCCTCATCCACTTGCTAATCTTTTCAAAAGATTTGATTATGTTGAACCAATTGCTAGTGAGTAGAGTGCACTTGATTATCTTTATGAAGTTTTGCTTGAGATTCGTGGATCTGAAAATTGTGATGAAGAAATTTATGAAGTGATTCATGATAGCTCCTTGAATGAAAAGCATGATTGCAATGATTTTACTATAAATTCTATTAATGTCAATTGTGCTAATAATATGCAAAACCCCAAGCTTGGGGATGCTAATTTTTATATGTCCACTACTTATTGCAATGATCATGATTGGGGTGATTCTTCTTATGATCTTGAAAATTTATTTAAGCCTCATGATGAATATTAAAAGTGGGTTTGGAAGAGTGTAAACTCTAGGTAATAATGATCCCACTACCTTGGAGTATGTTCAATATTATGATTTTTTTTGATAAAAGTGGGCTTGGAGAGGTCATGACTTTATTTGATGATAATCCCACTATTTTGGAAGAGTGTCAACTTTGCATGCATGTGGATCATGAAGAGAAAATTTTATATGATAGATATATTTTTGAATTTGAGTATGATCCTACATGTAATTATTATGGGAGAGAAAAATATGGTTGTGGAAATTTTCATGTTACTAAATTACCTCTCGTTATATTGAGATTTTCAACATTTTATTCCTCTCCTTTGCACATGCTAGATATATGTTGTCTTGACAATTTGTTTTCCTATAAAGTTCCCATGCATAGGAAGTATGTTAGACTTAAATGTGTTTGTCACATGTTTCACGATGCTCTCTTTGTGTTTCAATTATTATCTTTCGTGTGAGCATCATTGAAATCTTTATGCCTAGCTAAGGGCGTGAAACAATAGCGCTTGTTGGGAGGCAACCCAATGAATAAATTTTATTTTTGCTTTTTGATTCCAGTTTTTGTGTGAGCACAATTATGCTACTGTTATGATTGTGTTTTTTATGTTTCAATTAGTGTTTGTGCCAAGTAAAGCCTTTAGGATCTTCCTGGGTGATAGTTGTTTGATCTTGCTAAAAAAACAGAAACTTTTACGCTCACGAAATTAATTTTCCTTTTTTACCAGAGAGCGATAAAATACCCATTCCACTTGCAGTAGATCAATATACAAATTTCTTAGGTCGTCCTAACTTTTCATAATTTTTGGAGTTACAGAAGTATTCGAAATAGTCAGATTTCTGCAGACTGTTCTGTTTTCTTTGTGTTGTGTGCTTATTTTGATGGCTCTATGGTTTTCTTTGATGAGTTTTTGCCATAGAAAAGTTGGAATACAGTAGATATAATACAAAAAAAATATGAATTGGTTTGATACAGTACTTATAGTAGTGATTTATTATTCTTATACTAACAAATCTCATGAAGGTTTTGTTGAGTTTTGTGTGATTGAAGTTTTCAAGTTTTGGGTTATCTTACGATGGATGAAAGAAGGATAGAAGAGTCTAAGCTTGGGGATGCCCCGGAATCCCAAGCTATTATCCAAGAATGAGCAACCAACTAAGCTTGAGTATGCCCCCGAGTGGCATCCCCTCTTTCTTCTAACGACCATCGGTATTTTACTTGAGACTATATTTTTATTCGTCACATGATATGTGTTTTGCTTGGAGCATCTTGTATGATATGAGTCTTTGCTTGTTTTATTATGTGTTTTAAGCATCAATCCTTGCTGGACACACCTATTTGAGAGAGCCAAAATTATTTCATGACTTGTTAGAATTGCTCTCTATGCTTTACTTAAATTTTTATGAGCAATGGGCTTGCTCTAGTGCTTCACTTATATCTTTTTGAGCATGGTGTGCTTAGTATTTTTGAATAAATGTTCTCTTGCTTCATTTAGATTTATTTGAGAGTTAGTAAAATTTTGAAGAAATTCTCTCTTGCTTCACTTAAATTATTTTGAGAGAAAGAAAATTTGTTATGCTCATGATCTTCACTTATATTTGTTTGAGCTTATGAAAAGCAACACATGAAAATTAGTCCCAAAGTGATAGATATCCAAGAAGGATAAAGAAAAAAATGTCATGAAGATCATTGGACAAAATAAACTTGATTCTTAGTAATAGTTTTGAGATATGATGATGTGATATGTGAGTTATGTTGATGAGCAATTGTGCTCTAGTAAGAATATTGGTGTTAAGGTTTGTGATTCCCTATGCATGCACGAAAGTCAATAGTCATGCAATGAAAATTATGTCCTAGTTGTGGTGCACTATTCGGTGTTAATTATGCTTAATGCTTGCTTATGAGATTATCCGTTTCTTGGTTGGTCGCTTCCCAATCTTTTGCTAGCCTTCATTTTGCACCAAGTATGATCTCTACTTGTGCATCCAAAATCCTTTAGACCAGTTTTGCCACATGAGTCCACTATATCTACCTATATGCGGCATTCTTTTGCCATTCTAAGCAAATTTGCATGTGCCATCTCTAATTTTGAAAATAAACTTCTCTTTTGTGTGTTTGTTTCGCTCGCGGAACGGTAACGGGTGGCTAATATTTTCCATGCTGGATGTGTTATTTTCAAGATGAATGTTTATTCACTTGTCATTGTATGAGAGTAAGGCAAAGGTCTTGGGGATGCCCAGTCCCGAAATGCAAAAATGAATTTACTTTATGTTGTCAAATAATAAATTCCTTGGAAAGTGTTGGTATGGAGGGCACCCATGGATACGGTTAGCCATGGAAAGTGAAAGTATGGTGGAAAAGGAATAAATTTTATTTCCTGTTTGGGAACCGCCTATGGCATATCTAGCCTGGAAAGTGTTGGGAACTCTAAGTCATTTTCGTTGGTGGGATGGATACACCTCCCAAAATGTTTTTATCTCTAATTTTTCGCTTTGAGCTCTGGCACCTCTACAAATCCCTACTTCCCTCTGCGAAGGGCCTTTCTTTTACTTTATGCAATTTTTATTTTGAAATTGAGTCTCCATCTTCTCTTATAAAAGCACCAACTAGGAGGCAATATGATCATACTTAAGTATTGGGTGTAGCTAATATTCGAGTGTGTTTCATGAATGGATCAATGTTTGAGCATGATGGGCTAGGGATAACTTATTTTAGCATTGATATTTTGAAAGACATGGTTGCTTGTTGATATGCTTGAGTATCTAAATTATTATGTCAAAACTAGACTATTGCTTTGAATCACATAAAAAGTCCAAATGTCCATGCTATAAATAAAAGAATATGATATGACATGTTAAACAACACTCCACATAAAAAATTCTATTTTTATCACTTACCTACTCGAGGACGAGTAGGAGTTAAGCTTGGGGATGCTGATACGTCTCCAACGTATCTATAATTTTTGATTGTTCCATGTTGTTTTATTATCAATCTTGGATGTTTTATAATCATTTTATAGTCATTTTATATCATTTTTTGGTACTAACCTATTGACATAGTGCCAAGTGCCAGTTCCTGTTTTTTTCATGTTTTTCACATCGCAAAAAATCAATATCAGATGGAGTCCAAATGCCACAAAACTTTACAAAGATTTTTTATGGACCAGAAGGATCATGTTGGGCCCTGGTTGCACCTGGGGGGAGTCCCGAGGAGGGGACAACCCACCAGGGCGTTCCAGGAGGCCCAGGCGCGCCCTGGTGGGTTGTGCCCACCTGGGCGCGCCAGGAGGCCTAGGCGTGCCCTGGTGGGTTGTGCCCACCTGGGATGCCCCCCGAACCGCCTCTTTGCTCTATAAATACCCGAAAAATACCAAAACTCTAGAAGCGTCGATGACATATTCATCCAGCCGCCGCAGAGTCCAGAACCACCAGATCCAATCTAGACACCATCTCGGATGGGGTTCACCACCTCCATTGGTGCCTCTCCGATGATGCATGAGTAGTTCTTTGTAGACCTTTGGGTCCGTAGTTACTAGCTAGATGGCTTTCTATCTCTCGCTGATTTCTCGATACAATGGTCTCTTGGAGATCCATATGATGTAACTCTTTTTGCGGTGTGTCTGTTGGGATCCGATGAACTTTGAGTTTATGATCATTCATATCTTTTTATATCCACGGAAGTTATTTGAGTTTCTTTGATCTCTTATATGCATGATCTCTTATAGCCTCGTATTTCTTCTCCGATATTTGGGTTTTGTTTGGCCAACTTGATCTATTTATCTTGCAATTGGAAGATGTGCCCGGTAGTGGGTTCGATCTTACGGTGCTTGATCCCAGTGACAGAAAGGGAAACAACACGTATGTATCATTGCTACTAAGGATAAAAAGATGGGATCTATATCTACGCAATAGATAAACAGATCTTGTCTACATCATGTCATCGTTCTTATTGCATTATTCCGTTTTTCCATGAACTTAATACACTACTCAATGAAGAAAATTTGTTATGCTCATGAGAGTTATGACGATATCTAAGGCAACGATCATGTATATAGGCATCACATCCGAGACAAGTAGATCGAAACGACTATGCATCTCCTACTATTGCTCCACACATCGCCCGCTATCCAGCTTGCATCTAGTGTACTAAGTTCATGAAAAAACGGAGTAACACCTTAAGCAAGATAACATGACGTAGACAAGATAAACTCACAGATGAAATAAATCCCATCTTGTTACCCTTAATAGCACCGATGGATGCGTGTCATGTCTCTTTCTGTCACTGAGATTGAGCACCGCAAGATCGAACCCATCACAAAGCACCCCTTCCCATGGCAAGATAAATCAATCTAGTTGGCCAAACCAAACCAATAAATTGGAGAATAAATATGAGGCTATAATAATCATGCATAAAAGAGTTCAGAGAAAACTCAAATAATATTCATGGATAGATCTGATCATAAACTCACAATTTATCGGATCCAAATAAACACACCACAAAAACTCATTACATCAAATAGATCTCCAAGAACACCGAGGAGAACATTATATTGAAGGTTAAAAAGAGAGTATAAGCCATATAGCTACTAACTATGGACCCATAGGTCTGTGGTAAACTACTCATGCATCAGAGGAGGGGCAGCAAGGATGATGAAGAACACCTCAGTGATCGTTCCCCCTCTGGCAGAGTGCCGAAAAAGGCCTCTAGATGGGATCTCATGGTTTTGGAACTTGCAGCGGTGGAATAAGTATTTTGTGGACTCCCTGGTAGGTTTTTTGATTTTAGGGTATTTATAGAGGCAGAGGTAGGTCAAATGGAGGCTTTTGAGCCCCACTGATGTAGGGTGGAACCCTATACGGCCGATCTTTCATGAAAGGAGCGGACCCCGCGAAGAACACGAAGAACACGAGGGGGAAAACGAGGGAAATCACGAGGGGAAACACGAGAGAATCCCTCAAATAGACAAGAAACAATCACACATGTGCTAGATCCATGAACACAAAGAGATACATGGTGCAAATCCAACAAAGGATGATACATAGGGTAACCGGTTCTTCTCCGTAGAGGAGGTCTTGAATCCATAAGGGAATCTTCCCATAAAGGGGTCTTGAATCCAAGGTGGATCTTCTCCAAAGAGGGGCCGCGGTCTCTCTCAAGGAGTAGATATGATATGGATGAGCGAAGCTCTATCTCACAAATGAGCTAACACAATGCTAACCCTAACTAGAAGGGGGTGGAGGAGTATATATAGGCCTTAGCCACGAAGGGGTAAGGGGGAGAGGATACATGGGCCCTTGGCCCATTCTCTGCGCACAAGCAGGGGCTGGATGTCCGGGCTGGGGGCCGGATGTCCGGGACTTTGGGACGGGCCGGATGTCCGGGGCAAGGAGCCGGATGTCCGAGCTGGCCTGGGTCTTCCAGATGCATTCAGTGATGGAGGGGCCGGATTTCCGGGTGATGGGGGCCGGATGTACGGGGCTTCGGGAGGAGTCGGATGTTCGGGGTGATGGCCGGATGTCTGGGCTGTGCTGGGCCTTTGTGGTGCTCTCTGGATGGCCGATGCCGGATTTCCGGGGGTCGGGCCGGATGTCTGGCTGCTGTAGTAGTTGGCCCTTCTTCCTTCACTTCCGTGCACGCTTGGCCTTGGTCCTTGGGCTCTCCATGGTCTCCTCGGGTGTACCTGAGTATGCACAAGGTCCGCGCTTGAAGTACCATCCATGTCTTACATGCAGAAAGGGAAGATTTGGAAAGGAGCGAGTTCACCTTAGGTGCAAAGGCGTATGCTTGAGTGTACATGGGGATGATCGTAGGATGATCCGCATCATCTCCCCTCCCTTAGGAAAGATCCGACCTCGGGTCGTGATCCTCATCACCATGGAAACGGTTGTTGTGGACGGACTTATAGTTGGGCGGAGTTGAAAAGATTGCGCAATCCAAGTACTCCAAGTTGTTGCCGGAGTGGTATACATGCAAGAAAAGCAAACACAAACGACACTCGAAAATACAATGGTTAGCGCACACAAAGTGTCCATCAAGGAAGTATGAGTCCGTGCGGCAAGAATGTTCGTAACAAAACACATGAAGCTTAGCAAGATGATATGGAATGAGATGTGAATCATTCATGGGAGCAAAAGCATTCATTATGCCTGTGTTGTGAATATGATCAATGCAACCATGATGCAAAATGATGTCATAGTGATACGGTTTATCAATAGCATGAATATGGTAATGGATGCTCAATGTGATGTGATCATGCAATTGATGGTAGGCAATAAGATCATGATGTATGAATATGCCATCAAGGTATATCACAACAAATTTGCTAAGGAAGTGCACAAGCTCATATATCATGGATGACATGGGAATACAAGATGCAACAAGGCAATCATAATGCGAGTCAATCCATGCATAAGATGCAAATTTGTTATGGGTGGTGGTGTACCATAGCTCGATGTCGTGGTAGAAGTGGTGGTCCGGTGGCGAAGTCTGAGCGCTCCACAATTTGAAGGTCCATAGAGCCAATCTCCAATGTTTCTCCTCCGTTCGCGAGATGTATCATGTAGACAACAAGAAGTAGACAACAATGAAAGAGTGACCCATCCAATATGCGTATTTGAGGATGGCTCAAAGGGAACGAGTTCACCTTTATGAGAATTTCAAAAATGTTGGTGTCGCGCATCGTGTACGCCTTCACATGACCAAGTTGTCGCGTGATGGCACCACCTTGTGAATCCTTCAAAACGAAAGAACATGACAAACACTCAGAAAAACAAATGAGGTTAGCGGTAGTGCAAAACCTATCATTCGTGTGGTAAGATACCCAACAAGTGTATGCATGATGCTCATCATAAGAAAGGATAAGGGAGCATGTCATAGTATGGAGGCATATGATGCGAGAACAACCAAATACAATAGGCTCAATCAAGCTAGCATGCATCACAAGTAAAGTGTCCAAGTCTCCAAGATCAATAATCATAGATGCAACAATTGGAGGCAAGCAACAATGAACAAAATATATCATGTGAGAGGCATGAACATATACGTCATCAACCCAAGAAAGCAACTAATAATGGAACATGGGTGATGCGACAAACCAAGCAATCATATGAATCAAGGAAAGCAAGCTAGTAGTGCGAAGATGCAATGTGCTAGAAGGAATCATGTCAAGTATGTCATGTGTGCAAATGGTAGTCATGAATAATGCACAAGACACATCACAAGCATGAAGGCAAGATATGAGCAAAATATCATCAATAGCATGAGGCACATGATAAACATGGCAATAGTAACAATGATCTCCACCAAGCATGCAAATACACATAGGAGTAGCATAATGGTGAATCATGGGTAGATGCAATCAAGGGTCACAATTGCATGGCAAAGACATAGAAACAAGCATAGCATGCAAAGTGAACATGAGAAAATGGGCATAACGCAACAAGTGCTATATAGCACACAGCCGTGTGAGAGACAAGTAGAATAGATGCGCGTAGTCGTTGCGCGAAGAGAACGGTGGGAAGGATAGTTCACGGGATCCCAAGTCATCTTTGCTCTCAAGAGCTCGTTTCGTCAACTCTTGGGATTGAGAGGTTGACGAGTATACGTGAGTACCTACACAAAACAAAGCCAAAGGGAAAATTGTGTGTGCATGGTATATATGTACACATCATCCATCATGATGCGCACGTGCAAGTGTTGGTTAGCACAAAATAGCCAATGCTCAAATAAATGAGATGCGTGATATAGAAACATGTCATCCATCATGATAGGTTTGTTGTTATGTATAGCATAATGGAGACTCAAATTGTGTAATGCATCATGGGAAATATGTAGAGCATTGTTATTCATGGAATGCATACGGTGAAAGCAATTATGAGAGTCATGCAAAGTATGGAATGCATCAAAATCTCGTAATATGTTTGAGGAAACTATGGGGGTCTCCTGATGAGCATTAATGGAAATATCACATGGAGAATATTGACAACATTCAAAACAATGCATATTTGGAACAATGTGATCATGGCATGGTATAGGAGATGAACTGCGCAAATCATGTAAAGGAAGCATGGCAATATCATCATATGAAAAACAAAAGACAATGACCATCATCTCGTCATCTATGCCATAAGTACAAATGAGATTTATTTTAATGGGGCATGCATAGTTACTATGTTGAGATTGAAATGATGCAATATTGGAGATCTCACTCATAGCATATGACAAGTTTAATGGATTGCCAAACATGATGTAACCAAAAGAATTTTCGCATGATATCCTATGGAGCATAACATCACAGCTAGGAAACTCGACATGCTCGTCATCATATTCATCATAAATAGGTAAGTCATGACATGAGGAAGTCGCACTAGCATGAAGCATGGGAATAGGTGTGTCAACATCATGCAAGCAATCATTCGTAAAATAGTCCACTAGTGGGACAAGAGAAGCACCATCACCTATGTTACCTTTGGAGCATTGCTCATGTGTTGTAGGTGAGGTGTCGAAGACCAAGTCGTTGTCATCTTCATCTTGATGGACCATGTGGGGGTGCATCATCGTCCTCCATGGCCATCATTGTCTCCATTGGAGGTATGGACTCATCGAGGGTAGGCGTGTCGTCATGTAGGAGACCTAGCACCAAAGAAGAAAACACACTTGGAGTAGAGGTTAGGTCGTTAGAAATAATAGTGGCCTCACGTGCCATGTCAACTACCTCACTCACTAAGTGTTGTGGCTCACTCACTCCCTCTTCGATTCTCTCACTCGTATGGTGGGTGGAGTCACTCAAATGGCTCTCAACCTCACATAGGGTGTGTGGCACGCTCTCATGTGTGGGGCTAGTGGTGGTCACACTCATCCTCTCATAGGAAATGCACTCAATGTCACATATGGTGGAGTCACTTATCTCACTCATGGGGTGGTGGCTCTCCTTACATGGCAATTGGGACATCTCATCATATGTGGGTGTCAGAGAGATGTAGGTGCAAATGTCTCCATGCTCAATCATGTCGTAGTCGTAGCTATGGATGAAGGCCGAAGATGGCACATCATCACTCTCCTCTAAGACCGAAGATAAGGTCTCATTTGCGGTCTCGTAGCTTGACTCAGAGAATGAGTCCTTTTGGGGTGCCGTCTTCATGTAGTTTAAGAGGTTCATGCTCGTCGTCGTGGTCGAAGGGGATGGCCCTTGCGAGACCTTCTTGTCACCGTCTTGTTGTTGGAGGCCCATATGATGTGGCACCTCATAGCTCGTCTCCATGACTGATGGGAATTTCCCATGCTCGGCCATCTTCCTTGAGGGGCTTCCGAAGATGGAAGTTCGCCCACGCTCGTAGGTGGTCACCTCGTTGGTGAAGATGTCGATGTAGGCGAACTCATGGGAAGTAGGCGAAGATGTCGTACGTCGAAAGGCGAAGATGCCTTGATAGCACTTGGCGAAGATGCTGAAGTGGTTGTTGTAATCGTAGCGCCATCTTGGTTGTGGCTGTCTCGCGGTCTTCTTTTGTGCTCTTGAAGCTTGGCCTTGGCGTGAAGTAGGGCTTATTGGGACTTGTGCATTTGCGCTTTGCGAGCACGTTCATGATGATGGTGTTGTTGTCGTGCTTGAGCTCGATGGCATTCATCGTCATCATGCACATGATGCTTGGAGGTGACTTGCCCTTCATAACGATGTGTATCACGAACGTGATGGTGGTCGCCATGGAGATGTGGACGTGGATGACTTGCGCTTGCATCATTTTTGCGCTCCGAAGACTTGTGACTTGAACGTCGCCGCCTTGAGGATGACGAAGGGGAAGAACGATTGATCAACAAGGTCCGAATCTCTTCCATCCTTGCATCTTGCTCCTCCTTGTGCGTGGAAAGATTGTTGTTGATGTAGTCCCTTTTCCTTGCTTCGGAGTGACGAATGTCGATGGAGATGTTCTCAATGCGCTCTCGCAATCTTGATTGTGCGCCTTGCATTTGTCGTTGTAGATCGAAGATTGATGCTTTGGTGATGTAGTTGTTCACGCCGTCATTGTTGTCGAAGACCGGAGATGAAATGCCTTGCCTATCCATCACAAGACTCGAGAAAATGTGAGTGTAGAAAGGAGAAGAACTATACCAAATGTACCTTGACCGAAGTTGAAGATGGATCAATGATCACTCAATGATGTAACAAGGAAATAGCACAATCGGTACCAATTATTGTCGGTTTCTCACACCTACACAAATAAGGCTTATGGTGGAGCTCAGTGAGGATAGTGGCACACAAATTTGATGCAAAATGTTAGCAAGAGTCAATAATGTTGAAAGATATCCACAAATTAGCAAGTGAAACAAGTAGACCAATATCAATATGTGGCACATGGAAACACACGCACGGATAGATAAATGGGGTCGTGCAACCAAGGAATGAGCTCAAAATGTGGAATCCACGGAAAATGCTCTTGTTGCACAACTCTAGAGAGACGCTAGCACAATTGCTCAATAGGCGGATACGACGCTTGTGCAAAACCTATAGGAGATAAAAATGCAACGACTTCTATCCCAAGTATGCTATGTATATGATATTCCGGTGGTATGATCCAAGATGATCGGATATGACAATCTTATGCAATGTGGTATGATGCTATGGCACTTGCTTACAAGCTCTTTGTTCACTCTTTTTCTTTGCTTAAAAGCTTATTATTTTTTGTATGTGGATGGCCACTTTTGCACAGTGCACAAACCAAGATAACAATTGTATATATGCGGGAACTACACAAGGGATGATATGATACCAATATGATATGGTATGTATGCAATGTATGGTGTAGACCACTAATGTGCACACGTAACGTTGCCGGCAATACTCAAATGGCTAGTATCGATAGGCAAGTAACGCAAAATGGGCTAGGGGTTAACAATGCAATTGCAAGGGAATATACAATGGAGGGATACCACGATACCAAGATGATATGGAGGTTACCGTCCGTAGTGATGATGAGTGGCGGTGATCTTGATGGAGATACCAAGATGATGGGGACTCATCCCTAAGTAGCCTAAACACCTTAGGAAACATAAAAACCGCGAACTCAAGATCTCAAATGTCAAATGTCAAATGGTGTTAGCGGGAATGCGGTGGTAGTTTTGTGGAAGCTCAATGAAATTGCAGAATGGCAATGATGTGTTGTGGAGTATGCAATGCAGAAATGGAGGGTAAGGTGGTGGACTATACACGGTTTCTTAGTTGGAAGACGGTCCCTAAGTAGCCGAAACACCTTAGGAGACACAACTCACAACACAAACAAAATTGGGTTAAGTTGCGGTGGCGGAATTGTATGGTGGGTAAGCCTATGCGGAAGTTAGGGTAGTGGTGGTGGTTGATGAAGAAGCAACCGTCCCTAAGTAGCCTAAACATCTTAGGAGACTCAAATCACAACTCAAACAACTACAAATGCTAAGGGGAACAAAATTGGTTAGGTTGCGGAAGTCGGTGGTGGTTATGCGGAGATTGTGGTGGAAGCCCTAGGCAAAGATGCCAAAGTTCCAAAAATTTGATGGAGTCAAATGGTGATGGTAGTATTTTTGTGGGAAGGGGGATGTCAAGAGCTTCTCAACGAGCTAAAGAACGTGAAAATCAGACTCTGGATGAATTAGTTATGGACAAAACGGTGAAATGGAACAGGCTGAGTTGCCAGGGGCCGGATATCCGGGGGTGGGGGCCGGATATCCGGGGGTCAGTGTCCAGAACCATGAAGATTTGGCGCTCCAGGAGCCAGATGTCTGGCTTGGGGCCCGGATGTCCGGCCCGACGATTCCAGATCTCGTTTGGGGCGGAAATTTTTGAATCAGGGCGGAGATTGATGATTCCAAGGTCAAAATTAGAGAGATTTCGTGGATGGAAAGTGGGAAAACTTGGGGAGATGCTAGATCCACTTGAAACCAAGCAAATCCATGGATCAAAATCAACAAAACATCATCAAACCAACAAATCACAAAAAAAATTGGGGCTATTTTTTGCTGGGGATTTTCAAATTTAGGACGAAATCAACAAAATTAGGCTAGAAAACAAAGAGGGGGGCTCCGAAATCGTGATCAACGTGGCTCATGATATCAAGATGATGTAGGGTAGAACCCTATACGACCGATCTTTCACGAAAGGAGCGGATCCCGCGAAGAACATGAAGAACACGAGGGGGAAAACAAGGGAAATCACGAGGGGAAACATGAGAGAATCCCTCAAATAGACAAGAAACAATCATACATGTGCTAGATCCATGAACGCAAAGAGATACACGGTCCAAATCCAACGAAGGACGATACATAGGGTAACCGGTTCTTCTCCATAGATGAGGTCTTGAATCAGCAAGGGGATCTTCCCATGAAGGGGTCTTGAATCCAAGGTGGATCTTCTCCAAAGAGGGGCCGTGGTCTCTCTCAAGGAGTAGATCAGATATGGATGAGCGAAGCTCTATCTCACAAATGAGCTAACACAACGCTAACCCTAACTAGAAGGAGGTGGAGGAGTATATATAGGCCTTAGCCACGAAGGGGTAAGGGGGATAGGATACACGGGCCCTTGGCCCGTTCTCTGCGCACAGGCAGGGGCCGGATGTCCGGGGCTTCGGGACGGGCCGGATGTCCGGGGCAAGGGGCCGGATGTCCGAGCTGGCCTGGGTCTTCCAGATGCATTCGGTGATGGAGGGGCCGGATTTCCGATGGATGGGGGCCGGATGTCCGGGGCTTCGGGAGGAGCCGGATGTTCAGGGTGATGGCCGGATGTTCGGGCTGCGCTGGGCCTTTGCGGTTCTCTCTGGATGGCCGATGCCGGATTTTCAGGGGTCGGGCCGGATGTCCGGGTCGGGTCAGATGACCGGGTTGGGGTCGGATGTCCGGCCGCTATAGCAGCTGGCCCTTCTTCCTTCTTCTTCCTTCACTTTCGTGCACGCTTGGCCTTGGTCCTTGGGCTCTCCATGGTCTCCTTGGGTGTACCTGAGTATGCACAAGGTCCGCGCTTGAAGTAGCATCCATGTCTTACATGCGGAAAGGGAAAATTCGGAAACGAGCGAGTTCACCTTAGGTCCAAAGGCGTATGCTTGAGTGTACATGGGCATGATCGTAGGATGCTCCGCATCACCCACTACCCACCAGGGCGCCAAAGGCATCTGGTGATGTGGTCACCTATTACAGGTAGGGTCAAGGACCCATCATTTGGGACCCACATGGGGCCCATCACCATCATAGGTAGATCCTTGGAACATGCCAACATTCGGATGAATACATCAGGAAGTTCACTCGGACAACTCGACGACACTCGGACGACCACACGTCACTCGGCTGATGGATCACCAAGTAACAATCAACATGCTTGCATGGGTACCACACCACAATGAACATAATCAGCATATGTAGCTATACTAAAATGCACACGAACAGTACATGTTGCCTTAACCTTGCCGCTGTTGTTGAACCATTGGATGTAGCAAGGATGCAGATGTGGTTTTGTGGTGAGAGATGGCTTCTCCACCATCTCCATGCTAGCCAAGTTATTGCAGCTCCCTCCATCTATGATGACGCGAACAGAACGTTCCTTCACAACTCCCTTTGTATGGAACAAATTATGCCTCTGATTTTGCTCAGCTTGTGTAACCTGCACACTCAAAACACGTTGAGCAACTAAACATTCATACCTGTCATCATCTTCAGCAGCCATGTATTGCGTGTCATGATCAGAATCCTCTCCACCGTGTTCTTCAGTTGCACCGTCATTATTGAGCTCCACAAGCGGTACTACCGCCCCTCCCAGTTTCAGCATTCCGAGTTTCACCGTTTCGACCATAACTTTCACATCCGGAGTCTGATTTTCGCGTTCTTTAGCTCGTTGAGTAGCTATTGACATCCCCCATCCATATACATAGGTTTAAACACCATTTGACTCCATCAAAGTTTTGGAACTTTGGCATCTTTGCCTAGGGCTTCCACCACATCCTCCGCTACACCACCACCGACTTCCGCAACCTAACCAATTTTGTTCCCCATCGCATATGTGGTTGCTTGAGTTGTGATTCGAGTCTCCTAAGGTGTTTAGGCTACTTAGGGATGGTTGCTTATTCATCAACCACCACCACCACCATAACTTCCGCATAGGCTTTCCCACCATACACTTCCGCCACCCCCAACTTAACCCAATTTTGTTTGTGTTGTGAGTTGTGTCTCCTAAGGTGTTTCGGCTACTTAGGGACCGTGCTTCCAACTCCGACACCTTGTATAGTCCACCACCTTACCCTCCACTTACGCATTGCGTCTCAAATCCCATAATTGCATTTCCACAATCCCATTGAGCTTCCGCAACCACCACCGCATCCCGCTACCACCATTTGACATTTGAGATTTTGAGTTCGCGGTTTTTCCGTTTCCTAAGGTGTTTCGGCTACTTAGGGACGAGTCTCCATCATCTTGGTATCTCCATCAAGATCACCGCCACTCATCATCGACACGGACGGTAACCTCCATATCATCTTGGTATCGTGGTACCCCTCCATTGTATATTCCCTTGCCATTGCATTGATAACCCTTAGGCCATTTTGCGTTACTTGCCTATCGAGACTAGCCATTTGAGTATTGCCGACAACGTTACTTGTGCACATTAGTGGTCTACACCTTCCATTACATACATACCATATCATATAGGTATCATACCATCCCTTGTGCCTCAAGTTTGTTCCCGCATATACACAATAGCTATCTTGGTTTGTGCATTTCACAAAGTGTCCATACAAAAAGAAAAAGAGAATAAAGCTTTTAAGCAAAAGAAAAAGATCAAAGAAGCTTGTAAGCAAGTGCCATAGCATATTACCACATTGCATATAAGATCATCTTGGATCATAACACCGGGAGCCATACATACATAGCATACTTGGGATAGAAAATTCATAAATTTTGCATCTTATAGGTTGTGCACAAGTGTCGTATCCGCCCATATAGAAATCGTGCTAGCGTCTCTCTTGAGTTGTGCAACACGAGCATTTTCCGTGGATTCCACATTTTGTGCTCATCCTTGGTTGCACGACCCCATTTATCTATCCGTGTGTGTGTTTCCGTGTGCCACATATTGCTATTGGTCTAGTTGTTTCACTTGCACATTTGTGAATCTTTTTCAACATTATTGACTCTTGCTAACATTTTACATCAAATTTTTGTGCCACTATCCTCACTGAGCTCCACCATAAGCCTTACTTGTGTAGGTGTGAGAAACCGACAAGAATTGGTACCAATTGTGCTATTTCCTTGTCCACATTGGAGTGATCATTGATCCACTTTCAACTTCGGTCAAGGTATATTTGGTATTCGTTCTTCTCTTTCTACCACTAACATTTTTCTCTTGGAGTGATGGATAGGCAAGGCATTTCATCTCCGGTCTTCCACAACAACGACGGCATGAACAAATACATCACCAAAGCGTCAATATTCGATCTACAATGACAAATGCAAGGCGCACAATCAAGATTGAGAGAGAGCATCGAGAACCTCTCCATCGACATTCATCACTTCGAAGTAAGGAAAAGGGACTACATCGACAACAAGCTTTCCGCACAAAAGGAGGAGCAAGATGCAAGGATGGATGAGATTCGGACCTTGTTGATCAACCGTTCTTCCCCTTCATCATCCTCAAGGCGGCAACGTTCAAGTCACAAGTCTTCGGAGCACAAAAATGATGCAAGCGCAAGTCGTCCACGTCCACATCTCCATGGCGACCACCATCACCTACGTGATCCACCTCGTCATGAAGGGCAAGTCACCTCCAAGCAACATGTGCATGACGACGATGAACGACATCTACTACGAGCTCAAGTGTGACAACGCCAACATCATCATGACGATGCTCACCAAGCGCAAATGCACAAGTCCCAACAAGCCCTACTTCACGCCAAGTCCAAACATCATGACCATAAGAGAAGACCGCGAGATGAGCACCACCAAGATGGAGCTACGGCTAATACCACCACCACTTTGACATCTTCGCCAAGTGCTATCAAGGCATCTTCGCCTTCGGACGTACGACATCTTCGCCTACTTCCCATGAGTTCGCCTACATCGACATATTCAACAACGAGGCGACCACCTACGAGCGAGGGCGACACTTCCATCCTCGGAAGCCCCTCAAGGAAGATGGTCGAGCATGGGAATTTCCCTTCGGTCATGGAGATGAGCTATGAGGTGCCACATCATTTGAGCCTCCAACAACAAGACGGCGACAAGAAGGTCAAGCAAGGGCCATCCCCTTCGACCATGACGACGAGCACGAACCTCTTCAACAACATGAAGATGGCGCCCATATTGGACTCATACTCCGAGTCAAGCTACGAGACCGCTCATGAGACCTTATCTTTGGTCTTCGAGGAGAGTGATGATGTGCCATCTTCGGCCTTCATCCACAGCTATGACCACGACATGATTGAGCATGGAGATATTTGCACCAACATCTCTCCGACAACGACATGTGACGAGATGCCCCAATTGCCATCTGAGGAGAGCCACCACCACATGAGTGACATGAGTGACTCCATCACACGTGACATTGAGAGCATTTCCTATGAGAGGATGAGTGTGACCACCACTAGCCCCACACTTGAGAGCATGCCACACATCCTATGTGAGGTTGAGAGCCATTTGAGTGACTCCACCAACCATATGAGTGAGAGCATCCGAGAGGGAGTGAGTGAGCCACAACACTTAGTGAGTGAGGTAGTTTACATGGCATGTGAGGCCACTTTGATTTCTAATGACTTAACCTCTACTCCTAGTGTGTTTGCTTCTTTGGTGCTAGGTCTCCTACATGACGACACGCCTATCCTCGACGAGTCCATACCTCCAATGGAGATGATGATGGCCATGGTGGATGATGCTACACCCCCACATGGTTCCATCACGATGAAGATGACCACGACTTGGTCTTCAACACCTCACCTACAACACATGAGCGATGCTCCAAAGGCAACATAGGTGATGGTGCTTCTCTTGTCCCACTAATGGACTATTTTTCGCATGATTGCTTGCATGGTGTTGACACACCTATACCCATGCTTCATGCTAGTGCCACTTCTTCATGTCATGACTTACCTATTTATGATAAATATGATGATGAGCATGTTGATTTGCCTAGTTGTGATGCTATGCTCCATAGGATATCATGTGAAAATTCTTTTGGTCACATCATGTTTGACAATCCATTAACCTTTTCATATGCTATGAGTGAGATATCCCATATTGCATCATTTCAATCTCAACATAGTGACTATGCATGCCCCATTCACATAAATCCCATTTGCACTTACGGCATAGATGACGAGATGATGGTCATTGGCTTTTGTTTTTCATGTGATGATATTGCTATGCTTCCTTTACATGATTTGCACAATTCATCTACTATGCCATGCTAGGAAAATTATTGTGTATCGCATGATTACATCCCTTGTGTGCACCATATGCATTCCATGAATAACAATGCTCTACATATTTCTTGTGATGCATTACACAATTTGAGTCTCCACTATGCTCTACATAACAACAAACCTATCATGATGGATGACATGTTTCTATATCACGCATCTCATTTATTCGAGCATTGGATATTTTGTGCTACCAAACACAAGCACGTGCGCATCATGATGGATGATGTGTACATCTACCACGCACACACAATTTTCCCTTTGTCTTTGTTTTGTGTAGGTACTCACGTATACTCGTGAACCTCTCAATCCCAAGAGTTGACGAAACAAGCTCTTGAGAGCAAAGATGACTTGGGATACCGTGAACTATCCTTACCATCGTTCTTTTTGCGCAATGACTAATCACATCTCTTCTACTTGGCTCTCACACGGCTATGGGCTATATATCACTTGTTACGTTATGCCCATTTTCCCGTGTTCACTTTGCATGCTATGCTTGCTTCTATGCCTTTGCCATGCAATTGTGACCCTTACTTGAATCTACCCATGATTCACCATTATGCTACTCCTATGTGTATTTGCATGCTTGGTGGAGATCATTGTTACTATTACCATGTTTATCATGTGCCTCATGCTATTGATGCTATTTTGCTCATATCTTGCCTTTATGCTTGTGATATGTCTTGTGCATTATTCATGCCTACCATTTGCACACATGACATACTTGACATGATTCCTTCTAGTACGTTGCATCTTCGCACTACTAGCTTACTTGCCTTGATTCATATTATTACTTGCTTTGTCACATCACCCATGTTCCATTATTACTTACTTTCTTGGTTTGATGACATATATGTTCATGCCTCTCACATGATATATTGTGTTCATTGCCGCTTGCCTCCAATTGTTGTATCTATGCTTATTGATCGTGGAGACTTGGACACTTTACTTGTGATGCATGCTTGTTTGATTGAGCCTATTGTATTTGGTTGTTCTCGCATCACATGCCTCCATACTATGAAATTCTCCCTTGTCCTTTCTTATGATGACCATGATACATTCACTTGTTGGGTATTTTACCACACGAATGATAGGTTTTGCATCTCCGCTAACCTCATTTGTTTTTCCGAGTGTTTGCCATGTTCGTTCATTTTGAAGGATTCACAAGGCGATACCATCATGAGACAATTTGGTCATGTGAAGGCATACACGATGTACAACACCAACATTTTCGGCATCCTCATAAAGGTGAACTCATTCCCTTTGAGCCATCCTCAAATATGCATATTGGATGGGTCACTCTTTCATTGTTGTTTCCTTCTTGTTGTCTACATGGTACATCTCGTGAACGGGGGAGCAACATTGAAGATTGGCTCTATGGAGCTTCACATTGAGGAGTGCTCGGACTTATTGGAAGCACCTTTGAACCTCCACTCATGCAACGACATCGAGCATTGGTACGCCAACACCTCCATACTTGTTGATTCTGCTCACCCATGTCATGCTCGATGGGCACATCATACACATGACAAATTTGCATCTTATGCATGGATTGACTCATATTATGATTGCCTTGTTGCATCTTGTCTTTCTATGTCATCCATGATATATGAGCTTGTGCATTTCCTTAGCAAATTTGTTGTGATATACCTTGATGGCATATTCATACATCATGATCTTATTGCCTACCATCAATTGCATGATCACATCACATTGAGCATACATTGCCATATTCATGCTATTGATAAACCGTCTCACTATGACATCATTTTGCACAGTAGTTGCATTGATCACATTCACAACACATATGTGTGCACAATAATTGCATTTTCGCCCATGAATGCTTTGCATATCTTTCTAGATAATCTTGATAAGCTTCATGCACCTTGTCATGATCAATCTTGTTGCACGGACTCATTCTTACACGATGGACACCTTGTGTGCACTAACCATTGTATTTCCAAGTGTCGTTTGTGTTTGCTCTTTTTGCATGTGTACCACTCCGGAGACACCTTGGAGTACTTGGATTGCGCCATGTCTTCCACTTCGTCCAACTACAAGTCCGTCCACGACAACCGTTTCCATGGTGATGAGGTTTTCGATCCGAGGTTGGATCTTTCCCAAGGGAGGGGAGATGATGCGGAGCATCCTATGATCATCCCCATGTACACTACGACTTCTCCCCAAGCCCCTAGTGCCCACATGTTGAGACCTCAAGCATACGCCATTGGACACAAGGTGAACTCGCTCCTTTCCGAATCTTCCCTTTCCGCATGTAAGACATGGATGCTATCTCAAGCGCGGACCTTATGCATACTCAGACTTTGAAGCTCAAGGACATGACAGCGCTTGAAACAAATGCTTTGTTTTGGCACCTTCGTCCATCTGAGGAGATCATGGAGAGCCTAAGGACCAAGGACAAGTGTGCGCGGGAGCAAGGGAAGGAGAGCCAGCTGCTACAGCCCGAGCGGTACTACCGCCCACACCAAGCGGTACTACCGCTGAAGGCCCACAAGCGGTGCAACCGCTCAACCACCGCCCAACAACCGGCCAAGCTTCTGTGATCGAGCGGTGCAAGGCCGGTGCAGCACCTGTTTATCCCCGTAACAGCCACCTGACCGGTACAACCGCTCCAAGCACCGGTACAACCGCTGAGCACATCCGGAAGCACCTCCAGGAACCAGTACCTGAGCGCCCAGTGGTACAACCGCCCCCATGACCGGTACTACCACCCTGCCTGTGCGTAGTGAAAGGGGTTTCACCCCATGTATCCGCCAACTTACCCCTTAGACTATATATACTTGTCCCTTAGCTCTGTACTAGGGTTAGCATTGGTTTAGCTCATATTTAGAGATAGAGCTACGCTCATCCACATCGGATCTACTCCACGAGAGAGACCGCAGCCTCTACGGAGAAGATCCCTTTGGAGAAGAACTCAAGACCTCCTCACGGAGAAGACCGGTTACATCTTGTATCGTCCATTGTTGACTCTGGATCTTGTATTTTCCTTTGTGTTCATGGATCTAGCGCATGTGTGATCATTCTTGTTGGTTTGAGTGTTCTCTTATGTTCCCCTCACGACTTTCCCCTCGTTTCCCTCCTCGTGTTCTTCGTGTTCATTGCGGGATCCGCTCCTTTCGTGAAAGATCGGCCCTCTAGGGTTCCACCCTACATCACCAAGTCTCCTCATCATAGTCACTAGCGGACTCATACCCACCTTCCTCAGTAGCAATCATCACACGCTTAGATGGGCATTATTTCGCATAATGACCTTCGCCCTCGCAACAACGACAAATAATATCATGTGTTTGCCCTGTTGATGCCATGGATAAAGAAGAGCTCTGTGCAGGCCCGAAACTTGTGCTCTAAGCAAATACTGGTGGTTGTGCCTGCTTCCTTCTATCACGGTTGGAGGTGGCAACTGACGGAGGTGCCAGTGCAGCAGAATGTGTGGAAGAGAGGATGCACGCGGTGTCTGCTACCTCTTGAGCTTGCGTTGGTTTTTCCCTTGAAGAGAAAAGGGTGATGCCGCAAAGTAGAGTAAGTATTTCCCTCAGTTTTGAGAACCAAGGTATTAATCCAGTAGGAGACAAGGAACAAGTCACCGAATGCCTGCACAAACAATCAACAACTTGCACCCAACGCGATAAAGGGGTTGTCAATCCCTTCAGGTTAATTGCAAAAGTGAGATATGATAGAGATAGATAAATGGTAAAGTAAATATTTTTGGTATTCTTGCTTTATAGATCGGAAAGTAAAAGATTGCAAAGGAAGTAAATAGGAAACTAATATGATGGAAAATATACCCGGGGGCATAGGTTTCACTAGAGGCTTCTCTCAAGATAGAAAATTATTACGGTGGGTGAACAAATTACTGTTGAGCAATTGATAGAATTGAGCATAGTTATGAGAATATCTAGGCATGATCATGAATATAGGCATCACGTCTGTATCAAGTAGACCGACTCCTGCCTGCATCTACTACTATTACTCCACACATCGACCAACTCCTGCCTGCATCTAGAGTATTAAGCTTATCAAGAACAGAGTAACGCATTAAGTAAGATGACATGATGTAGAGGAATAAACTCAAGCAATATGATGTAAACCCCATATTTTTATCCTCGATGGCAACAATACAATACGTGCCTTGCTGCCCCTACTATCACTGGGAAAGGACACCGCAAGATTGAACCCAAAGCTAAGCACTTCTCCCATTGCAAGAAAAACCAATCTAGTTGGCCAAACAAAATCGATGGTTCGAAGAGACTTGCAAAGATATAAAATCATGCATATAAGAATTCAGAGGAGATTCAAATAATATTCATAGATAAGCTGATCATAAATCCACAATTCATCGTATCTCGGCAAACACACCACAAAAAAGTATTACATCGAATAGATCTCCAAGAACATCAAGGAGCACATGGTATTGAGAATCAAAGAGAGAGAAGAAGCCATCTAGCTACTAGCTATGGACTCGTAGGTCTGTGGTAAACTACTCACGCTTCGTCGGAAGGGCAATGGTGTTGATGTAGAAGCCCTCCATGATCGAATGTACCTCCCGCAGGACGCCGAAAAAGGCCCTATATGGGATCTGATGGGTAAAAAAGGTTGCGGCGGTGGAAAAGTGTTTTCGTGGCTCTCTTCATTAGTTTTGGAATATATGAGAATAGGTAGGCAGAAAATAGGTCCGTGGAGTCATGAGGGGCCCACAAGGGTGGGGGCGCGCCCTACCCCTTGGGCACGCCCTCCATCATTGTGGCCGCCTCGTGGCTTCCCTGACTTGCACTCCAAGTCCTCTGGATGTCTCTGGTCCAAGAAAAATCATCGCGGAAGTTTTATTCTGTTTGGACTCCGTTTGGTATTCCTTTTCTGCGAAACTCTAAAATAAGGAAAAACAGAAACTGGCACTGGGCTCTAGGTTAATAGGTTAGTCCCAAAAATAATATAAAATAGCATATTAATGCATATAAAACATCCAAAACAGATAATATAATAGCATGGAAGAATAAAAAATTATAGATACATTGGAGACGTATCAAGCATCTC
>NC_053026.1:607355826-607366716 GCF_003073215.2 Triticum urartu | reverse complement strand
AAAGAGAGAGATGCGGTTCTTTCTTTGCACTCATCGATGGAAATTCTCATAGCTTTGAGGGACTCATTGATATCATGCTTAGGTGGAATAGATCTAAGTCTCAAAGAATCAACATCAAGAGAAATTCTATCCACGTTCCTAGCCAACTCATCAATCTTAGACAGTTTTTCTTCAATCAAAGCATTGAAACTCTTTTGTGAACTAATAAATTCTTTAATATTAGATTCAAAATCAGAGGGCATCTTATTATAATTTCTATAAGAATTGTTGTAGGAATTACCATAATTATTAGAGCAATTACTAGGAAAAGGCCTAGAATTAATATTACCTCTATACGCATTATTACCAAAATTGTTCCTACCAACAAAATTCACATCCATAGATTCATTATTATTCTCAATCAAAGTAGACAAAGGCATATCATTAGGATCAGAAGAAATAATATTATTAGCAAACAATGTCATAACTTCATCCATATTTCCTTTCAAACATTAATTTCTTCTATTGCATGCACCTTTTTACTAGTAGATCTTTCAGTGTGCCATTGAGAATAATTAACCATAATATTATCTAGGAGCTTAGTAGCTTCCCCTAAAGTGATTTCCATAAAAGTGCCTCCCGTGGACGAATCTATAAGATTTCTAGAAGCAAAATTCAATCCGGCATAAATTTTTTGTATAATCATCCAAAGATTCAAACCATGTGTAGGGCAATTACGTATCATTAAATTCGCCCTCTCCCAAGCTTGTGCAACATGTCCATGATCAAGTTGCTTAAAATTCATAATATCGGTTCTAAGAGAGATGATCTTAGCGGGAGGAAAATACTTAGAGATAAAAGCTTCTTTGCACTTATTCCATGAATCGATACTATTTAGGCAAAGACGAAAACCAAGTTTTAGCACGATCTCTAAGCGAAAAAAGGAATAGCTTCAATTTAACAATATCATTATCGACATCTTTCTTCTTTTGCATATCACACAAATCAACAAAGCTATTCAGATGGGTAGCAGCATCTTCACTAGGAAGGCCGGAAAACGGATCTTTCATGACAAGATTCAGCATCGGTAAGGGGAGCAATCGGAGTGCGAATAGAATCATTATTATTGGTATTAGAAAAGTCACACAATTTAGTATTATCTTGAGCCATCATGGCAAACAATCCAACGCACAAGCACACAAGAAGCAAGCGAAAAGAGACGAACTAGAAAAGAGAAGGGGAATGGAAAAAGAGGGCGAATAAGAATGGCAAGGGTGAAGTGGGGGAGAGGAAAACGAGAGGCAAACGGCAAATAACGTAATGCGAGGGATAAGAGTTTGTGATGGGTACTTAGTATGTCTTGACTTGAGAATAGATCTCCCCGGCAACGGCGCCAGAAATCCTTCTTGCTACCTCTTGAGCACTGTGTTGGTTTTCCCTTGAAGAGGAAAGGGTGATGGAGCAAAGCAGCATAAGTATTTCCCTCAGTTTTTGAGAACCAAGCTATCAATCCAGTAGGAGACTACACACAAGTCCCTCGTACATGCACAAACAAATAAGAACCTCGCAACCAACGCGATAAAGGGGTTGTCAATCCCTTCACGGTCACTTACGAGAGTGAGATCTGATAGAGAGAATAATAATAAGATAAATATTTTTTGTATTTTTATGATATAGATTGAAAATAAAGATTGCAAAATATACGGCGATAGAAATAGCTTATTGATGGGAGATTAATATAATGGAGAATAGACCCGGGGGCCATAGGTTTCACTAGTGGCTTCTCTCAAGATAGCATAAGTATTACGGTGGGTGAACAAATTACTGTCGAGCAATTGATAGAAAAGTGCATAATTATGAGAATATCTAGGCATGATCATGTATAAAGGCATCACGTCCGCGACAAGTAGACAGAAATGATTCTGCATCTACTACTATTACTCCACACATCAACCGTTATCCAGCATGCATCTAGAGTATTAAGTTCATAAGAACAGAGTAACGCATTAGGCAAGATGACATGATGTAGAGGGATAAACTCAAGAAATATGGTATAAACCCCATCTTTTTATCCTTGATAGCAACAATACAATACGTGCCTTGTTGCTCCTACTGTCACTGAGAAAGGACACTGCAAGATTGAACCCAAAGCGAAGCAGTTCTCCCATTGCAAGAAGATCAATCTAGTAGGCCAAACCAAACTGATAATTCAAAGAGACTTGCAAAGATAACCAATCATACATAAAAGATACAGAGAACAACCAAATATTCTTCATAAATAATCTTGATCACAAACCCACAATTCACCGGATCTCGGCAAACACACCGCAAAAAAGAGATACATCAAATAGATCTCCAAGAAGATCGAGGAGAACTTTGTATTGAGATCCGAAGAGAGAGAGAAGAAGCCATCTAGCTAATAACTATGGACCCGCAGGTCTGAAGTAAACTACTCACACATCATCAGAGAGGCTATGGTGTTGATGTAGAAGCCCTCCATGATGGATTTCCCCTCTGGCGGAGCTCTGGAAAAGGCCCCAAGATGGGATCTCTTGGGTACAGAAGGTTGCGGTGGTGGAAATAGGGTTTCATGGTGCTCCTGGTTGTTTTCGGGGTATGTGGATTTATATAGGAGGAAGAAGTAGGTCGGTGGAGCCATGAGGGGCCCACGAGGGT
Source organism: Triticum urartu (assembly GCF_003073215.2). Classification (NCBI taxonomy): domain Eukaryota; kingdom Viridiplantae; phylum Streptophyta; class Magnoliopsida; order Poales; family Poaceae; genus Triticum; species Triticum urartu. The sequence continues at coordinate 607,364,061 of NC_053026.1, read as the reverse complement.
GGGGGCGCGCCCAGGGGGGCAGGTGCGCCTCCCTACCTCGTGGTCTCCTCGTTGATTTATTGACATCCACTCCAAGTCCTCTGGATCACGTTTGTTCCAAAAAATAACTCTCCCGAAGGTTTCATTCCTTTTGGATTCTGTTTGATATTCCTTTTCTGTGAAACACTAAAATAGGCAAAAAAAATTAACAATTTTCACTAGGCCTTGGGTTAGTAGGTTAGTCCCAAAAATAATATAGAAGTGTATAAATAAGCCCATTAACATCCAAAGCAGATAATATAATAGCATGGAACAATCAATAGATACGTTGGAGACGTCTCAACCTAGCTCTTGATTGTTGTTACTTGTCCTTAACTCGCCGCCGATCGTCCCTTTATATACATAGGTTGACGCCTAGCGGCTTACAGAGTCCCGGCCGGCTCATACACAACGTGTCCGGCTCAGTGACTAACTAATCTTGCCTTACAATACATGTTATACATGTGTGGCGGTTCATCCTCTTGGGCCTCAAGTCGCCTCTGGGTCTTGGGCCGTCAATGGGCTTGTATGAGCCGCCATCTTCATTGGTAAGTCGCCCATGGTATGGCCCGGCCCCTCCTGGGCGGTTCATAACCTATAGTTATATCCCCAACATTAGGACCCAGGTTGATTTGAACTTGTTCATATCAATCTTCAATACCGTGTTTGATAATTTTGCTGTAACCCGCCATGACGTCAGCTCACCGAATTTTCTTAAACCGCCATGACGTCATTTCGCATTAATTTTGCGCGAGGCCCAAAACATCTTAACTGGTCCTTATTTTATTGAGCATCCCGAAAACCGAGGCATCCATATAGCCACATGAGGACTTCGGCCTCCTCGATTCCCGTGCATGCCTTGTATCCACCCTCTTATAAATAGGGACACCGGTCTTTTCCATTTCCCCCCTTTGCCTCATCGCCTTCGTGTTCCTCTTGCTTCTCCTCTGCCCCCCGAGCTCCGCCGCCGCGATCTCCGACTACTGCATCAACTCAGGCAGCTATATCGACATGTCCAGACCAGAGAACGCCGGCGCTCCACCGCAGTCCATCTGCAACCGTAAGTGTTCATCTCCTTCACCATCAGATCTTCATTAGGGTTAGACTTGTTCATCGGTGTTCTTCAACGTTTTTTGTTTTCTCCTTTAGTTCGAGCAACCCTTGATCTAAGCACAATATGAAACTTATGTGGTGGCTACCTCTTGAGCACAGTGTTGGTTTTCCCTTGGAGAGGAAAGGGTGATGCAGCAAAGTAGCGTAAGTATTTCCCTCAGTTTTTTGAGACAAGGTATCAATCCAGTAGGAGACTACCATGGCAAGTCCCTCGTACCTACACAAACAAATAAGAACCTCGCAAAAACGCGATAAAGGGGTTGTCGATCCCTTCCTGGTCACTTACGAGAGTGAGATGATAGAGATAATAATGATAAGATAAATATTTTTGGTATTTTTATGATATAGATTGAAAGTAAAGATTGCAAAATAAACGGTGCCAGAAATAACTTATTGACGGGAGATTAATATAATGGAGAATAGACCCCGGGGGCCATAGGTTTCACTAGTGGCTTCTCTCAAGATAGCATAAGTATTACGGTGGGTGAACAAATTACTATCGAGCAATTGATAGAAAAGCGAATAATTATGAGAATATCTAGGCATGATCATGTATATAGGCATCACGTCCGTGACAAGTAGACCGACTCCTGCCTGCATCTACTACTATTACTCCACACATCAACCGCTATCCAGCATGCATCTAGAGTATTAAGTTCATTAGAACAGAGTAACGCATTAGGTAAGATGACATGATGTAGAGGGATAAACTCAAGCAATATGAAATAAACCCCATCTTTTTATCCTCGATGGCAACAATACAATACATGTTGTTTCCCTTTCTCTCACTGGGATCGAGCACCGCAAGATTGAACCCAAAGCTAAGCACTTCTCCCATTGCCAGAAAGATTAGTCTAGTAGGCCAAACGAAACTGATAACTCAAAGAGACTTGCAAAGATAACCAATCATACATAAAAGATTTCAGAAAAGAATCAAATATTGTTCATAGATAGACTTGATCATAAACCCACAATTCATCAGATCTCGACAAACACACCACAAAAAGAGTTACATTGTGTAGATCTTCCAAGAAGATCGAGGAGAACTTTGTATTGAGATCCAAAGAGAGAGAAGAAGCCATCTAGCTAATAGCTATGGACTCGAAGGTCTGAAGTAAACTACTCACACATCATCGGAGGGGCCATGGAGTTGATGCAGAGGCCCCTCCGTGATCAATGCCCCCTCCGGCGGAGCTCCGGAAAAGGCCCCAAGATGGGATCTCTTGGGTACAGAAGGTTGGCGGGTGGTGGAAAATAAGGTTTTCGTGGTTGCTCCTGGATGTTTTCGGGGTATATGGATATATATAGAAGGAAGAAGTAGGTCGGTGGAGCCACGAGGGGCCACGAGGGTGGAGGGCGCGCCCCCTGCCTTTGGCCCTCCTTGTTGATTTCCTTGACGTCCACCTTCAAGTCCTCTGGATCATGTTTGTTCCAAAAATCACGTTCTCGAAGATTTCATTCCGTTTGGATTCCGTTTGATATTCCTTTTCTGCGAAACACTGAAATAGGCAAAAAACAACAATTTGCACTGGGCCTTGGGTTAATAGGTTAGTCCCAAAAATAATATAGAAGTGTAAAATAAATCCCATTAACATCCAAAATAGATAATATAATAGCATGGAACAATCAAAAATTATAGATACGTTGGAGACGTATCAAGCATCCCCAAGCTTAATTCCTGCTCGTCCTCGAGTAGGTAAATGATAAAAACAGAATTTTTTATGTGGAATGCTACCTAGCATAATTCTCAATGTAATTCTTTTATTGTGGCATGAATATTCAGATCCGAAAGATTCAAGACAAAAGTTTAATATTGACATAAAAATAATAATACTTCAAGCATACTAACTAAGCAATTATGTCTTCTCAAAATAACATGGCAAAAGAATGTTCATCCCTACAAAATCATATAGTTTGGTCATGCTCCATTTTCGTCACACAAGAATGCTCTCATCATGCACAACCCCGATGACAAGCCAAGCAATTGTTTCACACTTTAGTAATCTCAAACTTTTTTCAACTTTCACGCAATACATGAGCGTGAGCCATGGATATAGCACTATGGGTGGAATAGAATATGATGATGGGGGTTATGTGGAGAAGACAAAAAGGAGAAAGTCTCACATCGAACGGCTAATCAATGGGCTAGGGAGATGCCCATCAATTGATGTCAATGCAAGGAGTAGGGATTGCCATGCAACGGATGCACTAGAGCTATAAATGTATGAAAGCTCAACAAAAGAAACTAAGTGGGTGTGCATCCAACTTGCTTGCTCACGAAGACCTAGGGCATTTGAGGAAGCCCATTGTTGGAATATACAAGCCAAGTTCTATAATGAAAAATTCCCACTAGTATATGAAAGTGACAAAACAAGAGACTCTCTATCATAAAGATCATGGTGCTACTTTGAAGCACAAGTGTGGAAAAAAGGATAGTAGCATTGCCCTTTTTTTTTTTCTTTTTCTTTTTTTTGGCCTTTTTGGGACAATGCTCTATTAATGATGATCATCACACTTCTATTTATTTACAACTCAATGATTACAACTCGATACTAGAACAAAGTGTGACTCTATATGAATGCCTCCGGCGGTGTACCGGGAAGGGCAATGAATCAAGAGTGACATGTATGAAAAATTATGAACGGTGGCTTTGCCACAAATACGATGTCAACTACATGATCATGCAAGGCAATATGACAATGATGTGTGTCATGATAAATGGAATGGTGGAAAGTTGCATGGCAATATATCTCGGAATGGCTATGGAAATGCCATAATAGGTAGGTATGGTGGCTGTTTTGAGGAAGATATAAGGAGGTTTATGTGTGAAAGAGCGTATCATATCATGGGGTTTGGATGCACCGGCAAAGTTTGCACCAACTCTCAAGGTGAGAAAGGGCAATGCACGGTACCGAAGAGGCTAGCAATGATGGAAGGGTGAGAGTGCGTATAATCCATGGACTCAACATTAGTCATAAAGAACTCACATACTTATTGCAAAAATCTACAAGTCATCAAAAACCAAGCATTACGCGCATGCTCCTAGGGGGATAGATTGGTAGGAAAAGACCATCGCTCGTCCCCGACCGCCACTCATAAGGAAGACAATCAAATAACACCTCATGTTTCAAATTTGTTACACAACGGTCACCATATGTGCATGCTACGGGACTTGCAAACTTCAACACAAGTATTTCTCAACTTCACAACTACTCAACAAGCACACTCTAATATTACCACCTTTATATCTCAAAACAATTATCAAGTATCAAACTTCTCCTAGTACTCAATGCACTTTTTATGGAAGTTTTTATTATACCGATCTTGGATGCCTATCATATTAGGACTAAATTCATAACCAAAGCAAATTACCATGTTGTTCTAAAGGACTTTCAAAATAATATAAGTGAAGCATGAGAGATCAATAATTTCTATAAAATAGAACCACCATCGTTCTCTAAAAGATATAAGTGAAGCACTAGAGCAAAATTATCTAGCTCAAAAGATATAAGTGAAGCACATAGAGTATTCTAATAAATTCTGATTCATGTGTGTCTCTCCCAAAAGGTGTGTACAGCAAGGATGATTGTGGTAAACTAAAAAGCAAAGACTCAAATCATACAAGAACGCTCCAAGCAAAACACATATCATGTGGTGAATAAAAATATAGCCTCAAGTAAAGTTACCGATAGAGAAGACGAAAGAGGGGATGCCTCTCCGGGGCATCCCCAAGCTTAGGCTTTTGGTTGTCCTTGAATTTTACTTGGGGTGCCTTGGGCATCCCAAGCTTAGGCTCTTGCCACTCCTTGTTCCAAAATCCATCAAATCTTTACCCAAAACTTGAAAACTTCACAACACAAAACAACAAGAAAATCTCATGAGCTCCGTTAGTAAAAGAAAACAAACCACCACTTAAGGTACTGTAATGAACTCATTCTTTATTTATATTGGTGTTAAACCTACTGTATTCCAACTTTTCTATGGTTCATAAACTCAAATACTAGCCATAGATTCATCAAAATAAGCAAACAACACACGAAAAACAGAATCTGTCAAAAACAGAACAGTCTGTAGTAATCTGTAGGTTTCGAATACTCTGGAACCCCAAAAATTCTAAATATAAATTTCTGGACGTGAGGAATTTATCTATTAATCATCTTCAAAAAGAATTAACTAAATAGCACTCTCCAGTAAAAAATGGCAGCAAATCTCGTGAGCGCTAAAGTTTCTGTTTTTTACAGCAAGATCGCAAAGACTTTCCCCAAGTCTTCCCAAAGGTTCTACTTGGCACAAACACTAATTAAAAGCATAAAACCACATCTAAACAGAGGCTAGATGAATTATTTATTACTAAACAGAATCAAAAAGCAAGGAACAAAAATAAAATTGGGTTGCCTCCCAACAAGCGCTATCGTTTAACGCCCCTAGCTAGGCATAAAAGCAAGAATAGATCTAGGTATTGCCATGATAATGATAAGGTAAATCGCGAAAACTCATCTCATACTCCCTAACGTTCAGCAGCAAGCTTTCTTTGTGGCAAGCAAAAGTAATCAAAAGGGCTAAATTTAATGGGACAAAAGTCCCCAAGATCAAGCTCGGGAGGTATTGGTTCCTCCTTTGGCCCCTCATATTGCACAACCAATTCATCATTATAAGCATTCTTTTGGCAAAAAGTCATGAGCCTTTGTTCAAGGGAAAAACCTAACCCATTGTTCTGGATAGCAAAATTATCATTAAGTTCAGAGATCCTGTAACAAGAACATCGGTAGGAACCTTTTTTCTAAGGTTTTCATTAAAAGCAACATGATCTAAAGATCGTAAACGCATAATGTCTTCTTGATAAAAAAGGATTGCTTCTATGGGAGGACGGCCGGCATCCACTCCTATAATGCGCAAAAATTTCATTGGCCTCTTTTATTATAAATCTGAACTCATGAGCTAAAAAGATGGTCGCTGCTCGCTTAACAGAAGAATGCTCAATATTAGAAAATTCTAGGAAAATCCTTTGTATGGAAGGATGCATATGTAAAAATTGTCTTTCAAGTTCAACTATGAGCAAAGATATAGCATCCGCGAGACTACTAGTTTTATGAAGAATAGACCCGCTCATGGTGGGCAAAGCACCGGCACAAGTAAAGAAATCTTGAATAACTCCCTTCCCAATAATATTACCGCTACCAATCCGAAACTTTTTAGTGTGTAAAATAGTAGGATTTTCAAGAGGATCATCAATAGCATCAAAGTTTTCCATATTATTATCCTTATCAATGATAACCTCCCATTTCAGACATGATGAACAGCAAGAGGAAGCAAAGACAAAAAGCGAACGGAAAAAGAGAGCGAATAAAACGGCAAGGGTGAAGTGGGGGAGAGGAAAACGAGAGGCAAATGGCAAATAATGTGATGCGATGGATAAGAGTTTGTGATGGGTACTTGGTATGTCCTGACTTGTGCGTAGACTCCCCGGCAACGGCGCCGGAAATCCTTCTTGCTACCTCTTGAGCACTGCGTTGGTTTTCCCTTGAAGAGGAAAGGGCAATGCAGCAAAGTAGCGTAAGTATTTCCCTCAGTTTTTGAGAACCAAGGTATCAATCCAATAGGAGAGTACACGCAAGTCCCTCGTACCTACACAAACAAATAAGAACCTCACAACCAACGCGATAAAGGGGTTGTCAATCCCTTCACGGTCACTTAAGAGTGAGATCTGATAGAGATAATAATGATAAGATAAATATTTTTGGTATTTTTATGATATAAATTGAAAATAAAGATTGCAAAATAAATGGTGCCAAAAATAACTTGTCGACGGGAGATTAATATAATGGAGAATAGACCAGAGGGCCATAGGTTTCACTAGTGGCTTCTCTCAAGATAGCATAAGTATTACGGTGTGTGAACAAATTACTGTCGAGCAATTGATAGAAAAGCGAATAATTATGAGAATATCTAGGCATGATCATGTATATAGGCATCACGTACGTGAAAAGTAGACCGACTCCTGCGTGCATCTACTACTATTACTCCACACATCGACCGCTATCCAGCATGCATCTAGAGTATTAAGTTCATATAACCGAGTAACGCATTAGGTAAGATGACATGATGTAGAGGGATAAACTCAAGCAATATGATATAAATCCCATCTTTTTATCCTCGATGGCAACAATACAATACGCGCCTTGCTACGCCTGCTGTCACTGGGAAAGGACACCGCAAGATTGAGCCCAAAGCTAAGCACTTCTCCCTTTGCAAGAAAGATCAATCTAGTAGGCCAAACCAAACTGATAATTCGAAGAGGCTTGCGAAGATAACCAATCATACATAAAATATTTCAGAGAAGAATCAAATATTGTTCATAGATAGACTTGATCATAAACCCACAATTCATCGGATCTCGACAAACACACCATAAAAAGAGTTACATCGAATAGATCTCCAAGAAGATCGAGGAGAACTTTGTATTGAGATCCAAAGAGAGAGAAGAAGCCATCTAGCTAATAACTATGGACCCGAAGGTCTGAAGTAAACTACTCACACATCACCGGAGAGGCCATGGAGTTGATGTAGAGGCCCTCCGTGATCGATGCCCCCTCCGACGGAGCTCCGGAAAAGGCCCCAAGATGGGATCTCTTGGGTACAGAAGGTTGTGGCGGTGGAAATAGGGTTTCGTGGTGCTCCTGGTTGTTTTTAGGGTATATGAGTATATATAGGAGGAAGAAGTAGGTCGGTTGAGCCACGAGGGTGGAGGGCGCGCCCCCTGCCTCGTGGCCTCCTCATTGATTTCTTGACGTCCACTCCAAGTCCCCTGGATCACGTTTGTACCAAAAACAACTCTCCCAAAGGTTTCATTCCGTTCGGATTCCGTTTGATATTCCTTTTCTGCGAAACACTAAAATAGGCAAAAAAACAGAAATTTGCACTGGGCCTTGGGTTAGTAGGTTAGTCCCAAAAATAATATAAAAGTGTATAAATAAGCCCATAAACATCCAAAACAGGTAATATAATAGCATGGAACAATCAAAAATTATAGATACATTGGAGACGTATCATGCGGTAGCAGTCTAGCATTTGTTTTTAACATCAGAACACTTCTTTTTCATAGAA
>NC_053026.1:607300849-607354826 GCF_003073215.2 Triticum urartu | reverse complement strand
GTTTACCTCAGACCTACGGGTCCATAGTTATTAGCTAGATGGCTTCTTCTCTCTTTTTGGATCTCAATACAATGTTCTCCCCCTCTCTTGTGGAGAACTATTCGATGTAATCTTCTTTTTGCGGTGTGTTTGTTGAGACCGATGAATTGTGGGTTTATGATCAAGTCTATCTATGAATAATATTTGAATCTTCTCTGAATTCTTTTCTGTATTATTGGTTATCTTTGCAAGTCTCTTCGAATTATCAGTTTGGTTTGGCCTACTAGATTGATCTTTCTTGCAATGGGACAAGTGCTTAGCATTGGGTTCAATCTTGTGGTGTCCTCTCCCAGTGACAGTAGGGGCAGCAAGGCACTTATTGTATTGTTGCCATCAAGGATAACAAGATGGGGTTTTCTTCATATTGCATGAGTCTATCCCTCTACATCATGTCATATTGCTTAAGGTGTTACTCTGTTTTTAACTTAATACTCTAGATGCATGCTGGATAGCTGTCGATGAGTGGAGTAATAGTAGTAGATGCAGGCAGGAGTCGGTCTACTTGTCTCGGACGTGATGCCTATATACATGATCATACCTAGATATTATGATAACTATGCTCAATTCTGTCAATTGCTCAACAATTATTTGTTCACCCATCGTAGAATACTTATGCTCTTGAGAGAAGCCACTAGTGAAACCTATGGCCCCCGGGTCTATCTTCATCATATTAATCTCCTACTAAGTTTTTTCCTTTCCTTTTTTACTTTGCCTTTATTTTACTTTGCATCTTTATCACAAAAATACCAAAAATATTATCTTATCATATCTATCAGATCTCACTCTCGTAAGTGGCCGTGTAGGGATTGACAACCCCTATTCGCGTTGGTTGCGAGGATTTATTTGTTTTGTGCAGGTACGAGGGACTCGCGTGTAACCTCCTACTGGATTGATACCTTGGTTCTCAAAAACTGAGGGAAATACTTATGCTAGTTTGATGCATCATCCCTTCCTCTTCGGGGAAAACCAACGCAGTGCTCAAGAGGTAGCAGATCCCATCTAGGGGCCTTTTCCGGTGTCCTACCGGAGGGGGATTCGATCACGGAGAGCTTCTACATCAACACCGTTGCCCTTCCGATGAAGCATGAGTAGTTTACAACAGACCTACGGGTCCATAGCTAGTAGCTATATGGCTTCTACTCTCTCTTTGATTCTCAATACCATGCTCTCCTCGATGTTCTTGGAGATCTATCTTATTTAATACTCTTTTTGTGGTGTGTTTGCTGAGATCCGATGAATTGTGGATTTATGATCAGCTTATCTATGAATATTATTTTAATCTCCTCTGAATTATTATATGCATGGTTTTATATATTTGCCAGTCTCTTCGAACTATCAATTTGGTTTGGCCAACGAGATTGGTTGTTCTTGCAATGGGAGAAGTGCTTAGCTTTGGGTTCAATGTTGCGGTGCTTGATCCTAGTGACAGAAGGGGAACCGACACATATTGTATTGTTGCCATCAAGGATAAAAAGATGGGGTTTACATCATATTGCTTGAGTTTATTCCTCAAAATCATGTCATCTTACTTAATGCGTTACTTTGTTCTTCATGAACTTAATACTCTAGATGCAGGTAGGAGTCGGTCGATGTGTGGAGAAATAGTAGTAGATGCAGGCAGGAGTCAGTCTACTTGATACGGACGTGATGCCTATATTCATGATCATTGCCTTAGATATCGTCATAACTTTGCGCTTTTCTATCAATTGCTCGGTAGTAATTTGTTCACCCACCATAATATCTTCTATCTTGAGAGAAGCCTCTAGTGAAGCATATGGCCCCCGGGTCTACTTTCCATCATATAAGTTTCGGATCTACAATTTTAGTTTCCTATTTACTTCCTTTGCAATCTTTTACTTTCCGTTCCATAAACAAAAAATACCAAAAATATTACTGTATCGTTTATCCATCTCTATCAGATCTCACTTTGCAAATAACCGTGAAGGGATTGACAACCCCTTTATCGCGTTGGGTGGAAGTTGGTGTTTGTTTGTGCAAGTATTCAGTGACTTGTGCGTTGTCTCCTACTGGATTGATACCTTGGTTCTCAAAACTGAAGGAAATACTTACTCTACTTTGCTACATCACCCTTTCCTCTTCAAGGGAAAACCAACGCAAGCTCATGAAGTAGCAGGAAGAATTTCTTGCGCCATTGCTAGGGAGATCTACGCCAACTCAAGACATACCAAGTACCCATCATAAACTCTCACCCCTTGCATTACATTATTTGCCATTCGCCTCTCGTTTTCCTCTCCCCCACTTTTTAAATGATTTTCCAAAAGATTTTCGTTTTCTTCGCCCCTCTTCCGTTCTGTAACGCCCTTGATGCGGCTATATCTCCAACGTATCGAAGCACGACTTAGAGGCATAACCGCATTGAAAGCAATGTCGCAAGTGAGGTAATCTTCACAACAACCCATGTAATATAATAAGGGAAAAGGATACATAGTTGGCTTACACTCGCCACGTCACACAAATATCATAAATACCATTACATTCATCCAAATACACTCAAGGTCCGACTACGGAACCAAAATGAAGATAAACCCCAAATGCCACATAGTCCCCGATCGCCCCCACTGGGCACCACTACTGATCATCTGGGAAAGACACGTAGTATCATCCTGAGTCCTCATCGAACTCCCACTTGAGGTCAGTTGAATCTCCTGGAAAGGTATCATCGGTCCCTGCATCTGGTTTTGGAAGTAATCTGTGAGTCACGGGGACTCAACAATCTCACACCCTCGTGATCAAGACTATTTAAGCTTATAGGAAGGGTAAAAGTATGAGGTGGAGCTGCAGCAAGCGACTAGCATATTTGGTGGCTAACATACGCAAATGAGAGCGAGAAGAGAAGGCAAAGGCACGGTCGAACAACTATGATCAAGAAGTGATCCTAGAACAACCTACGTCAAACATAACTCCAACACCGTGCTCACTTCCCGGACCCCGCCGAGAAGAGACCATCACGGTTACATACGAGGTTGATGCATTTTAATTAAGTTAAGCTTTAGGTTTTCTACAACCGGACATTAACAAATTCCCATCTGCCCATAACCGCGGGCACGGCTTTCGAAAGATCAAATCCCTGCAGGGGTGTCCCAACTCTCCCATCACAAGCTCTCACGGTCAACGAAGGATATTCCTTCTCCCAAGACAATCCGATCAGACTCGGAATCCCGGTTACAAGACATCTCGACAATGGTAAAACTAAACCAGCAAAGCCACCCAGATGTGCCGACAAATCCCGATAGGAGCTACACATATCTCGTTCTCAGGGCACACCGGATGAGCCAGTCGTCGGGTAGGCTAGCCCAGAGTTGCCCCTGGTAGCCCCGGACATCGCTCAGTTGGACCAACACTTAGAGAAGAATTGGCCCGGGGGGGTTAAAATAAAGATGACCCTTGAGTCCGCGAAACCCAAGGGAAAAAGGCTAGGTGGCGAATGTTGGGCCATGCTGGAAGAGTTTTATTCAAGGCGAACTGTCAAGGGGTTCCCATTATAACACAACCATGTAAGGAATGCAAAATCAAGGAACATAACACCGGTATGACGGAAACTAGGGTGGCAAGAGTGGAACAAAACACCAGGCATAAGGCCGAGCCTTCCACCCTTTACCAAGTGTATAGGTGCATTAAAATAGACAAGATATAATAATGATATCCCAACAATAAACATGTTACAACAAGGAACAAACTCCAATCTTCACCTGCAACTAGCAACACTATAAGAGGGGCTGAGCAAAGCGGTAACATAGCCAAACAACGGTTTGCTAGGACAAGGTGGGTTAGAGGTTTGACATGGCAATATGGGAGGTATGATAAGCAAGTGGTAGGTATCAGCAGCATAGGCATAGCAAAAGAGCGAGCAACTAGCAAGCAAAGATAGAAGTGATTTCGAGGGTATGGTCATCTTCCCTGAAATCCCGCAAGGAAGAAGAACGAGCCCATGAAGAAGAAAAACAGACGTAGTCGAATGGGTCCTCACAAACGCGACATTATCAGAACCAACCCGAAGAAGCAAACACCGGAAAGAAGCACACAACATAGTAAACAACCAACACATGACCATGGCATGATGCACAACCAAGTATGATGCATGTCCGGTTTAATGAAGCAAGGCATGGCAAAATGCACAAACAATCCTACAAATTAAGTGGAGCTCAACATGCAACTCCGTTGCATATTGACGAAACACCACATGACTTATTTAGTTCTCTCTCGTTTATGTACCCAACAATATTAAATGTTGTTAGCATGGCAAGAGGTGGAGCATAATGAAACTATCTATCTAGGCAAGTTTAAATGAGGCCGAAACAACAAAACAACAAGTCCGGAAACTCCTCATGTGCATATTTTAAGGTTTGGTACTGTTCTTCCCTAAACCATGTTTTAGAGTTGTTAAACATGCAAGATGAGTGCATGATGTTAAACTAGGCATTTTTCCACCCCATTTACATATAAAGTTTGTTTAAATCCGAGCTACAGTTATTTAGTTATGAATTAAAGCATTTTAACATGGCATTTATGCAAATTAAAGCAAACAACAAGTTAAGCATTTTTTAACATGGATGAAAGTTGCATATTATGAAACTAGATGAAATTCTAAGCATTTTACATATTTAAAACATTTTAATTCGATGCACGGTTTGTGAGATATTAAATGCATGAACATAAGGGTTTTTTCTGTAAAACTGCAGTCTCAGGTTTAATTGCTAAAATCGCAGACAAGGGAATAAAATACATTAGGCTGAATCTATTCTTGGGACAACAGGGAGGCGCTGGGGAGCATCTCACCCCTTGGGCTTCGGCCCGCTCGCTGGAGAGGCCAAGGCAGGCCGCAGAGGGGTGCTGGCACGCTGGGCCTCGCGGGCGAAGGGATCTGGGCCTGCTCGACTGAAGAGAGCGGGTTAGGGATCGAGGTGGTCGAGGCCTGGTCCACGAGGGCGCGGTCAACGGAGCTGGCTGGCGACCAGATCGAGGCTCTGGACGAAAATGACATGAGGCAGGGGCGCTGGCAGCTTCGCCGGCGTCGGGACTCGACGGAGATGTAGCAGGCGAGGTGGGAGAGGGTCGTGGGGGTCGGGAACGGGCGCGGCGGCACCGATCTCCTCCGGATCTGGCGTGATGGCATCGGACGCTGACGAGGGCACCCGGCAGGGTGGTTGCTTCTTCGAGCACCATGAGAAAACTCCTGAGAGAGAGAAATCAGAGAGACATGAGGTCGTTCAGAGGAGGAAGGAGGGAAACAGGAAGAGAAAGGGAAAGTGGACGGCGGCTTATCTGATTGGGGATGCTTGGGATGAGCCCCTGCTTGGGCGTGGGCGGCTGCTATGTCGAGGAGAGCGACGCGTCTGAGGCGGAGGAGGGCTCCGACGATGGAAAGGCTACAGGGCGGCGGGTCTACGACGAACGAGCATCGGCTCGGGGAGCTCCTGCTCAGCCCCGACCGCGGAGGGAGGCGCGGGCGATGAGGTGTTGCGTGAGGGGAGGAGCGCGTGGCCTCGAGCACCTGGCTGCCGATGCAGAGGAGCCGGATGACGAGGGGTGGACCGGGAAGGAGGCTGGTTGGGTGGATCGGGCAGGGGAGATCCTGAGGGGGGATTTGATGTAGTGGCGGCGGCGGCGATGGGACAGACTCCCTAGAAGTTAGGGTTTGTCCAAAATAGACTAGGAGTGGAGTATATATACATCACAGATTAGATTAGGGGCTACCTCGTCCCTCCGATCGCAATCGGACGATCGCGAATAAAATAGCTAGGGAGTCCAAAAAGGAAAAAGGAGATGTTTTGTAGATGTTTGGGGATGATCCGGACACGATGATGACGACTGCTCGGGTCGGGTCCAGGACAATTTTCGGACGCGCGCGCGAGGAGGGCCGCGGGCTGACGAGAGAGGTTAGGTTGGACCTGGCGGTAGGTAGTGGACTGTGCAGAAGGGCTCGAGCTGAGAGAAGAGAAGAGAGAGAGGCCCGGCGACTGTTTCCGGAGACCGAAAATGTCCGACGATAGACCGGCTATAGTGCCGCTATAGTTTAACGTTTGGGCTATCAAACGAACCCCGAATGCGATGAAACTTGGCAGGCGACCTACTAACACCATAACAACACCGCATGCCAACTTTCAACCCATTCCGAGAACATTTTCCGGCCACTTATAAAAATACTATTTTGGACATGCCACGGGCGCGTGCAAGTGTGGTTGGGCTCAGAACGGACAACGGACGGAATGAGGAGGCCGGGACAGATGCAAGTTTTAAAACATGATGATGCAATGCACATGATGACATGACAAGATGCAACACGCAAGCAAATGACATGGCAACGACGGCGAATGACTGGAAGACACCTGGCACAACGGTCTCGGGGCGTCACAGCTGCATCGGGCTAACCAGCTGTCCCCGCCCGCGCAAAAGCGGGTCATGAGGCTTGTTAATGCTTCCAGTGTTCTCGGCTTTTCTTGGCCGAGGTGTCTGGCGAGCCATTCGTCTCAAACGCTGTGCTTGAAAGCTGCTAAGGCTTTGGTGTCCAGACAGTCTACTATTTGGTTCTTCTTAGTGAGGAACCTGTTCCAAAGCTTTCGGGCTGACTCTTCGGGCTGTTGAGTTATATGACTTAAATCGTCTGCATCCGGTGGTCGGACATAGGTCCCTTGAAAATTTGCCCGAAAGGCGTCTTCAAGCTCTTCCCAGCTTCTAATGGAGTTTTCGGGGTGGCTTTTAAGCTAGTGCCGAGCTAGCCCTTTGAGCTTGAGGGGTAAGTACTTGATGGCGTGAAGATCGTCTCCTCGAGCCATGTGGATATGGAGGGTATAGTCCTCAATCCAGACCCCAGGGTCTGTTGTTCCGTCGTACGCCTCTATGTTTACGGGTTTGAATCCCTCTGGAAATTCATGGTCCAACACCTCATCGGTGAAACATAGGGGGTGTGCGGCACCCCTGTATTTGGGTGTACCGTGGTGTTCCGATGTTTGTCGTGTTGTATTGCATACTGGAGCACGCTTGCATGGCCCGTATATGGATCTGGTTGCGCCGTCCTTTTGATGCGAGCCCTCGTGTGGATCGCATACTGGCTTATGTGCGGCGTCATTTGTCGCTCTATATTGGCCACGAGGTCGTCTATCCGACCGGATGGCCATTTTGTTTTCTAATTGCGGGGGATCTAAGGCCTCCTCGTCGAATTCGGGTAGCAACTTTCGCTTCGGGTAGCTCTTGGTGTGGCGATTACCGCCGTACTTCGCTGCAGTGTTGAGTACTTCACTCCATCTAATTCTGAGTGTGTCTTGCGCAGCCCTGAGCCTTTGCTTCTGCTCTTTCAGACTCCTTGCAGTGGCAACAAGCCTTTGATGGGCATTCTGTTGCTCCCGGCGCCTGTCCGGTGTGATGTCGTCCGGACTGTTATCTTGGACAGAGTTGGGTTGTTCGGTTTGATCCTCCGTGTTGCCCTGGTCAGGCGATGGTTCACCCTGCTCTATCGCTGGGTCTATATGACCGTTGTTTCTGCTGAGGCGGGATTTGGAGCGGCGCTTACGCCGCCGCTTTGACTGCTTCTCGAGGGAACAACCCTTCGTTGCGCCCTTCCGTTCCTCGTCGTCGCTTTCTTTGGGTGTGTCCACCATGTATACATCATATGATGAAGTAGGCGTCCAGTGCCTTGTGGGCAGTGGTTCCTGTTCGTCTCTTGCATCGTCGTCCATACCGTCGATGTCTTCGGAGTCGAGGTCGAGCATGTCGGTCAAATCATCGATAGTGGCTACTAAGTGGGTGGCGGGTGGGCGGCGAATTTCTTTGTCATCCGCACCCCAATCCTGCCGGAGATAGTTCGGCCAGGACTCTCCTGACAAGGAGAGAGACCTTAATGAGTTCATTATGTCGCCGAAGGGCGAGTGCTGAAAGATATCCGCGGAGGTAAACTCCATGATCAGCGCCCAGTCAGATTCGATAGGCGCGGGCGCAGGCGGTTCGGAGTCCATGGCCGGGGAAGGATCCGGCAGTGTGGCATCACGACCCTCGTGAAGGGTAAGGTCGATATTCGGCTTGATCGCTGCTGAGGATGCGGCCTCCGTGGCGGGGTCTATCCACCCGTCCATGGATGGCGCCACTGGTTCCGAATTGAGGGTCGGAGCGGTTGCCGGCACGATCTCCTGGACACTGTCTGATGGCAGAGCTAAATCATGCTCATCGCGACCGCGTGGCACACTAAGCAGGGGCTCGAATCCGTCGAAGATCAAGTCTCCGCGGATATCGGCCGTGTAGTATAAGCTTCCAAACCTGACCTGATGGCCAGGGGCGTAACTCTCGATCTTCTCCAGATGGCCAAGCGAGTTGGCCCACAGTGCGAAGCCGCCGAATACAAAGATCTGTCCGGGGAGAAAAGTCTCACCCTGGACTGCATCACTATTGAAGATCA
This sequence comes from Triticum urartu, assembly GCF_003073215.2. Classification (NCBI taxonomy): domain Eukaryota; kingdom Viridiplantae; phylum Streptophyta; class Magnoliopsida; order Poales; family Poaceae; genus Triticum; species Triticum urartu. The sequence continues at coordinate 607,346,380 of NC_053026.1, read as the reverse complement.
AAGGAGCCATCAAGCCTAATGGCGACGACACAGAGGAACTCTCAATGAAAGCGTCAATGTCGGTGTCAAAACCGGCGGATCTCGGGTAGGGGGTCCCGAACTGTGCATCTAAGGCGGATGGTAACAGGAGGCAGGGGACACGATGTTTTACCCAGGTTCGGGCCCTCTTGATGGAGGTAAAACCCTACATCCTGCTTGATTATTCTTGATAATATAAGTAGTACAAGAGTTGATCCACCACGAGATCGGAGAGGCTAAACCCTAGAAGCTAGCCTATGGTATGATTGTCTGTTGTCCTACGGACTAAAACCCTCCGGTTTATATAGACACTGAAGGGGGCTAGGGTTACACAAGGTCGGTTACAAAGGAGGAGATATGCACATCCGTATTGCCTAGCTTGCCTTCCACGCCAAGTAGAGTCCCATCCGGACACGGGACGAAGTCTTCAATCTTGTATCTTCATAGTCCAATAGTCCGGCCAAAGGATATAGTCTGGCTGTCCGGAGACCCCCTAATCCAGGACTCCCTCAATGACGCTGGCGAAAAGATTGCCTGTCGGGCTGTGGACATACAAGAGTTGATCAAGAAGAAGCCAACGATCGAGGACATTGAAGATGAATAAGAAGATGGCACTGTGGGGAATTACGATTTAGACTGATACACAAGGCGAAGATGTTTACACTGTTGCTGTGGATGATGATTAGATTGCTTTTGTCATATTTGCCTGTCAGAAGACGTTTTTTATCTACTATGTGAAATTGTGTTTGATTTGACAACTGAAACCTAATGAACTTGTTGTTTAGTATTTTGCTGTGAGAACATATCTTATTATGTATGTTGATTTGTGTTTGGTGATTGTATGACGACTAAAACATGATGACATTGTTGTTTAGTTGTACTCATATTTGGCTGTGAAACTTGAATTTGATGACATAGTTTGTTGTTGGACTACAATTTGCTCGACGTCTTCGAATGGGAACAAAGCTGGCCTGATAGGGCCTCTGCTAATTTATTTATTAGAAAAAGGGCCTTTGCTATTTATTTATTTATTTATTTATGAGCAAAAGGGGATACCCCCGATTTCTATTAATAGAAATCATTAGATGTTCACAACACTACGCCGAACCTGCTAAACAGGTTTCATTCATTACTAGTTTCAGCAAAGTGCTCATGTCATAACCACTGAATACATCACGAGTGCTACATACACTGCACATAAAGAGACAATCATCCTACGTGCACATTGATTTTTCCCATTATCTTCACAAGATCTTTCATCTCCTCATTGCTATCAAGGCCGTTCAGCTGCTGTTGTGTAACACCCACGATGCGGCTATATCTCCCACGTGTCGGAGCATGACTTAGAGGCATAACCGCATTGTAGGCATGTCGCAAGAGGGTAATCTTTACACATCCCATGTACTGAATAAGAAAGAGGCACAGAGTTTCTTACAATCGCCACTTCACACAATACATGAATATAGCATTACATCATCCAGATACAATCAAGGTCCGACTACGGAACCAAATAAAGAAAGACTACCCCTAATGCAATAGGTCCCCGATCGCCCCAACTGGGCTCCACTACTGATCGACTGGAAACTAAACAACACAACAAACATGATCTTCATTGAGCTCCTCCTTGAGCTCGGTTGCGTCACCTGCACGGTATCATCGGCACCTGCAAACTGGTTTTGAAAGTAATCTGTGAGTCACGGGGACTCAACAATCTCACACCCTCGCGGTCAAGACTATTTAAGCTTATGGGTAGGTAAAAGGTATGTGAGGTGGAGCTGCAACAAGCACTAGCATATATGGTGGCTAACTTACGCAAATGAGAGCGAGAAGAGAAGCAAAGCATGGTTGTGAACTAGAAGTGATCAAGAAGTGATCCTAGAAATACTTACGTTCAAGCATAACTCCGACACTGTGTTCACTTCCCGGACTCCGTCGGAAAGAGACCATCACGGCTACACACGCAGTCGATGCATTTTAATTAAGTTAAATTTTAGGTTTTCTACAACCGGACATTAACAAATTCCCATCTGCCCATAACCGCGGGCACGGCTTTAGAAAGTTCAAAACCCTGCAGGGGTGTCCCAACTTAGCCCATCACAAGCTCTCATGGTCAACGAAGGATAATCCTTCTCCCAGGATGACCCGATCAGACTCGGAATCCCGGTTACAAGACATCTCGACAATGGTAAAACAAATCCAGCAAAGCCACCCGAATGTGCCGACAAATCCCGATAGGAGCTGCACATATCTCGTTCTCAGGGCACACCGGATAAGCAATCCGTACAACTAAAACCAACCCTCGAGTTTCCCCGAGGTGGCGCTGCAAGGGGCTCTAGTTTGGACCAACACTCAGAGGAGCACTGGCCCGGGGGGTTTAAAATAAAGATGACCCTCAGGCTCCGGAAACCCAAGGGAAAAGAAAAGGCTAGGTGGCAAATGGTAAAACCAAGGTTGGGCCTTGCTGGAGGAGTTTTATTCAAGGCGAACTGTCAAGGGGTTCCCATTATAATCCAACCGTGTAAGGAACGCAGAATCAAGGAACATAACACCGGTATGACGGAAACTAGGGCGGCAAGAGTGGAACAAAACACCAGGCATAAGGCCGAGCCTTCCACCCTTTACCAAGTATATAGATGCATTAAGTAAATAAGATATATTGTGATATCCCAACAATAATCATGTTCCAACAAGGAACAAACTCCAATCTTCACCTGCAACTAGCAACGCTATAAGAGGGGATGAGCAAAGCGATAACATAGCCAAACAACGGTTTGCTAGGACAAGGTGGGTTAGAGGCTTGACATGGGAATATGGGAGGCATGATATAGCAAGTGGTAGGTATCGCGGCATAGGCATAGCAATAGAGCGAGCAACTAGCAAGCAAAGATAGAAGTGATTTCGAGGGTATGGTCATCTTGCCTGCAAAGTTCTCCGAGAGGACGAAAGCTTGATCCTCGTAAGCGTACTCAACGGGTACCTCGAACATGAACTCGTCTATCGGCTCTACCCAAAGCAAGAACACAAACCAAGGAAACCACAATCAACCATGGTGCAATGCGCAAGCAACATGATGCAAAACATGGCATGATATGCGGGATGTGATATGCAATGCATATGCGAACTCTGGAAGGAAAAGATTGAACCAGGCCTCAACTTAGCAAACCAAGTGTGCCGCTGGAAAGATGAGATGATTTCGGTCGAAATCGATATAAAGATCACCGGAAATGGATGCACGGTTTGCAAATGGCAAGCAAAACAATAATGGCACAAAGCTACAATTAACAGTACAATGCCATCTAGAATGCAACAAGAAACTAAGCTACTGCACTCTAACATAGCAACAAAGCACATGGCAGTGATCCACTCAAGATGCTTGACAAAAGATGAACACTGAGCTATGGCTAAATCACAAAATAGCAGGTTCAAACAAGCATGGCAAAAGTGCAAAAGATATCAGGTTCACAGACTTAGTGAAAATAACATGTCAGGATTTAACATCAGGAAGCAATGTTTAGAGCAAGTTATCAACATGCTACAGGAACATATCATGGCAAAGCAAGGCATGGCATGAAACTACTCAAAGCATATAACAAAAGTCCCTTACTGACCATAAGCCAAAAAGGATCAGAAGATACAATGGCAACCATGTAAACATAGCAAGTTTCGTTAACAGATTCAGACTTAGCAGAAAACTAGAACATGGCATAATCAGAATTATGAAGGCATGTTTGTGAGCTCGATGCACTCACCACAAGGCATTGCATGACAAACTAAGCATACACCCAGCAAGAAGACATTATCAATAAGCTAAACATGTCAAGAACACTCTCATAGCATGCATGGATCAACTACAACAACCTCGACAAAATTGATTAACACGTAAACAATCTGCCAGGAACATTTTATAGCAAAAGTAGAGCAAGATTGAGTCATGCTAGGGCACTCCATAATTGCAAATAAAGACATGCATGGATAGAGCACAACAATATCTCAAAATCATCCTTACTGAACATGTTCAAAAGAGGCATGGATCACTCTGTAGCAACATGAATACATGGCATAAAAATAACAGCAGGAAAAGGACTTGGTGAAATTCTAAGTCCCTGAAATCAGCAACATCACGAGATCTACTTTGCATACTTGTGCTAGTCACCACATTGATCACAAAAATAAATGGCATATACCCCTGTAAATATGGCATGGCATAGCCCAAAACACATGTAGGGCTCAAGTACATAGGAGGCACACATTAAACATGGCAAAAATGACAAATGACCATAATCTGTTATGAAACAGACACTAACGTTACCTAGCACTATTGCAACAACATTTAGGGCATCAATATGGACTCAAACAAGCATGGTGCAATGGAATGAAATGAAGAGGACATCGAGACGAACAATTTGATATGCCACACGCACGAATCGGAGCAACGGTGAAGAAGTTATGTTGCGAAGAACAGGGGCATAAAATTACTAAGATCCTCGGGACTTAGTGGAATTTTACCTCCACGAAAGTCAACGCGGGATGGAGAGAAGCGGGACGAAGAGATCCGGGATCGGGGCACCGTGTTTGGTTCGGGGACCGGTGGATCTCGTCCCACCTGGACGGATTCGACCGGATCCGACTCCGGCGAGGGCGGGCGGCTCCGGCGAGGGTGATTGGGGACGACACGGCGGAGGCGGCGGCCGGAGAAGGGCGCGGGGCGGCGCGCGGGGCCGGCGGCGACCCGAAGAAGGGCGCGGGACGGCAGGAGGAGGTCCGGCAGGGCGCTGGCGAAGGCGGCGGGCGGCGGCGAATGCAGCGGTGAGGCGGAGGAGCGGGCGCGCCACGGCCAGGCGGCGGCGGATCTGGGCCCGCGACGGGCTCCGCGGGCCACGGCGGCTGGAGGACTCCGGCGAGACACGTGGCGGCCCTTGAGTGGCCGGACGGTGATGGCGGACATTTCCGGATGCGGGGAATTTTTTCCGGCGACGCGAGGGAAAGAATTTTAGGGTTCATCCGCGAATTTTTGGGGGAGATGACATATATATAGGTAGAGGGGGTTAGGAGAGTCCAAATGAGGTGCGGTTTTCGGCCACGCGATCGTGATCGAATGACCGAGATGATGGAGGGGGGTTTGGTGGGTTTTGGGCCACTTTGGAGAGGTGTTGGGCTGCAACACACATGAGGCCTTTACGGTTCCTCGGTTAACCGTTGGAGTATCAAACGAAGTCCAAATGGCATGAAACTTGACAGGAGGTCTACCGGTAGTATACCAAGGCCGCTTGGCAAGTCTCGGTCCAATCCGAGAATGTTTAACACCCGCACACGAAAAGAGGCAAAAGGGGACGCCGGAGGACATAGGAGCACCGGATTGCAAAACGGACAACGGGGAAAATGCTCAAATGCCTGAGACGAACATGTAAGCAAATGCGATGCACATGATGACATGATAAGAAATGCATGACACGCAAACAAATGACAAGGCAACAACAGCGAATAACTTGAAGACACCTGGCGCAACGGTCTTGGGGCGTTACATGTTGCTTGGCCATGATCAGAGGAACTGCATCTTTAACCTTCTGCTCTGCATCTTCCTCTTCTGCCGTTCCTTCAGTTACTTGCCCAACACCCCAACCTGCTGGTATTGGGATTCCTTGGCTAACCAAATAATCAGCATAGTTGCATTTCCCCACATCAGCAACTTCCCAGAAATACAAATCACACGAATCTTCCCTTTTGTGCACAAATCAAATTGGAAGATCATCAACCAAACTATTAAAAAAACAGCAACTGAAAGCAGCAGAACAACACTTAAACATAGTATCACCCCATGATTCGGGCATTTGTAGAAGACTCGGCTAGGGTTGAGGATTGTGGTTGAGACGCAACAGATGACACTGCGTGATTTGCAGCAGTGGCACCAAACAACGGCAGCGGGTTGCGATGAGCAACCAACTGCGGTGTGTGTGCCAGCGGGGGTGTGATGAGACCCACAGGCGATGGTATGGGTGGCGACTTGGCACATATCTGTTTGTTGCCTGATGAAGAGCAGGTGGACGAGCAACCAGCGGACATGGTTGTTGCGGCCAGAGCTTCTGATGCTAGGCAGAGTAAGTAGGGAAGAGGAGAAGCGAACGTTGGATATGTCAGTTTCATTACTTGCAGAGTAGCATAGCACCATATATAGGCATAGTCTAGGTTTGGATTTGAACCAGCTACAGGAGCACGTCTCTCTTTTTTCTATAACTCAGCAACGTCTCTTTACTAGTACACTAGCTTGTTCTGTACGCCTTCCCAAGTCTTTGATTTTCTTTCTTTTTTTTGCGAGGAAGGAAGGAGGACAAAATTGAGAGTTCCTGGGACTCGAACCCAAGACCTTTTAGTTGAAAACCAAGGGTGCTAGTCACTTATGTGGTGAATGTTCCCTAGGAGGAGGACGGTAGACAAACGCATTTTCCTCGCAGTTTTAGTTGCGACGCAAGATCGAACGGTCGCAGTTTCGGGAATGTTATCAGGTGAACGAGCCTAGTTCTTATTTTCTTTCCTATATATAAAAAAGTATGCTACTTGGTGTCGCCTTAGTCAACAAACGATTGTGCCAACCTTGACCGTTGGATTGACATTCAACGTCTGTCGTGTTTCTTCAGTCTCTTCTTCCTCCAGCTGACAAAGCCAAACCAGCTCCGACAGGACCGCCTACTCTCACCTCCCACGGCTGGTTGTGCTACCGCGCACGCATCATGGCCACATCACACCCTAAAACTCTACGCATCTTCCTCGGCTCCTGTTCGTTCCCGTCTGAGGCCTCACCATCGTTCTTCGCCTTGGTTCGCTCGCTGCGGCACCGCCCTTCAGTGTTGTCAACATGGTCAACAATCGAGAGGTATAAGAAGATGACTATACATGGTGAGGATGACAGTATTTTTTTGAGGATCTGGTGAGGATGACAGTAGGGACTCAGCAGCGCGCGTAGTAAAAAAAAATTTGGGGACAGAGAAGGGTATCAACTGGGTTGTGCGGGAGCTGTGGCCCGTCTAGCCGAGGCTTTTATTTCATATGTTTACCACATGACCAGCCCAGTTTGGTTTTTTCCTTTCTGAAAATGGCTAGCCCAGCTATTTTTTTTGCAGAATAACCAACGTAGGCCTACTTGCTTTTCTACGCCCTGCTGGGCCGGAAATCTTTCAAGACGAGGAGGGATGCATTCGGGCTTGCCCAGAAAATGGGCTATAAGTTATAAGAGATGGGCTATAAGTAATAATAAATGGGATGTAAAATGAAAAAATACAGCAAACATGCAATTAGTTCCAAAATACTTTTTTCTTTCAGATTTTGATATTTTAAATTTCATTGTTTTTGTGCGGGTAAAATTTCACTAGATTTAAATTAAGGCATGTTTAGTTTTTAAATTAATTTGAATCTGGTTAGAAATTTTGGGTTGTATGCTGTTTGGGACAGGTTTGGAGGCTGACTTGTGGGTCTACTAGGTTGGCGTGTACGAAAGGCTTTGTCAACTTAGTCCACAAATGATTCTAACAGCAGTGACCATTGTGTTGGGGATATAGCTACCAGGTATGACCCGCCTACGAGGGGCCGGGTCAACCCCAATGGCGGGTTACAAAAAGAAGCCCAATAATATTCAAAGTGATAGTTTATTAAGGCTTGTAGAAGGTCTAAGCCCAAAGGCAGCTTGAGGCCTAACATTGTAAACCGCCATATGTAAAGAAAGGCATATAAAAGAGGTCACCGAGCCAGACACGTTTTATGAGCCGTCCGGGACTCTGTAGGCCGCCAGGCGTTAACCCGTGTATATAAGGGGACGACCCGGCGGCAGCTTAGGACAAGAAACAACCAGATCGAGAACCAAGCCGGTGAGTTGAGCCCCTTGGAGATCGAAACCTCAGCAATACCAAACCCAACTAGACGTAGGCTTTTACCTTCACTGTAAGGGGCCGAACTAGTATAAAAAATCTCTCGTGTCCTTTGTCCTGATTAACCCCTTTAAGCTTCCTAGTGCGATGGCCCTACGACTAAGTCCTTGCTCTAGGACATCTGCCGTGTCAACTCCACGACAGTTGGCGCCCACCGTGGGGCCAGCGCACTGTGGATTTGAGTTCTTGAAGGGCAACTTCGAAGGGCTCAAGGGATACGCTATGGGCCGGATGACCAAGAGTCGTCGCGGCAAGCTCTACATCGATGACAAAGGCTAGGGCCCTGATGCCGACTCAATCGAGTACGGGTACCGGGTCCCCTTCGGCGGAATTCACGTCTTCATCGGTCGGATCGGCGAGTAAGGCCCTGAGCCGGACGTCCACACCGACCTCATCGAAACGGCTCAACGCGCAAGGACTGCCCGTGTTCAATCTGTCGTGAAGCATGCCTTTGTGGGCTGCATCCACGACGATGAATACTCTGAAGGATCGGTAATGGGCGGTGAGACGGCTGTCTGTTCTGACACTTCATCGTCAACAGGTGAGACAGACTCTTTGTACCAGTTACAAGACGGCATGCTCGGGGGTTGTTCCGATGGCAGCAGTATTCCGGACCCATTTGAGCCGCCAAATTGGGTCCGAGTCTTCATGGCGGGCACACAGCCTGGACAAAACTCTACCGCAGCGACAACAGCAGCTACCGGGTCGGCTGCAACCGGGTCAGGGGACCCCGCGCGCCCCCGGCTCAGATTTTAATGGACCTCATGGATAAGCTGACGACTCTATTAACTGCTGTGGTAGAGCCGGCGGATAAGGCCCAGCACGACGCAGAGGTGGCACGCGTGCGTGAGGAGATGGTGTGAGCCAAGGAAAATCTAGCCGCAGAAGAGACCCGGATAGCAGCAGAACGAGCAGCTTTGGATGCTCGTGCTCAACAACTTCAAGAAGAAACTTTCCAGCTCTCGGTGTATCTTAACGCATCGAAAGAGGTCATGAGCAGGAGTGATACATCCATTTTGCATCATGCTTTTATATCGATATTTATTGCATTATGGGCTGTTATTTCACTTTATGTCACAATACTTATGGCTATTCTCTCTTATTTTACAAGGTATACATAAGGAGGGAGAATACCGGCAGCTGGAATTCTGGGCTGGAAAAGGAGAAAATATTAGAGACCTATTCCGCGCAACTCCAAAAGTCCTGAAACTCCACGGAACATCTTAAAATAAATAAAGAAAAATACTCGCCAAAGATGAAGGCCAGGGGGCCCACACCCTGCTCATGACGGTGGGGGGCGCGCCCCCTACCTCGTGGACCCCCTGGTGGCTCTCCGACGTCCATCTTGTCCTATGAAGTCTTTCGATGAGAAAAAATATGAAGGAACTTTTTGGGACGAGACTCCGCCGCCACGAGACGGAACCTTGGCGGAACCAATCTAGAGCTCCGGCAGAGCTGTTCTGCAGGGGATACTTCCCTCCGGGATGGGTAAATCATCACCATTGTCATCACCAACGCTCCTCTCATCGGGAGAGGGCAATCTCCATCAACATCTTCACCAGCACCATCTCATCTCCAAACCCTAGTTCATCTCTTGTATCCAATTCTTGTCTCAAAGTCCGGGATTGGTGCTAGTAGGTTGCTAGTAGTGTTGATTACTCCTTGTAGTTGATGCTAGTTGGTTTATTTGGTGGAAGATCATATGTTCAGATCCTATATGCATATTATTACCCCTCTGATTATGAACATGAATATGCTTTGTGAGTAATTACGTTTGTTCCTGAGGACAAGGGAGAAGTCTTGCTATTAGTAGTCATGTGAATTTGGTATTCGTTTGATATTTTGATAAGATGTATGTTGTCTAGCCTCTAGTGGTGTTATGTGAATGTCGACTACATAACACTTCACCATTATTTGGGCCTAGAGGAAGGCATTGGGAAGTAATAAATAGATGATGGGTTGCTAGAGTGACAGAAGCTTAAACCCTAGTTTATGCGTTGCTTCGTAAGGGGCTGATTTGGATCCATATGTTCCATGCTATGGTTAGGTTTACCTTAATACTTTTGTTGTAGTTGCGGATGCTTGCAATAGAGGTTAATCATAAGTGGGATGCTTGTTCAAGTAAGAACATCACCCAAGCACCGGTCCACCCACATAACAAATTATCAAAGTATCGAACGCAAATCATATGAACGTGATGAAAACTAGCTTGACGATATTCCCATGTGTCCTCGGGAGCGCTTTTCCTTATATAAGAGTTTGTTACGGCTTGTCCTTTGCTACAAAAAGGATTGGGACACCTTGCTGCACTTTATTTACTTTTGTTACTTGGTGCTCGTTACAATTTATCTTATCACAAAACTATCTGTTACCACTTATTTCAGTACTTGCAGAGAATACCTTGCTGAAAATCGCTTATCATTTCCTTCTGCTCCTCGTTGGGTTCGACACTCTTACTTATCGAAAGGACTACAATAGATCCCCTATACTTGTGGGTCATCAAGACTCTTTTCTGGCGCCGTTGCCTGGGAGTGTAGCTCTTTTGGTAGGTGGAATTTGGTAAGGAAAAATTTATATCGTGTGCTGAAATTTACTGTCACTTGCTACTATGGAAAGTAATTCTCTGAGGGGCTTGTTCGGGGTATCTTCACCCCGTCCAGTAGAGCAAAGAGTTTCTCCTCAACCTACTGAACCTATTGAAAATGAAACTCCTTTTGAATTTCCTTCGGGTATGATGGAAAAACTGCTAGCTAACCCTTTTATAGGAGATGGAACAAAGCATCATGATGAGCACTTAATATATATGTGGATGAAGTTTGTGGATTATATAAGCTTGCAGGTATACCCGATGATGTTGCTAAGAAGAAGATCTTCCCTTTATCTTTGAAGGGAGACGCATTGATATGGTATAGGCTATGTGATGATACCGATGTTTTCCGTAAATTTAGCACTAAATATGGAGTTGACTCTGAGATAGTAGCTTCTTTCTGTGAATCTTTTGCTACTTATGTTGATCTCCCTAAGGAGAAGTGGTTTAAATGTCATCCTCCCATAGAAGTAAAAGTAGCTGCACCTATTAAAGTTGAAGAAAAGACTGTCACTTATAATGATCCTATTGTTCCTACTTCTTATGTTGAGAAACCACCTTTCCCTGTTAGAATAAAGGATCATGCTAAAGCTTCAACTATTGTTCGTAAAAGCAATATTAGAACTTATACACCCCCTGAGCAAGTTAAAGTAGAACCTAATATTGCTATTGTTAAAGATCTCTTGGCTGATAATATTGATGGGCATGTTATTCAGTTCGAAGGTGAAACTGCTAGAATTGCTAAACCTTGTGCTAAAGATAAACATAGACCTGTGGTAGGCGTGCCTGTTATTTCTGTTAAAATAGGAGATCATTGTTATCATGGCTTATGTGATATGGGTGCTAGTGTTAGTGTTATACCTTATGACTTGTATAAAGAAATCAAGCATGAAATTGCACCTGCTGAATTAGAAGATATTTATGTCACGATTAAACTTGCCAATAGAGATACTATTTCAGCGATGGGAATTGTTAGAGATTTTGAAGTCTTGTGTGGGAAAACTAAATATCCTTCTGATTTTCTTGTTCTTACTTCTCCGCAAGATAGCTTTTGTCCCATTATATTTGGTAGACCCTTCTTGAACACTGTTAATGCTAGGACAGATTGCAAAAAGAATGTTGTTACTATTGGCTTGGATGATATGGTTCATGAGTTTAATTTCTCTAAATTTAGTAAACAACATCGTGAGGAAGAATTACCTAGTAAGGATGAAATTATTGGTATTGCTTCTATTGCCGTACCTCCTAGTGATCCTTTAGAACACTATTTGCTAGACCATGAAAATGATATCTTCATGAATGAAAGAAGGGAAATAGATGAAGTATTCTTTAAACAGGAACCTATTCTGCAACACAACTTGCCTGTTGAAATTTTAGGGGATCCTCCTCCACCCAAGGGCAACCCCGTGTTTGAGCTTACACTGTTGCCTGATAATCTTAAATATGCTTATCTTGATAAAAAGAAGATATATCCTGTTATTATTAGTGCTAACCTTTCAGAGCATGAAGAAGAAAGATTATTGAAAACTCTGAAGAAGGATCATGCTGCTATTGGATATACTCTTGATGATCTTAAGGGCATTAGTCCCACTTTATGTCAACATAAAATAAATTTGGAAGCAGATGCCAAACCAGTTCGTGATCCTCAACGATGTCTGAATCCTAAAATGAAAGAAGTGGTAAGAAAATAAATATTAAAGCTTCTGGATGCAGGTATAATCTATCCCGTTGCTGATAGTGAGTGGGTAAGTCCTGTCCATTGTGTCCCTAAGAAGGGAGGTATTACTGTTGTTCCTAATGATAAAGATGAATTGATTCCACAAAGAATTATCACAGGTTATAGGATGGTAATTGATTTCCGCAAATTAAATAAAGCTACTAAGAAAGATCATTACCCCTTACCTTTTATTGATCAAATGCTAGAAAGATTATGCAAACATACACACTATTGCTTTCTAGATGGTTATTCTGGTTTCTCTCAAATACCTGTGTCGGCTAGAGATCAATCAAAGACTACTTTTACATGCCCTTTTGGTACTTTTGCTTATAGATGTATGCCTTTTGGTTTATGTAATGCACCTGCTACCTTTCAAAGATGCATGATGGATATATTCTCTGACTTTTGTGAAAAGATTTGTGAGGTTTTCATGGACGACTTTTCCGTCTATGGTTCCTCTTTTGATGATTGCTTGAGCAATCTTGATCGAGTTTTGCAGAGATGTGAAGAAACTAATCTTGTCTTGAATTGGGAAAAGTGCCACTTTATGGTTAATGAAGGTATTGTCTTGGGGCATAAAGTTTCTGAAAGAGGTATTGAAGTTGATAAAGCCGAGGTCGATGCTATTGAAAAGATGCCATGTCCCAAGGACATCAAAGGTATAAGAAGTTTCCTTGGTCATGCCGGATTTTACAGGAGGTTCATTAAGGACTTCTCAAAAATTTCCCGGCCTCTGACAAATTTATTGCAAAAAGATATACCATTTGTCTTTGATGATGATTGTGTAGAAGCATTTGAAATACTTAAGAAAGCATTAGTCTCTGCACCTGTTGTTCAGCCACCTGATTGGAATTTACCCTTTGAAATTATGTGTGATGCTAGTGATTATGCTATTGTTGCTGTTCTAGGGCAAAGAGTTGATAAGAAATTAACTGTTATTCATTATGCTAGTAAGACTCTAGACAATGCTCAAAGAAATTATGCTACTACTGAAAAAGAGCTCTTAGCAGTTGTATTTGCTTGTGATAAGTTCAGATCTTATATTGTTGATTCTAAAGTAACTATTGACACTGATCATGCCGCTATTAAATATCTTATGGAAAAGAAAGATGCTAAACCTAGACTTATTAGATGGGTTCTCTTGCTACAAGAATTTGATTTGCATACTGTTGATAGAAAGGGAGCTGAGAACCCCGTTGCAGACAACTTGTCTAGGTTAGAGAATGTTCTTGATGACCCACTACCTATTAATGATAGCTTTCCTCTCCATGGTATGCTGATTATGCTAATTATATTGTTGCTAAATTTATACCACCTAACTTCCATACCAGCAAAATAAAAAGTTTTTCTATGATTTAAGACATTACTTTTGGGATGACCCACATCTTTATATAGAAGGAGTAGATGGTGTTATTACACGTTGTGTACCTGAGCATGAACAGGAACAGATCTTACGCAAGTGTCATTCCGAGGCTTATGGAGGACACCACGCTGGAGATAGAACTGCACATAAGGTATTGCAATCTGGTTTTTATTGGCCTACTCTCTTCAAGGATGCCTGTAAGTTTGTCTTGTCTTGTGATGAATGTCAAAGAATTGGTAATATTAGTAGACGTCAAGAAATGCCTATGAATTATTCTCTTGTTATTGAACCGTTTGATGTTTGGGGCTTTGATTATATGGGACCTTTTCCTGCCTCTAATGGATATACACATATTTTAGTTGATATTGATTACATTACTAAGTGGGTGGAAGCTATTCCAACTAGTAGTGCTGGTCATAACATGTCGGAGTAATCGACCACGGGTACCCCGAGGACGGCAAGACGATATTTCAATACATCGGGGCTAGCAAAGCCCCTCAGTCCGACTGCCAGGCCGCTCCTGCCGGCTCCCCGTCCGACTGCTCTGACCAGCCGGCTGCCGACTGCGCCAACCAGCCGGCTGCCGACTACGCCAAACAGCCGGCTGCCGATTGCAACCCGACCCGACACCGACAAGACCCCGACGTGGCGGCCATACCGCGGACGAGACGGCTGTACCTCATGTCATCATGTATAGTGTCACTTGTCCCCTGGCACTATTTATGAAGTGACCCAGGGGACAAGCATGACACCCCATCATGCCCCCTTGTTCCCATGCCACTACCTAGCTTACTTCCTAAGCTACCCACATAGCTTACATACTAAGCTAGCCCACACTATAAAAGGGGCACATATCCATCCATCCACTCACTCACGCCACATTCATTTGGCCACAAGGCCACTCACGGCCACAAGCCATGGCCATACTTGGCCACTAGAGCTGGCCATACACATGCATATACGAGATCAGATGCCCTTGGCACTGATCTCAGATACAGCTCCAGGAGCACTTTGTACCAGATATACCAGATATACTCAGACATGCAGGAGTAGGGGTGTTATCTCTCCGGAGAGCCCCGAACCTGGGTAAACTAGCGCGTGCTACTCGCATACCCGCTCCCGGTCCTATCAGCAGCAGTCTTACCCACACACTAAGCCCTTGTGGCATCTGTCGACTCGCAAGCCCCCTGTGAGAATACCACGACAGTTGGCGCCCACCGTGGGGCGGTACTACTACTATGCTACCACGCTGCTGCTGGTTTCGCTGTCCGGGTGGGACCATCTTTGTCTTCACCACCGCGGTGTCGCGCCGTCTCTCCGATAGCGGTCTGGGGCTCGACATCGACACGCCCCCGGAATGGCCGCGAGGGGCGGCGCGTCCTCGTCGTCGGCCTCGCCGCCTTCGTCATCACCACCACCGCAACGCCGACCATCCGTCCGCGCGCGTGCCGCGCGCGGGGCCTCGTTTCGGTCGGCCGTGGCCACCCACGCGCCGCTCGCATTTGCTCCTCTCCGTGCTAAGCCTTTCTCTAGCCGGAACGCGCATTAGCTTCTCCACATTCCATCTTTGCGAACTAGCTAGATGCTAGTCAACAATGGTCAAACCCTTAGCCATACCACTACCCAGATATTCACCGGATAGTCCCCAGATAATGGCCAGACACCGCTCGTACGTGACACATGCTCTGGCTGCTCCGTCCGCGGCCGCGCTTCCTCACTCCGGCCAGCTGCCCCGCCTCCGCGCGCCGCTCCGGCTTCGCTCCGGCCTGGACCCCTTCACGCCTGCCCCTCTGTGGTTTCCCGTTGCTACCGCAGCTCATGCTGGCGACGCTGCTTGCCGCTGCTTTCTGCCATAGCCCTGCCGCTGCTACTTTTCCCTACCACTGCACCGCAGCCGCGCGCCTCCGCCTTCCCGCCGTGGCCGCGCTGCAGCCTAACCTTCCCGCTGTTGCGCTTCGCCTCGCACTCAACCTCGCTGTGGGTTCTGTGCGTGCGCCGCCGCCCGCCCTGAAGTCAACCGCTGCGTCCCGTCGCTGCGTCCCATCGGACACCGTGGATGCGACGACCATCCCCCGTCCACTGTCGCTGCGTAGGCGCGCGCTGTTCATCTGCAGTGCTCATTATCAGCAGCAGTATTGCGTCGTCGTCCACAATACCACAACGTCACCTGCATCATCACACTCCTGGCCGGCTCCCCGCGCCCGTGCGCAACACGGCGCCGGCTGCCGCCCCGCAGCCGGCATCCCCTGCAGCTGCCGCAACGGCCTCCGCGGCCGGCTTCTCCTCGGAGCCTCTGCTCTCCTCCGACTCGGCCGCAACCCGGCCACACTGGCTCGCGCCCGCATCCCGGCCGTGTGCACCTCTGCCGCCTGCGCCGTGTCCTCACCCGTCGCGCTGCTCCGCGCAAGCCTTGCTTCCGCAGCACCGCGGCTCGCCGTCCGACTCCAGCGCCCCACCTCGCCTCCACCGGGTCCGGCTCCTCCGCCCGCATCCCCGTGCGTGACCCAGCCCTGTCCGGCATCCCGCTCATCTCCAGCCGGCTACCGCCTCGCACCGTCCGGCTTCCGCGACCCGGCGTCGCGCCGGCTCCATACGAGCTGGCCCCGCCCCGCCACTCAGGCCGCATTTTAGTTGCTGTTGATTACATTACTAAGTGGGTAGAAGCTATTCCAACTAGTAGTGCTGGTCATAACATGTCGGAGTAATCGACCACGGGTACCCCAAGGACGGCAAGACGATATTTCAAGACATCGGGGCTAGCAAAGCCCCTCAGTCCGACTGCCCGGCCGCTCCTGCCGGCTCCCCATCCGACTGCTCTGACCAGCCGGCTGCCGATTGCGCCAACCAGCCGGCTGCCGACTACGCCAAACAGCCGGCTGCCGATTGCAACCCGACCCGACACCGACAAGACCCCGACGTGGCGGCCATACCGCGGACGAGACGGCTGTACCTCATGTCATCATGTATAGTGTCACTTGTCCCCTGGCACTATTTATGAAGTGACCCAGGGGACAAGCATGACACCCCATCATGCCCCCTTGTTCCCATGCCACTACCTAGCTTACTTCCTAAGCTACCCACATAGGTTACATACTAAGCTAGCCCACACTATAAAAGGGGCACATATCCATCCATCCACTCACTCACGCCACATTCATTTGGCCACAAGGCCACTCATGGCCACAAGCCATGGCCATACTTGGCCACTAGAGCCGGCCATACGCATGCATATACGAGATCAGATGCCCTTGGCACTGATCTCAGATACAGCTCCAGGAGCACTTTGTACTAGATATACCAGATATACTCAGACATGCAGGAGTAGGGGTGTTATCTCTCCAGAGAGCCCCGAACCTGGGTAAACTAGCGCGTGCTACTCGCATACCCGCTCCCGGTCCTATCAGCAGCAGTCTTACCCACACACTAAGCCCTTGTGACATCTGTCGACTCGCAAGCCCCCCGTGAGAATACTACGACATAACACTTCTATTAAAATGCTTAAGGAAGTTATTTTCCCGAGGTTTGGAGTCCCTAGATATTTAATGACTGATGGTGGCTCACACTTTATTCATGGTGCTTTCCGTAAAATGCTTGCTAAATATGATGTTAATCATAGAATTGCATCTCCTTATCACCCTCAGTCTAGTGGTCAAGTAGAGTTGAGCAATAGAGAGCTCAAATTAATTTTGCAAAAGACTATTAATAGGTCTAGAAAGAATTGGTCCAAGAAACTTGATGATGCATTATGGGCCTATAGAACGCATATAAAAATCCTATGGGTATGTCTCCGTATAAAATGGTTTATGGAAAAGCATGTCACTTACCTCTCGAACTAGAACATAAGGCATATTGGGCTATTAAAGAGCTCAACTATGATTTTAAACTTGCCGGTGAAAAGAGGTTATTTGATATTAGCTCACTTGATGAATGGAGAACCCAAGTTTATGAAAATGCCAAGTTGTTTAAAGAAAAAGTTAAAAGATGGCATGACAAAAGGATACAAAAGCGTGAGTTTAATGTAGGTGATTATGTATTGCTATACAACTCTCGTTTAAGATTTTTTGCAGGAAAACTTCTCTCTAAATGGGAAGGCCCCTATGTTATCGAAGAGGTCTATCGTTCCGGTGCCATAAAGATCAACAACTTCGAGGGCAAAAATCCGAAGGTGGTAAACGGTCAAAGAATCAAACATTATATCTCAGGTAATCCCATAAATGTTGAAACCAATATTATTGAAACCGTAACCCCGGAGGAATACATAAGGGACACATTCCGGAACGTTTTAGACTCCGAAAAGGAATAGGTATGTGGTACGGTAAGTAAACCGACTCCAAAACAATTTTTAAGGCAATATTTCTCCGTTTTGGAAAATTAAGAAAAATAGAAAAATAAGTAGCAGTCCGGGAAGGACACGAGGGCCCCACGAGGGTGGTGGGCGCGCCCTACCCCTCTGGGCGCGCCCCCTACCTCGTGAGCACCTCGTGTGCCTTCCGGACTCTGTTTTCTTGCACGTACCGTATTTTGGTCTGTAAAAATTCATTATATATTCTTTCGAAGGTTTTGACTCCCGTATCATGCAAACCTCCTCTGTTCTTGTTTCGAGCTGTTTTCTATCAGGGTTTTCCAGGCTAGGCATCATGTCATCTCCCTCCTCCAGCAATGGTGACAATGATGCTTGGCTAATGAAGATAGATCTGAAGAGGGAAGAACCCACGAGGGTCAACAAGGATGAAAGATCAAGAAGGCCACGGAGGATCAAGCTCCAGCAGCAAAAGACATCCTTCAACTTGATCATAACCTTCTTACCCCAACTGAGATCGAATCTTTCAAGATGATTGAGTTAGCTCGTATACAAAACAAGTATCTCACACAAGAAAATATTTTTTTGAAGGAGCATATTGTTGCACTCAAGGGCATTATTCGCAAGCTGGAGGACCTCTTACGCTCGATGTGCGATTATCCGTCACCTCCACCTTCTTCACTGCCAAAGGAGATATAATCACATGGGTATGGGCACTCCCCTTGTTAACGGCCAAGCTTGGGGGAGGTGCCCCGGTATCGTATCACCATCACAACTCCTATCTTTATCGTTTTTCTTAGTTAGATCCTATTAGTAGTATCTTGATCTAGTAGAATAAAGTTTATGGCATGATCTAGTTTTGAGTTTTACTTTATGATCTCTCTTTGTAATTGAGTCCGTGAGCTATATATAATAAAGATTAGTGTTGATTCAAGGGCTTGATTATTTTGCCATGATCTTGGGTGAATAAAAGAAAAGAGAAAAAGAATAAAAAGAAACAAAAAGTTCATAATGATCTTATTGAGAGTAATGACTTCACATAGAAAGAGTATGATGATTAAAAGTTGTTGGGAGTTGGCAGACATAGCTTTGGTCATTGTTGCAATTAATAGGAAGTAATAAGGAAAGAGAGGTTTTCACATATAGATATATTATCATTGACATCTTTTATGATTGGGAGCACTCATTAAAATATGACATGCTAAAGGGTTGATGTTGGACAAGGAAGACAATGTAATGATTTATGTCTTTCTTATATCTGAGATAAAGTATGTTGTCATGGATCCTCTAACTTGTTGAGCTTGCCTTTCCCCCTCATGCTAGCCAAATTCTCAGCACCAAGTAGAAATACTACTTGTGCTTCCAAATACCCTTAAACCAGTTTTGCCATGAGAGTCCACCATATCTACCTATGGATTGAGTAAGATCCTTCAAGTAAGTTGTCATCGGTGCAAAGCAATAAAAATTGCTCTAAATATGTATGATTGATTGGTGTGGGAGAAATAAGCTTTATACGATCTTGTGATGTGGAAGTAATAAAAGTGACGGACTGCATAATAAAGGTTCATATCACAAGGGGCAATATAAAGTGACGTTCTTTCGCATTGAGATTTTATGCATCCAACCATAAAAGCGCATGGCAACCTCTGCTTCCCTCTGCGAAGGGCCTATCTTTTATTATTATCTTCTACCTTATGCAAGATTCATGGTGATCTTCACCTTTTCTTTTTCATTTTATCCTTTGGCAAGCTCAGCATGTTGGAAAGAACACTATATACATATCTAATTGGATGTAGGGGAGCATGAACCATTATTGTTGACATTACCCTTGAGGTAAAAGGTTGTGGGGCTAAACTATAAGCCCATATCTTTCTCTGTGTCCGATTAAAACTCCGTAACCACAAGTATTGCGTGAGTGTTAGCAATTATGGAGGACTAAATGATAGTTGAGTATGTGGACTTGCTTTTTAGCTCTGACATAGACTCTTTCCGATGTTATGATAAACTGCAATTGCTTCAATGACCGAGATTATAGTTTCTCGGAGCCCAATAGGGTTTATGATTTATACTTTTGCATTGTGAATAGATCATCACTTGAACATAAGTAATCATATGACAAAATCTATATATGTTGCTGTTATGAGAATAATCATTATGCCTTCATGTCCGTATTTTATTTTTATCAACGCATCTACCTCTAAACATGATGACATATTTATTGTTATCGGCTTTTCGCTTGAGGACAAGCGAGGTCTAAGCTTGGGGGAGTTGATACATCCATTTTGCATCATGCTTTTATATTGAGATTTATTGCATTATGGGCTGTTATTTCACTTTATGTCACAATACTTATGGCTATTCTCTCTTATTTTACAAGGTTTACATAAGGAGGGAGAATACCGGCAGCTGGAATTCTGGGCTAGAAAAGGAGCAAATATTAGAGACCTATTCTACGCAACACCAAAAGTCCTGAAACTCCACGGAACATCTTAAAATAAATAAAGAAAAATCCTCACCAAAGATGAAGGCCAGGGGGCCCACACCCTCTCACGAGGGTGGGGGCGCCCCCCCTAGGGCGCCCCCCACCTCGTGGCCCCCCTGGTGGCTCTCCAATGTCCATCTTCTCCTATATGAAGTCTTTCGATGAGAAAAAAATAAGAAGGAACTTTTCGGGACGAGAATCCGCCGCCATGAGGTGGAACCTTGGCGGAACCAATCTAGAGCTCCGGCAGAGCTGTTCTGCCGGGGATACTTCCCTCCGGGAGGGGGAAATCATCACCATCGTCATCACTAATGCTCCTCTCATCGGGAGAGGGCAATCTCCATCAACATCTTCACCAGCACCATCTCATCTCCAAACCCTAGTCCATCTCTTGTAGCTAATTCTTGTCTCAAAGTCCGGGATTGGTGCTAGTAGGTTGCTAGTAGTGTTGATTACTCCTTGTAGTTGATGCTAGTTGGTTTATTTGGTGGAAGATCATATGTTCAGATCCTATATACATATTATTACCCCTCTGATTATGAACATGAATATGCTTTGTGAGTAATTACGTTTGTTCCTGAGGACAAGGGAGAAGTCTTGCTATTAGTAGTCATGTGAATTTGGTATTCGTTTGATATTTTGATAAGATGTATGTTGTCTAGCCTCTAGTGGTGTTATGTGAACGTCGACTACATAACACTTCACCATTATTTGGTCCTAGAGGAAGGCATTGGGAAGTAATAAATAGATGATGGGTTGCTAGAGTGACAGAAGATTAAACCCTAGTTTATGCATTGCTTCGTAAGGGGCTGATTTGGATCCATATGTTTCATGCTATGGTTAGATTTACCTTAATACTTTTGTTGTAGTTGCGGATGCTTGCAATAGAGGTTAATCATAAGTGGGATGCTTGTTCAAGTAAGAACAGCACCCAAGCACCGGTCTACCCACATATCAAATTATCAAAGTATCGAACACGAATCATATGAACGTGATGAAAACTAGCTTGACGATATTCCCATGTGTCCTCGGGAGCGCTTTTCCTTATATAAGAGTTTGTTCCGGCTTGTCCTTTGCTACAAAAAGGATTGGGCCACCTTGCTGCACTTTATTCACTTTTGTTACTTGTTGCTCGTTACAATTTATCTTATCACAAAACTATCTGTTACCACTTATTTCAGTACTTGCAGAGAATACCTTGCTGAAAACCGCTTATCATTTCCTTCTGCTCCTCGTTGGGTTCGACACTCTTACTTATCGAAAGGACTACGATAGATCCCCTATACTTGTGGTTCATCAAGGAGGCATCAGAAAACTCAGTCATGTTTACCTCTGATGCTGGATCCGAGGAACCTGTTCCATACACCTGGGGCTGGGGGGAGCAACCCGCCTGAGGCAAACCGGGTCACGACACCCGGTGCACCAGTTCAGCCACGCGCCATGGAGCCACCTCGTATAAACGCAGCTCCTCCTCATTATGTGCCAACACCTCCAGGCCACTTCTCCAACCCTTTGGAAAACCTCATCGCAGCGTCGGCTCGTTTGGCGGTTCTCCCAATGTAAGGCAACTCGCCAGCAGCAATTGAAACCCGGACGATAAGAGAACTACTTCAAACAGCTCTGGCCTAGCAGGATGCATACTCCTATAGTCGAGACAGGATCCATTCAACTCCTCGCCCAAGCCGGAGCCCGAGTTACAGTAGGCACATGGAGTCTGCAGAGATGTCAAGTAATGCTCAGCGCCACAACCGGCCATATAGGCATGAGCCGGTGCGGGCTGGAGCCTTTAATTTAGCGGATCAAGAGAGGATTCGTCAAGAGGCGGAACGTGCGGCTCAAATGGCGGCAGAGCAGGCAGCTCATCAAACCTTTCCGGCTTATCCAGCAACCTCGGTTGAGGCAGGAGTAGCCACAAGAACCGGAGGTGTGCCTTGCTTGGTGCCGGCCATATGCAATGAGCGGTTGCCAAAGGACTTCAAGGGGCCTCGTAAGGTGCCTAATTACATGGTTGACCTATAGCCGGGGGCTTGGATTGAGAGTTATGAGATGGCTATGGAACTATTGGAGGTTAGCGACGCTGCAATGGCCAAGTATTTTACCATGATGTTGGATGGAACAACTCGTACTTGGTTGAAGGGATTGCTACCCAATTCTATCGGCTCATGGGCAGAGTTGAAAGCCCGGTTCATCCAGAACTTTAAGGACACGTGTAAGAAGCCTATATCGATTGTGGACCTGACCAATTGCAAGCAAGAGGATGGTGAATCCACAACCCATTGGGTGAGCCGGGTCAAAGAAATAATACATTCATCTGATAAAATGGACGCCGGCTCAACAGTTTTAATGTTGGAGAAAAATTGCCGTTCTGAACCTCTAAAGCAGAAGCTGGGGCGGCTCAAACGTGACTGTAATGACATGGGAACGTTGATGGCGGCTCTCGTTAAGTATGCTGATTCTGATACCACCAAGGACCCGGTGTCTGACGAAGAAAAGGCAACAAAGGGAAAGAAGAATGACAACGGCAAGGGTCACCAGCATAACCCGGCAAATCAAGGAGGTAATAAACATAAGGTTGATGAGTTTGTTGCTAATACTAATGCACAGGGAGGTAATCAACGGCGCAATGGCAGACAGCCCCCTCGATCGGGCGGGTCAGGCCCCACCCTGGAGCAGTTGTTGAATGAACCTTGTCCAAAGCACGACACCCGGGAGAAACCAACCACTCACCTATGGAAAGATTGCACGATCATGAAGGCATTTAAAAATTCAAATACGTTTGATGGGGGTCACGGCCCAGGTGGCGGTTCAGGTGGAGGCGGCTTTCAGGGCCCGGGCGCCGGTTCAGGCGGAGGAGGTTTTCACGGTCAAGGTTATCCTGGTCACCAAGGAGGATATAATCAGCAACCCGGCCAGGGTAATCAGCAACAGCAATCCGGTTATTAGAGCAACCCAAAGCAGCTGAGTAGTTGGCAATATCATGTATTTACCACCAGCTTATGTAAGAGGGACCAGAAACTTCACAAGAGAGCCGTCAATGCCGTTGAGCTGGCGGTTCCACGTTATCTACGTTGGTCAGAGCAGCCTATTGTGTGGAGCGGAGAGGATCACCCGCCCCGGGTTGATAACCCGGGTCACTTGGCTTTGGTAGTGGCACCTCAGGTTGGTGGATACAAGTTTTCTAAGGTACTCATGGATGGAGGCAGCAGCATCAACATCCTCTACTATGAGACGTTCCGCCGGATGGGATTGACTGATAAAAATCTTAAACAGTCCAACACTGTTTTTCACGGTGTGGTACCTGGTAAGTCGGCATACCCAGTTGGTAAGATTGAGCTAGAAGTAGCTTTTGGGGATGAATATGACTCTAGAGCAGAGAAATTAACCTTTGAGGTGGTTAAGATCAAAAGCCCATATCATGCTCTGTTTGGGCGGCCGGCTTATGCCAAGTTCATGGCTCGGCCGTGTTATGTGTATTTGCAGCTCAAGATGCCGGGTCATAAGGGTACCATTACGGTACATGGGAGTCGGAAGATTGCCTTGGAGTGTGAAGAAGGTGATGCTGCCTATGCGGAATCCGTCTGTGCAACAAAGGAGTTAAAGTTTTACAAAGATCATGTTGACCCGGCGGACATGACGTCATTAAAGAAACCCACAATAGAGCATGAGCCGGCGTTGAAATTCAAATCAGCTGATGACACTAAGATGGTTGATTTTGTGCCTGGCGATTCATCCAAACAGTTCATCATCAGCGCAAACTTGGATCCAAAATAGGAAAGCATGCTCATCGAGTTCATCCATGAGAACTGGGACATCTTTGCATGGAAACCTTCATACATGCCGGGTGTCCCGAGGGAACTCGCTGAGCACACTCTTAATATTCATCCAAAGTTCAAACCTGTTAGACAGTTTCTCCGACGGTTCAATGAAGAAAGGCGCAAGGCCATTGGAGAAGAGGTGGCCTGGCTCTTAGCAGCCGGGTTCATTGTGGAGGTCTTTCACCCGGAGTGGTTAGCTAACCCAGTGCTTGTACTCAAAAAGAATGGCACCTGGCGTATGTGTGTAGATAAAAGCTTGTTCGGCTGATCCTTTTGCTCTCCCTCGTATTGATCAGATCATTGATGCTACTGCGGGTTGCGCATGTTTGAGTTTCTTGGATGCTTATTCCAGTTATCATCAGATTAAGATGGCGATCAAAGATCAGGAGAAGACAACTTTTATTACTCCCTTTGGAGCTTTCTGCTATGTGTCTATGCCTTTCGGGCTTAAGAGTGCCCAGGCGACTTACCAGCGGTGTGTGCAGAATTGTCTTCACGGTCAGATTGGGCGTAATGTTCATGCTTATGTGGATGACATAGTGGTGAAATCTAGGGGTGTACTAACGAGTAGCTCGGCTCGTTAAGCTCGCGCTCGTTAAGGCTCGGCTCGTTAAGCTCGTTAAGATTAACGAGCAGAAAACCCTGCTCGGCTCGGCTCGTTTGAAGCTTGTTAAGCTCGTGAGCACTCGCGAGCGCTCATTAACAGATTATAATGTGTTATGATATACATGATGAATGTGTAGGTATGGTTTTCAAGATGAAATATGGTGACTACAAAAAGAAATGAAGTAGTTTGTTGCCTCATATGTCGATTAAATTAAATAAATGGGCTGAGGTGCTATAAAAAGTTTGTCACATAAGATGAAAATATGTATTGTGTTGTTACTAAAGAGCTTAAGGAGCTACTCGTGAAACTCGTTAGCTTGCTCGTTAAGCTTGTTAAGCTTAACGAGCTAAAATCAATGATTGGCTCTGTTCATTAAGAAGCGAGCTACGAGCTTAATGAGCCGAACTTCCGAGCGCTTATTAAGCTCGCGAGCTACGAGCTTTTGGTCCAGCCCTAGTGAAATCCAGAAAAGAGGAAACCTTGATCACAGATCTGAAAGAGACTTTTGATAATCTCCGGGTCTACAAGATGATGCTTAACCCGGCCAAGTGTGTTTTTGGAGTCCCAGCTGGCAAGCTTTTGGGTTTTTTGGTGTCCAACCGAGGTATTGAAGCTAACCCGGAGAAAATCAAGGCAATTACATCCCTAGCCAAACCAACATGCATCAATGATGTCCAAGGGCTGGCGGGTCGAGTTGCTGCTTTGAGCCGGTTCATAAGCCGGTTAGGGGAAAAGGCAATGCCTCTGTATCAGATGATGAAGAAAACATATGCTTTTGTTTGGAGCGATGATGCGAACGCTGCTTTTGAGGATATGAAGACACAGCTTGCTGAGCCGCCAGTCCTGGCTGCTCCAATTGAGAAAGAGCCGCTATTGTTATACGTGGTTGCCAACTCACGAGCTGTTAGCGTGGCTATTGTGGTAGAGCGCAGGGAGGCTGGCCAAGAGCATCCGGTTCAACGGCCGGTTTATTACGTCAGTGAAGTGCTAATTGAATCTAAGCAACGATATCCACATTGGCAGAAGCTTGTATATGGGGTGTTCATGGCAAGCCAGAAGCTTAAGCATTACTTTCAGGGACATCCAATCACTATGGTTAGCTCTGCTCCTTTGGGAGACATTATTCAAAAAGAGAAGCCACTGGGCGAGTCGCCAAGTGGGCAATTGAGCTTGAGTCTCATGGGTTGAAGTATGTTCCACGTACTGCAATCAAATCTCAAGCCTTGGTTGGCTTCATCAATGACTGGACAGAGATGCAGATGCCAGAAGAGAAACCAGACAACACGTATTGGACTATTCATTTTGATGGGTCCAGGCAGTTGGAAGGCTCGGGGGCTAGAGTTGTGCTAACTTCCCCACGAGGTCACAAATTTTGTTATGTGTTACGGTTGATGTTTCCTTGCACTAACAACGCAGCAGAGTATGAAGCCTTGCTCCATGGTCTTCGAGTGGTGAAAGAGATGAGCTTGAGCCGGGTCAGATGTCTTGGCGACTCGGATCTAGTGGCTCAATAGGTATCTGGCAAGTGGGATTCCAAGGACCCTCTCATTGCGGCTTATCGCCGAGAGGTTGATGTCGTTGCAGGACATTTTAAAGGTTATCAGGTGGAGCACATTGACCGTCGAAAGAATGAAGCAGCTGATGCTTTAAGCCGGTTGGGGTCTCAGCGTAAGCCGGTGCCACCTAACACCTTTTTGGATGTTTTGCATAACCCCTCTGTCAAGTTGCCCACAGAAGAAGATTTAGCTATTCCTGACCCGGAGGCGCAGTTGGTAGTGGCTCTTCATGTCATCCCAGATTGGACGGTGTCGTTCTTGGCTTACATGACCCGGGGAGAATTGCTAGCAGATGAGACTCTGGCTCAACAGATAACCCGACGGTCTAAGTCCATGACGATTTCAGATGGAGAGTTATATCATCGCAGTGTTTCCGGAGCGTTTTAGCGATGTGTTTCCCCCGAAGAAGGTCAAGAAATCCTTCGTGAGATTCATGAAGGCGATTGTGGTCATCACGCCGGATCAAAATCTTTAGTGGCCAAGGCGTTTCGTCACGGTTTTTACTGGTTGAAGGCTCACGCTGATGCAGAAGATCTGGTCAGTAGATGTGATGGATGTCAAAAATTTGCACGACGAGCGCATGTACCGGCTCAAGAGCTTCGGATGATTCCAATCACTTGGCCGTTTGCGGTCTGGGGGCTTGACATGGTGGGACCTTTCGAAAGGTCTAAGGATAAAAAGACACATCTCTTGGTGGCCGTTGATAAGTTCACCAAGTGGGTTGAGGCGGAGCCTGTGAGTAAGTGTGACGCAGCCACGACGGTTCAGTTCATGAAAAAAAGTGATCTTCCATTTCAGTTTTCCAGACAGTATTATCACTGACAATGGCACTAATCTGTCCCAAGGGGCTATGGAAGAGTTTTGTCAACGAGAGCACATCCGTCTTGATGTTTCTTCTGTAGCTCATCCTCAATCTAATGGTCAAGCTGAGAGAGCCAATCAGGAAATTTTGAAAGGGCTCAAACCCCGGCTTATGGTTCCTTTACAGCGAACGCCGGGTTGTTGGGTAGAGGAATTACCCTTGGTGTTATGGAGTATCAACACTACACCCAATAGATCTACAGGTTACACACCTTTCTTCATGGTTTATGGAGCATAAGCAGTATTGCCTAGTGACATCCATCATGACTCGCCCGTGTGGCGGCTTATGTTGAAGCTGATAATGAACAAGCCAGACATGATGCACTGGACTTGTTGGATGAAGAAAGAGACTTAGCAGCGGCCCGGTCAGTAATTTATCAACAGGACCTGCGTCGCTATCACAGCCGCCGGGTTAAGTCCAGGACTTTTCAGGAAGGCGACTTGGTGCTCCGGCTCATCCAGGATCTGTTAGATGCACACAAGTTATCTCCACCTTAGGAAGGACCTTTTGTGGTCAGTAAGAACTTAAACAACGGGTCATATTACCTCATTGACGTTCGAGAGCACAAAGACTCACGTAAGTCGGAGGAAGAGAACCGCCGGCCGTGGAACATTGCTCAACTTCAGCCATACTACACCTGAGCCACCGGCTCTCATCATGTACATACGTTCACATTGTATATACCATGAGAAGCAATAAAGTAAGACCATCGGTCTCTTTTCTTTTCGAAAGATTACATTTTTCCTCACTTTCAAATGACTATTAAGGAGCTGATCATATTTGAATCAAGTCTAACCTTTTTTCTGACTTATGATCGTATCCGAATCTAGCTGCAAATCTCATGGTCACTTGGGGGCTTCCTGTTCAAACATAGGTCATATTCGAACCAAAGAGAACATAGCTATCGTAACCCTCTTGATCGGCTCAAGGCCAAAACTCACTTGGGGGCTTCTTGATCGTATCCGAATCATAGCTTAACCCCTTTTGAGTCCGACTTGGATCATATTCAAATCAGGGTAATTAAAAACCTCTCAAGGTCCTTTGGGGGCTTCCTGTTCAAACATATGTCATATTCGAACCAAAGAGAACATAGCTGTCGGTACCCTCTTGATCGGCGCAATGCCAAAGCCATTGGGGGCTATATGGTCGTATTCGAACCTTAGCTTAACCCCTTTGGTCCGGTTTATTGATCGTATTCGAATCAGAAACCTCCACCTTTTTTGAATACATGGTTAAATTATTCTTATTACTATATTATTTACCTTTTTTTGTTGTTTCAATATTACAAACAATTGGCCTGGTCCTCTTCACCGGCTCGACTATTTGACAGCGCAGCCGCCCGGGTCAGTCACACCGGCAGCTTACAGATCAAAAGGTACAGCTTATCAAGGTATAGTAATCATTGAGTATTCAAAAAAGCATTGTCTTCTCATAAAGATTGAATTATCAAATTCATCACCCGGGTTATTTAAACCGGCGATCTAAGGATCAAAAGGGACAAGGTATGGTTATTACTTGTACGCACTTACCTGCTGCATTAACTAAAGAGTTAATTTTCGCCCTTATCCTTTATTTATATTTGTCTCTGGTTTTTATTGAGGTAAATATATTAGCTATAAATTAGGTGTTTAAACCCGTTTGGTTCTAAACCGCCAAGCCAATCTTTTCTTTGTATTTACAGGAACAGAGTTCAAACATTGCAGAGACAAACATTAAACGATGCATACATTGGCATCTGGAAACACAGATTCACATAGAAGTATTTTATGCATGATGGCATAAGCAAACATGTGGTGTTTTAACAACTAAGTTATTACAAGGCTTTATAAGCCCATGAAGATGATCATTGTCCCTCCCTCACCGGTTCACCACTTTCTGTTTGCTGGAAGTTGGGTTTTGACCAGTCAAAGCCATTCACGTCGACAAATTCAGCTTCATCGTCGATCAGGCCGACCGGGTCAACCTCCGGGGCAAATGTATCTTCTCTCACTGGTGGGATCAAGTCTGTTACTTTGTATGAGGGAGTGGCCATCTTCTTATTCTCACTATCAAAACCCAGCTGGTACTTATCAACATTGGTGTCATCTCCAAGGCTAGTCGCCTGAGGCCGGACTCCACGTACACAAGCCATGAAGTCATCCTGATCAAAAGGAGACATGTCCTCCTTCACGGTGGGATAGCCTCTTGCTACGTCCGCCGGGTCTAGATCTGGCACCCAAGCCTTGGAGCGGCTTAGGGCAGTCAAGGCTCCGGCTCACGCGCAGGAGCGTTTTACTTCTTGGAACCTGGCAGGAAGGATGGACAGCTTCTTCAGGACATCGCTGAGCCGGTTGGGTCCTTGGTTAGCAGGAGAGATGGTGGCCAGAGTCCGTTGTGCGCCGATATACAATTGTTCAACTAAAGTATATACTGCCTTCAGTTTAATCAACGGGTCTTGGCTCAGATTCTTGCTTCGAGGACCTGCATAAATTTTTACACGCAAAGTCAGCTAACAGCTTATACTCCAGTTTGGCAAAAAACACACAAAAGATCAAGTCAGGCAACTTACCAAAGATAGCAGCTACCATCTGAGACACCCGCCCCTTTAACCCATTCAGCTCTATTGAAATCTCTTTCAGAGTTGTTTCGGCTGTCTCAGCTCGTTGGGTCAGAAGTGTTTTTTCCTTTTCCCAAGTTTTCTCCTTGGCAGCAAAGCTGGTCTTCAAATTTTCCGTTGTAGAGAGGCTTATTTGCAGTTTGGAGTTAGAAGATTTGATTTCTATCTCCTGACTTGCTAGCCGGGTCTTTGCGTCAGTCAATTGAGAGTTCAACTCGGACAAGGCATTCTGTGAAACATTCAGATGAGTCAAGACTTGGTTTCAAATTCAAAATTCCAAATTCAAGGTTCAAGTCTCAAGTAATTTACAAACAAACCACTTGACACTTGGGGGCTAATGTATGCCAAATCAAATTTCTACGATTCTACAAACATATTTAAAGTCCCAAGCACTTTACAAAGTAACAACACTTGGCACTTGGGGGCTAATGTATGCAGTTCAGCAAGTTTATCAAGGTTAAGCCGGAGTATTAAGTATTTTGAAAACGATCTTAAAAACAATTTTAAAGTACTGATTCATTTATGATCAAAATGAACCGGTCCTTGCGGACTACAGGTGAAGTTTTGTTCTATCAATGTCAAGCAAAGATTCAGAGGTAAAAGTCTCGGCGTATATTTTAAAGTCTACAGGTTATTCTATTTCTCTCATAATCTAAAGACTTGGGGGCTGAAGGAATACATGTAAACCGGAAAAAACGTACCTCATACTTCAACTGAAGCTGCTTGACCATCTCAATCTCAGACTCGCGACTGGAGTGTACATGACTGAGATAGCCGGATAAAATGTCAGTGGCATTGAGACGGTCATAATTGGCAACGTCAGAGCGAACTTTCTGCCTCTCCAACGCCTCTTGCTTTGCTGTACACCGAGCCAGCACCGTTGGGTACCCCGGCTCAACAAAGCGGCTCCCAGTAATTTAAACATCTTGAGCAGATGGAGACGGAGGGTTGGATGAGTTTGACGGTCCAGCTGTAGAAGGATTCACAGTGGCTTCGTCAAAAGATGGCTCAGGAGGATTTGTTTCATTGTCAATAGGCGGGTCTTCTGGAGCGTCAGTTAATGGAGAAGGCGGCCTAGCCGGTTCAGATGCCAGCACTGGCGGGTCTTCCACCGGTTTTGCTGCCTTCACCTTTTTTTGATTTAGCTTGGCCGCTAACAAAAAATGTTGCAGGATTGTTAGTATAAAGATAGAATTGAACAATCTGAAAGAAAAGGGGATTTCTGATTACCCGGGAGCAGACTTGAAAGCCGGGAATTGGGTTTGCGAAGAGTCGCCAGAGGAACGAGACACCTCCTGAAAGAATAAAAAGAGTTAAAAGAAATACAAGGAAAAGGATCCATTAAGAAGAGTTAAAGACAAAAATAAGTAAACCTCATTCAGACATTTCCGAGGAGTTTGTTGAGAGACGACAGCCGGTTCATCTTCAAACCCAGCTTCACGGCGGCTTTCATGTTGCTGCTTTTTCAAATGAAAGTTGGGATCCAAGTGAGCTAAAGGGTTAGAAAACCATAATTTACGAATCACTCGTCGAACTTTGTGTCTTGGTAAGGGCCCTGAGTCGGAGGAAATAATAGTTACCTCTGCTTCCCCGGCCTAACTGGCCCAGTGTCATCCTGGTAAGGATCAGTGTCAATAAGATTGTTAAAAAATTGGCCAAGGGAATCAAGGGCTACCTCCGAGTCAGATGTGTCATCAAGTTTCATCAAATCTTCAGCAGTGGTCTTCTTTTTCTTCTTCGACTTCCGGGTCGCTTTCTTGGCATTCATGGCGGCGATTTTCGCCTTCTTGGCAGCTTCGTGGTCATATTTCACTTTCCAAAAGTCAAAATTAGCCTACAAAGACAAGAGGAAGGATCAGTGCTAAACAATACATATGGGAAAAATACAAAGGGAAATATCCTTACTTCTGGTACCGGGTTAAGTTTACAGAAGGGATTTAACCCAACAATACTGCAGTCTTCATATTTCCCATTCACCAAAAGGTTTGACATTGAAACAATGTCTTCTTCGGTTAGTTGAACCGGGCTATGACAAAGAGAATCGTCCGGGCCTCCACCATATTCATACATCAATTTTGACCAACGGCTTAACGGAATAACCCGCCATGAGATCCAGCAGCGGGTCAGATCAACTCCGGTTAGACCGTTCCCCAACAAAGCGTTGATTCTTCTGATGGATGGAAGCAGCCTCTTGCTTTCAGCAACAGTAAGTTTATCTGGAAGTATGAACTTGGAGTCAAGACGATCGGGGCGGTAACCCGGCAGTGGCTTCTTGTTGGCTGGTGAGATGTCCTGACAGTAAAATCAAGTTTGGTTCCAGCCCTTTGGGTGATTTGGTAAAACTATGAGAGGGAAGACAACACCTTGCCGGCGCTGAATTGAGATGCGTCCAAGTTCTAAGCTGGAGTCGTTGGTGCACTCATTCTGCCGATTCAGATAGAAGTATTCTCTAAACAGTTCTACAGTCGGCTCTTGCTGAAGATATACCTCATAGAGCACTTGGAAATTACAAATATTGGACATGGAATTGGGCCCAATGTCCTGAGGATGAAGTTTGAAAAGTGAAGGACCTCTCTGAATAATTCTGAACCGGGCGGTGAGAAGCCACGGTTCATGTGGTCAGTGAAGACAATCACCTCGCCGTCTTTTGGATTGGGTCGTTCTTCTTCCAGGTCAGGAGCATGATAAGACATGACGGTTTTTGAGGGCAGAAAACCAATGAGGAAGAACTCTTTTAAACGTTCCTCGGTTATTGTTGAGGGGACCCAGTTACAAATGGTGGGTGTTTTTGACGGCATGATATGCAAGGAACTGAAAAAGAAAAAACAACATGCCGGTTCAGCTTACGGTGAAATTAACAATTAAAGGATGAAGATGTAAAACAAGTAATGGCGGCTTAACTAAGGGCTAATGACATATAAGGAAAAGAAAGCCGGAGCGGTAAGCCGCCATAGCTACGGATTCTTCCAGAAGGCGGATTTAGCTAAGTCTTGGCATAAACAAGTTTCACCAAGCTGTTATTATTATTTTGGATCAAATGGCCGTCCCAAAAAGAAAATATTCTAGACCTAAAAATCTAGTACAGATGAGTTCGTCAGCTATAATGAAGCATCTATACAGGAAAAAGGGATCTACTGACATAAAAAATGGACGCAAAACAACTACCGTGCGAGTTATATTTCCTTTTTGGATCAGAAGAAGTTGCGGAAGAAGAACTACAAGAAGATCTGTGATGAACAGCGAAGAACACTGATGAACTCGCAACCCTAATACAGATCTAGGTGCGAGAGAAAGAAGGAACGTACGAGATGCAGGTCTACTGCGAAGAGTCGCCACGTCTCTCTGGACAAACTCAGGGTGATGTAGCGGCCGGCGTTGAGGGCAACGGTGAGTGCTACGACGGCGGCGGAGCTCAAGAAGCAGAGAAGGGTAGCGACAAGAAGAAGACACACAGAGAGAGAAGAATGAGGAAGGCTGGGCCAAGCCTATTTATAAGGACAAGTGCGAACAGACGGGCGCAAAAATCAAGGGAGAACCGAGTAATGGTTATCCAGCTATATATGAAGGCGCCTCGATTCTCAGGAAGCATTAAAGATAAAAGATCCGTTGAAGAATGACGTCATGAAAGTCTTTTGCGTTTCCAAGAGATGATGTCATGGCGGGTTACAGAGTTTTGTCAGGCAGAAGAAGATGGATTTCATCTAAGTGTTGAAGATTGACAATGAACAAAGTTCAAAGTCAACCTGGGGCCTAATGTTGGGGATATAGCTACCAGGTATGACCCGCCCAGGAGGGGCCGGGTCAACCCCAATGGCGGGTTGCAAAAAGAAGCCCAGTAATATTCAAAGTGATAGTTTATTAAGGCTTGTAGAAGGTCTAAGCCCAAAGGCAGCTTGAGGCCTAACATTGTAAACCGCCATATGTAAAGAAAGGCATATAAAAGAGGTCACCGAGCCGGACACGTTTTATGAGCCGGCCGGGACTCTGTAGGCCGCCAAGCGTCAACCCGTGTATATAAGGGGATGACCCGGCGGCGGATTAGGACAAGAAACAACCAGATCGAGAACCAAGCTGGCGAGTTGAGCCCCTTGGAGATCGAAACCTCAGCAATACCAAACCCAACTAGACGTAGGCTTTTACCTTCACCGTAAGGGGCTGAACTAGTATAAAAACTCTCTCGTGTCCTTTGTCCCGATTAACCCCTTTAAGCTTCCTAGTGCAATGGCCCTACGACTAAGTCCTTGCTCTAGGACATCTGCCGTGTCAACTCCACGACACATTGGATGTTAATCCAATGGCCGTGCTGCTTCTTCAATATCTGATCTTCTTGCTCCAGCCGCCCAAACCAGCGCCTGTGGGACTGCCTGCTCCTGCCTCCCGTGGCCGGCTGTGCTGCTGCACAGGCTGCTCCACCCTACCCTACTCCATCGCTAGCCAAGCCTCTACTCACCCACACCTCCTGTTATTTTCCAGCGACGGCAGCCGAACCAGTAAACCCTCGTACTCCCCATTGCATGGGCAACCACTATCGAGTCTTCCCCGGCTCCGTGTCGTTCCCTTCCTAGGCCTCACCGTCGTCCACCGCCCTGGTGCTCTCGGCGCTTGATACGTCTCCAACGTATCTATAATTTTTGATTGTTCCATACTATTATATTATCAACCTTGGATGTTTTATATGCATTTATATGCTATTTTATATGATTTTTGGGACTAACCTATTAACCTAGAGCCCAGTGCCAGTTTCTGTTTTTTCCTTGTTTTAGAGTATCGCAGAAAAGGAAAATCAAACGGAGTCCAATTGACCTGAAACTTCACGAAACTTATTTTTGGACCAGAAGAAGCCCACGGAGTATCGGAGATGGACCAAAAGAGTCCCGGGCTGCCCACGAGGGTGGGGGCGCGCCCCCTGCCTCGTGGACATCCCGGAGATCCACTGACGTACTTCTTCCTCCTATATATATATATCCATATACCCTAAAAACTTCGAGGAGCAGAATAGATCAGGAGTTCCACCGCCAGAAGCCTCCGTAGCCACCGAAAACCAATCTAGACCCGTTCCGGCACCCTGCTGGAGGGGGAATCCCTCTTCGGTGGCCATCTTCATCATCTCGGTGCTCTCCATGACGAGGAGGGAGTAGTTCCCCCTCGGGGCTGAGGGTATGTACCAGTAGCTATGTGTTTGATCTCTCTCTCTCGTGTTCTTGAGGTGGTACGATCTTGATGTATCGCGAGCTTTGCTATTATAGTTGGATCTTATGGTGTTTCTCCCCCTCTACTCTCTTGTAATGGATTGAGTTTTCCCTTTGAAGTTATCTTATCGGATTGAGTCTTTAAGGATTTGAGAACACTTGATGTATGTCTTGCGTGGGATACCCCTGGTGACAATGGGGTATTCTATTGATCCACTTGATGTATGTTTTGGTGATCAACTTGCGGGTTCCGCCCATGAATCTATGCATAGGGGTTGGCACATGTTTTCGTCTTGACTCTCCGGTAGAAACTTTGGGGCACTCTTTGAAGTTCTTTGTGTTGGTTGAATAGATGAATCTGAGATTGTGTGATGCATATCGTATAAGCATACCCACGGATACTTGAGGTGAAATTGGAGTATCTAGGTGACATTAGGGTTTTGGTTGATTTGTGTCTTAAGGTGTTATTCTAGTACGAACTCTATGATAGATCGAACGGAAAGAATAGCTTCATGTTATTTTACTACAGACTCTTGAACAGATCGATCAGAAAGGATAACTTTGAGGTGGTTTCATACCCTACCATAATCTCTTCGTTTGTTTCTCCGCTATTAGTGACTTTGGAGTGACTCTTTGTTGCATGTCGAGGGATAGTTATATGATCCAATTATGTTATTATTGTTGAGAGAACTTGCACTAGTGAAAGTATGAACCCTAGGCCTTCTTTCAACGCATTGCAATACCGTTTGTGCTCACTTTTACCATTAGTTACCTTGCTGTTTTTATATTTTCAGATTACAAAAACCATTATCTACTATCCATATTGCACTTGTATCACCATCTCTTCGCCGAACTAGTGCACCTATACAATTTACCATTGTATTGGGTGTGTTGGGGACACAAGAGACTCTTTGTTATTTGGTTGCAGGGTTGTTTGAGAGAGACCATCTTCATCCTACGCCTCCCACGGATTGATAAACCTTAGGTCATCCACTTGAGGGAAATTTGCTACTGTCCTACAAACCTCTGCACTTGGAGGTCCAACAATGTCTACAAGAAGAAGGTTGTGTAGTGGACATCAAGCTCTTTTCTGGCGCCGTTGCCGAGGAGGTGAGTGCTTGAAGATATATCTTTAGATCTTGCAATCGAATCTTTTTGTTTCTTGTTTTATCACTAGCTTAGTTTATAAAAGAAAACTACAAAAAAATGGAATTGAGGGTACCTCATATGCTTCATCTTTTTAATATCTTTCGTGAGAATAAGGATTCCGATAAATGTGCTCAAGTGCTAGAAGAAGAATGCATTAGAATGTTTGGCACTAAATATTTGAATCATGAGCATGATTGCAATGTTGTTAGTATGAATTCTTTGAATATCCATGATGCTAATGATATGCAAAGCCACAAGCTTGGGGAAGCTATGTTTGATGAAGATGATATTTGTTGTCCCCCAAGTCTTGATGAGCAAATTTATTATGATGATAGCATGCCTCCTATTTATGATGATTATATTGATGAAAGTGGGTTTGGAAGAGTGTCAACTTTTGGAAGTAATGATCCCACTATTTTGGAGGATGTTGAATCTTATTGTGATAATTATGAAAGTGGATTTGGAGAGGTCATGACTTTATTTAGTGATGAATCCACTATTTCGGAAGAGGTTCCAATTGATTATGAGAACAAAGTTGCTATCTATGATGATCATTGTGATGACATGTATGCTATAAATAATAATCATAACCATGAAACTTGTCATCATGATTTTAGTTTTCAATTGGATTATGCCTCACATGATAGTTATTTTGTTGAGTTTGCTCCCACTATTACGAATGAGAAGAATTTTGCTTATGTGGAGAGTAGTAAATTTTCTATGCTTGTAGATCATGAAAAGAATGCCCTATGTGATGGTTATATTGTTGGATTCATTCATTATGATACTGAAAATTATTATGAGAGAGGAACATATGCTTGGATAAAATTAATTTGGGAAGCTCACTACCATAACAATGATGTCCCTCATTACAACAGAAGCAAAGGATCCTTTTGGTGGAAAGATTGCATGAAAATGTATGACCTTTTCAAGGAAATGACTACTTGTGACATCAAATCTGGTTGCACTAATCTGCTATGGGATGACATATGGAATGGTGATATTAGGAAAACTAAATACCCTGAGCTTCACTCTTTTACCCAAAAGGAAAGCATATCAATCAAGGAAGCCAAGGAACTGGATAACCTTTACAGCCTGTTCCAACTTCCACTTTCCATTCAAACCCACCAACAATTCCACTTACTATCAGGAGAACTAAACAATATCAGAAACTCAGATGATAAGGACACATGGACCTTCAACTGGGGTAACAATAAGAACATTACAAAGAAGATCTATGGATACCTTATGAATGGTGAAGATGCAGCTGCCACATTTAAATGGATATGGAAATCATGTTGTCTTCCAAGACACAAATTTTTCTGTTGGCTCATGCTAAATGACAGAATAAATACATATGATCTTTTGACCAGAAAAAGCATGCACCTGGATTCCACTGTATGTGTTCTATGCAACAATGAAGACTATGAAGACATGACTCATCTTCTATTCACTTGTCCATTTAGTCAAGGTTTCTGGTGGAACATTGGTTTTGAATGGAATTCGGATATGGAGATCAACAATATGATTATTGATGCTAAACACAGATATAAAATTGACCACTTCATGGAAATCATGATTCTTGGTTGCTGGAGCATATGGAACCAAAGGAATGGGATGATTTTTGAAGGGATACCTTGCTCAATAAATGTTTGCAAGATTGACTTTGTCAAATATTTAAAAATTACCATGCTGAGGGCTAAACCCACTCTAAAATAGGGCATGTCTTCATGGATAGACAATATTTATTTTTTCAATAATTTCCTTACTTTCTCCCCCTAGATTGTACCTACTTGGTTGTCCCCCCAACAACCACTTGATTATGTATTTTGGATACTCTCTTTATAAATGAAAATGAGTCACAGTAGGGGACTTACCCTACTATTCTTTGGTCAAAAAAAACATATGCTTGGAGGAATTGCAATAATATCAACTTTCCTCTCTATGTGCTTAAAGTTTTGAAGTTATGCTTGTTTTACCTTCCTATGCTAGTTGATTATTGTTCCCATAAATTGTTTGCTCACAAAATCCCTATGCATAGGATGTGGGTTAGACTTAAATGTGCTAGTCATACTCTTCATGATGCTCTCTTTATGTTTCAATTCTTATCTTTTATGTGAGCATCATTGAAATCATCATGCCTAGCTAGGGGCGTTAAACGATAGCGCTTGTTGGGAGGCAACCCAATCCTATTCTTGTTCTTTACTTTTTGCTCCTATTTAATAATAAATAATTCATCTAGCCTCTGTTTATATGTGGTTGTATGCTTTTAATTAGTGTTTATGCCAAGTAGAACCGTTGGGAAGACTTGGGGAAAGTCTTGTTGATCTTGCTATAAAAAATAGAAACTTTAGTACTCACGAGAATTGCTGCCAGTTTTTATTGGAGAGTGATATTTAGTTAATTATTTTTGCATATGATTAATAGATAAATTCCTCACGTCCAGCAATTTATTTTAGAATTTTTGGGGTTCCAGAAGTTTGCGTTAGTTACAGATTACTACAGACTGTTCTGTTTTTGACAGATTCTGTTTTTCTTTTTTTTTGACTATAAACAATAGGGCAAAACACCCCACTGCAATTTTTATAAATAACCAGGCAAGGTCCAGCAGTACAAGAACAGCAGAAAAGAACTACAAGGGCTTGAGAGGAGCCCCTAAGGAAACAGAAAGAAAAAAGAAGAAGAAGAAGCTAAAAAAGAGAAGAGAAAGGCTAGGACTAAGGCTAAACCTAAAAAAACTAGGCAGGAAGAAGCTGCCAAAACAGAGGAAAAAGCTATCCTTGGAGAGCAAGCCATGAGTTGAAATGGTTAGCATGCTTTGGCCTCATCCTGTTCTTTAGTAGCTTCAGCTCCATCAAGAAAATGTTTTCCATCCTTGGAATGTGGGATTGATATGTTCGAAGATCTTGTTGTTTCTGGAAATCCAGATAGCCCAAGAGGTGAGTATAATTATGTCCATGAAGAAAGGTAAACCTAGTTTTTCTTTAATGTCCTGAAATGCCTCAAGAACAGATAAATTTAGAGATCTAGTGGGGCAGATGTGATCCCAACATCTCTCGGCAAATGAGCATCCCCAGAACAAATGATACAAAGTTTCCTCCTGTTGGCACCCCCTGAGAGCACAGTTATAGTCTTCTAAAACAAAAGATTTCCTTCTCAAAAGATTTCTTGTATTGAGTCTGTCATGTAAAAGCATCCAGAAGAAGATTTTGTGTTTTGGTTGGCATGAGGAGTTCCAGATCCAGCTGAAGTGGGGTGGAGTTGGTTTGAGACCAATCATAACATTATAGGCCTTGCCAGTGGAAAAATGTTCATTACCCCAGATGTAACTCCATGTGTCTTTGTGGTTCTGGTACTGTGATTGCCTCATGGAGTGGCACATCTCCTCAAGCTGCAAGAATTGATCATGAGCTTCTATTGACAGTGGAAGGTGAAAAAGATCTTCAAAGTACTCTGTGACCAGGACCTGTTGCACTGTAAGGTTTGCATTAATCACAAAGGAGAACAGATTCTGTTTTTCATGTGTTGTTTGCTTATTTTAATGAATCTATGGCTAGTAAAAGAGTTTATAAACCATAGAGAAGTTGGAATACAGTAGGTTTAACACCAATATAAATAAATAATGAGTTCATTACAGTACCTCGAAGTGGTGTTTTCTTTTCTTTCGCTAACGGAGCTTACGAGTTTTCTGTTAAGTTTTGTGTTGTGAAGTTTTCAAGTTTTGGGTAAAGATTCGATGGACTATGGAATAAGGAGTGGAAAGAGCCTAAGATTGGGGATGCCCGAGGCACCCCAAGGTAATATTCAAGGACAACCAAGAGCCTAAGCTTGGGGATGCCCTGGAAGGCTGTTGGGGAACGTAGTAATTTCAAAAAAATTCCTACGCACACGCAAGATCATGGTGATGCATAGCAACGAGAGGGAAGAGTGTTGTCCACGTACCCTCGTAGACCGAAAGCGTAAGCGTTAGCACAACGCGGTTGATGTAGTCATACGTCTTCATGATCCGACCGATCAAGCACCGAACGCAATACGCAAGGCACCTCTGAGTTCAGCACACGTTCAGCCCGATGACGTCCCTCGAACTCCGATCCAGCCGAGTGTTCATGGAGAGTTTCATCAGCACGACGGCGTGGTGACGATGATGATGTTCTACCGACGCAGGGCTTCGCCTAAGCACCGCTACAGTATTATCGGGGTGGACTATGGTGGAGGGGGCACCGCACATGGCTAAAAGATCAAATCAATTGTTGTGTCTATGGGGTGCCCCCCTGCCCCCGTATATAAAGGAGCAAGGGGGGAGGTGCGGCCGGCCAGGAGGAGTCCTACTCCCACCAGGAGTAGGACTCCCTCCTTTCCTTGTTGGATTAGGAGAAGGGGGAAAGAGGAGGGAGAGAGGAAGGAAAGGGGGGAGCCGCCCCCCTCTCCTTGTCCTATTCGGACTAGAGGGGTAGGGGCGCGCGACCCTACCCTAGCCACCTCTCCTCTTCTCCACTAAGGCCCACTATGGCCCATTAAGCTCCCGGGGGTTCCAGTAACCCCTCGGTACTCCGATAAAATCCTGATTTCACCCGAAACATTTTCGATATCCAAATATAGGCTTCCAATATATCAATCTTCATGTCTCGACCATTTCGAGACTCCTCGTCATGTCCGTGATCACATCGACTCCGAACAACCTTCGGTACATCAAAA
This sequence comes from Triticum urartu, assembly GCF_003073215.2. NCBI lineage: Eukaryota > Viridiplantae > Streptophyta > Magnoliopsida > Poales > Poaceae > Triticum > Triticum urartu. Next base: position 607,305,528 of record NC_053026.1, on the reverse strand, counting down.
CTCATAAACTCATAATATAACCGTCATTGAAACTTTAAGCGTGCGGACCCTACGTGTTCGAGAACTATGAAGACATGACCGAGACACGTCTCCGGTCAATAACCAATAGCGGAACCTGGATGCTCATATTGGCTCCCACATATTCTACGAAGATCTTTATCCGTCAGACTGCATAACAACATACGTTGTTCCCTTTGTCATCGGTATGTTACTTGCCCGAGATTCGATCCCCGGTATCTCAATACCTAGTTCAATCTCGTTACCGGCAAGTCTCTTTACTCGTTCCGTAATACATCATCCCTGCAACTAACTCATTAGTTGCAATGCTTGCAAGGCTTAAGAGATGTGCATTCCCGAGTGGGCCCAGAGATACCTCTCCGACAATCGGAGTGACAAATCCTAATCTCGAAATATGCCAACCCAACAAATACCTTCGGAGACACCTGTAGAGCACCTTTATAATCACCCAGTTACATTGTGACGTTTGGTAGCACACAAAGTGTTCCTCCGGTAAACGGGAGTTGCATAATCTCATAGTCATAGGAACATGTATAAGTCATGAAGAAAGCAATAGCAACATACTAAACGATCGAGTGCTAAGCTAACAGAATGGGTCAAGTCAATCACATCATTCTCCTAATGATGTGATCCCGTTAATCAAATGACAACTCATGTCTATGGCTAGGAAACATAACCATCTTTGATCAACGAGCTAGTCAAGTAGAGGCATACTAGTGACACTCTGTTTGTCTATGTATTCACACAAGTATTATGTTTCCGGTTAATACAATTCTAGCATGAATAATAAACATTTATCATGATATAAGGAAATAAATAATAACTTTATTATTGCCTCTAGGGCATATTTCCTTCAAAGGCATCCCCTCTTTTGTCTTCGTTCATCGGTAACTTTACTTGGAGCTACATTTTTATTTACCACATGATATGTGTGTTGCTTGGAGCGTCATTTCATTTTATTTAGTTTTGCTTGCTGTTTGAATAAAATACCAACATCTGAAATTCTTAAATGTTAGAGAGTCTTCACATAGTTGCATAATTATTCGACTACTCATTGATCTTCACTTATATCTTTCGGAGTAGTTTGTCATTTGCTCTAGTGCTTCACTTATATCTTTTTAGAGCACGGTGGTGGTATTATTTTATAGAAATAGATGAACTCTCATGCTTCACTTATATTATTTTGAGAGTATTTTAGAAAGGCATGGCAATTTGCTTTGGTTATGAAATTAGTCTAATATGATGGGCATCCAAGAGGGATAATAAAAACTTTCATATAAAGTGCATTCAATACTATGAGAAGTTTGATACTTGATGATTGTTTTGAGATATGAAGATGGTGATATTAAAGTCATGCCAGTTGAGTAGTTGTGAATTTGAGAAATACTTGTGTTGAAGTTTATGATTCCCGTAGCATGCACGTATGGTGAACCGTTATGTGACGAAGTCGGAGCATGATTTATTTATTGATTGTCCTCCTTATGAGTGGCGGTCGGGGACGAGCGATGGTCTTTTCCTACCAATCTATCCCCCTAGGAGCATGCGCATAATACTTTGTTTCAATAACTAATAGATTTTTGCAATAAGTATATGAGTTCTTTATGACTAATGTTGTGTCCATGGATCATACGCACTCTCACCCTTCCACCATTGCTAGCCTCTCTAATACCATGCACCTTTCGCCGGTATCATACACCCACCATATACCTTCCTCAAAACAGCCACCATACCTACCTATCATGCAACTTTCCACCATTCCGTTTATTATGACACGCTCCATCATTGTCATATTGCTTTGCATGATCATGTAGTTGACATCGTATTTGTGGCAAAGCCACCATTCATAATTCTTTCATACATGTCACTCATGAGTCATTGCACATCCCGGTACACCGTCGGAGGCATTCATATAGACTCATATCTTGTTCTAAGTATCGAGTTGTAATCCTTGAGTTGTAAGTAAATAAAAGTGTGATGATCATCATTAGTAGGGCATTGTCCCATGTGAGGAAAGGATGATGGAGACTATGATTCCCCCACAAGTCGGGATGAGACTCCGGACGAAAAAAGGCCATAAAAAAGTGAAGGCCCAAAAAAACGAAAAAATGAGAGAAAAAGAGAGAAGGGGCAATGCTACTATCCTTTTTACCACACTTGTGCTTCAAAGTGGCACCATGATCTTCATGATAGAGAGTCTCCTATGTTGTCACTTTCATATACTAGTGGGAATCTTTCATTATAGAACTTGGATTGTATATTCCGATGATGGGCTTTCTCAAAATGCCCTAGGTCTTCGTGAGCAGGCGAGTTGGATGCACACCCACTTAGTTTCTTTTTGAGCTTTCATATACTTATAGCTCTAGTGCATCCGTTGCATGGCAATCCCTACTCACTCACATTGATATCTATTAATGGGCATCTCCATAGCCCGTTGATACACCTAGTTGATGTGAGACTATCTTCTCCCTTTTTGTCTTCTCCACAACCACCATTCTATTCCACATATAGTGCTATGTCCATGGCTCACGCTCATGTAGTGTGTGAAGATTGAAAAAGTTTGAGAACATCAAAAGTATGAAACAATTGCTTGGCTTGTCATCGCGGTTGTGCATGATTTAAATACGTTGTGTGGTGAAGATGGAGCTTAGCCAGACTATATGATTTTGTAGGGATAGCTTTGTTTGGCCATGCTATTTTGAGAAGACATGATTACTTTGTTAGTATGCTTGAAGTATTATTATTTTTATGTCAATATTAAACTTTTTTCTTGAATCTTATGGATCTGAATATTCTTGCCATAATAAATAAGATTACATGGATAAATATGTTAGGTAGCATTCCACATCAAAAATTCTATTTTTATCATTTACCTACTCGAGGACGAGCAGGAATTAAGCTTGGGGATGCTGATACGTCTCCAACATATCTATAATTTTTTATTGTTCCATGCTATTATATTGTCTGTTTTGGATGTTTATGGGCTTTATTATGCACTTTTAGGCCTCTTTTGGTTCATAGGATAGGATTATCGTAGGAATAGGAATTTTGTAGGAAATGAAATGACGTGTATCTCAAATCCTATGAGTAGGAATAGGAAACGAGATTTCATTTGGTTGACACCAAAGGAATTTTCCCATTGAGTCTAGGCTCATTTTTATTTTCCTACGAAATGTGGAGGATAGGAACCCATCCTATGTAGGAATAGGAATTCATTCCTATGAACCAAAGAGCTCTAAAGGAAAAAATCCTATAAGAATCATATCTTCTAGAATTCCTATAAAATTCCTCCAAACCAAAGGAGGCCTTATATTACTTTTGGGACTAACCTATTAACCCAGAGCCCAGTGCCAGTTTCTGTTTTTTCCTTGTTTTAGAGTATCGCAGAACAGGAAAATTACACGGAGTCCAATTGACTTGAAACTTCACGGAACTTATTTTTGGACCAGAAGAAGCCCACGGAGTATCGGAGATGGACCAGGAGAGTCCCGGGCTGCCCACGGGGGTGGGGGGCGCGCCAACCCCCCCCCCCCAGGGGGCGCGCCCCCTGCCTCGTGGACAGCCCGGAGATCCACTGACGTACTTCTTCCTCCTATATATATCCACATACCTTGAAAGCTTCAGGGAGCATAATAGATCGGGAGTTCCGCCGCCAGAAGCCTCCATAGCCACCGAAAACCAATCTAGACCAATTCCGGCACCCTGCCGGAGGGGGGAATCCCTCTCCGGTGGCCATCTTCATCATCACGGCACTCTCCATGACGAGGAGGGAGTAGTCCACCCTCGGGGCTGAGGGTATGTACCAGTAGCTAGTGTTTGATCTCTCTCTCTCTCTATCTCTCTCTCTCTCTCGTGTTCTTGAGGTGGTACGATCTTGATGTATCACGAGCTTTGCTATTATAGTTGGATCTTATGATGTTTCTCCCCCTCTACTCTCTTGTAATGGATTGAGTTTTCCCTTTGAAGTTATCTTATCGGATTGAGTCTTTAAGGATTTGGGAACACTTGATGTATGTCTTGCATGTGCTTATCTATGGTGACAATGGGATATCACATGATCCACCGGATGTATGTTTTGGTGATCAACTTGTGTGTTCCGTGACCTTGTGAACTTATGCATAGGGGTTGGCACACGTTTTCGTCTTGACTCTCCGGTAGAATCTTTGGGGCACTCTTTGAAGTTCTTTGCTTTGGTTTGAATAGATGAAGCTGAGATTGTGTGATGCATATCGTATAATCATACCCACGGATACTTGAGGTGACATTGGAGTATCTAGGTGACATTAGGGTTTTGGTTGATTTGTGTCTTAAGGTGTTATTCTAGTACGAACTCTAGGGTAGATTGAACGGAAAGAATAGCTTCGTGTTATTTTACTACGGACTCTTGAATAGATCGATCAGAAAGGATAACTTTGAGGTGGTTTCGTACCCTACCATAATCTCTTTGTTTGTTCTCCGCTATTAGTGACTTTGGAGTGACTCTTTGTTGCATGTTGAGGGATAGTTATATGATCCAATTATGTTATTATTGTTGAGAGAACTTGCACTAGTGAAAGTATGAACCCTAGGCCTTCTTTCAACGCATTGCAATACCGTTTGTGCTCACTTTTACCATTAGTTACCTTGCTGTTTTTATATTTTCAGATTACAAAAACCATTATCTA
>NC_053026.1:607286401-607299849 GCF_003073215.2 Triticum urartu | reverse complement strand
GTCTTCCTCTCTCCTTTCTCGTATGACGCCAACTATTATTATGGATATCCGCCAGGCCAGCCGTGGCCATAGACCAATTTAGGCCAAAAGCCTAAGCTTGGGGGAGTACGTATTTCCCACCGACATTACATTTATGCTCACACACTCATTGCTAGATGTCGGTGCTCATACTTTTTCATTGTATCATCCATGCTAGTTTATTTCCCTTTTTATGCTTTCTTCTTGTGTGTTTAATAAACCTTAAGAAAAACCAAAAAAATAGTTGTAGCTTTTAGTTAGTTTAATTTCCATGCTTGTAGTAGTAATTAAAAAGAAAACCCAAAAAGATTTCCTATTCTTCTTTTTGCTTGTTGGGAGCTTTCTCGTGTAAATAGTTTTATTTCTTTTCTTTTCTTTGGGGGTCGATAGGAGAAGACCATGATTAAATTGTTGAAGTGGCTCTTATATGCATACTTGTTGATCTGACAAAAGAGCCCATATTGCCTTGTCTTCTCCTGTTATTGAATGCCTTCAGATTCCAGCTTAGTCCAATGCACGTGCACTATTATTATTATTCACATCATTCGGTCGTGCAAGTGAAAGGCAATTATGAACGATATATGATGGACTGACTGAGATGAGGAAAGCTGGTATGAACTCGACCTCTTTTGTTTTTGTAAATATGATTAGTTCATCGTCTGATTCAGCCTATTATGAATAAACATGATTTGCAATGACAACTAGAGATCATAGTTTCTTATGCCATGCTTGATTAGCTATGAGTTATAATGGTTTACCTTGTGTGCCAACATGCTATTAAAATGGTTATGATGTGGTATGATAGGGTGGTATCCTCCTTTGAATGATTTAAGTGACTTGACTTGGCACATGTTCACGCATGTAGTTGAAACAAAATCAACATAGCCTTCACGATATTTATGTTCATGGTGATTATATCCTACTCATGCTTGCATTCGGTATGTTGATTAATTTTAATGCATGTTCATGACTGTTGTCGCTCTCTAGCTGGTCGCTTCCCAGTCTTTTGCTAGCATTCACCTGTATACTAAGAGGGAATACTGCTTGTGCATCCAAACCCTTAAACCCCAAAGTTATTCCACATGAGTCCACTATACCTACCTATATACGGTATCTACCTGCCGTTCCAAGTAAATTTGTATGTGCCAAACTCTAAACCTTCAAATAAATATCCTGTTTTGTATGCTCGAATAGCTCATGTATCAACTAGGGTTGTCTGTATCTTCCATGTTAGGCAGGTTATTCTCAAGAGGAGTGGACTCCGCTCCTCACTCACGAGATAAATGGATGGTCACCGGGATGCCCAGTCCCATGCTTTATGCAAACTAAATCAAAATAATTGCAAACAAAACTCCCCCTGGGACTCTTGTTAGTTGGAGGCACTCGTTGTTTCGAGCAAGCCATGGATTGATGCTTGTTGGTGGAAGGGGGAGTATAAACTTTACCATTCTGTTTGGGAACCGCCTATAATGTGTGTAGCATGGAAGATATCGCCATCTCTTGGTTGTTATGTTGACAATGAAAGTATACCGCTCAAAATATTATTCACCTCTATTTCAAAACCGAGCTCTGGCACCTCTACAAATCCCTGCTTCCCTCTGCGAAGGGCCTATCTATTTACTTTTATGTTGAGTCATCACCCTCTTATTAAAAAGCACTAGCTGGAGAGCACAGCTGTCATTTGCATTCATCATTGTTAATTTATATTGGGTATGACTATGATTGGATCTCTGTTACCATGAATTACAATGTCTAGTCAGTCCTTGATCTTTAAAGGTACTCTGCATTTATGTTTTGCGGTCTCAGAAAGGGCTAGTGAGATACCATCTTGTTATATCATATTATGGTTGTTTTGAGATAGTGTTGTCATCCGAGATTTATTATTTTTGCTTGCTAGTTGATTATGCTATTGATATGAGTAATTGTGAGACCTGAGAATTATTACAAATGTGGTTAGTTATGATCTATGCTGAAAACCTGAATGCTGGCTTGACATAGTTACAACAACAAGAGCAAACAGAGTTTGTAAAAGTTTTTCTTTCTTTCTTTCAGTTTGTCAACTGAATTGCTTGAGGACAAGCAAGGGTTTAAGCTTGGGGGAGTTGATACGTCTCCGTCGTATCTACTTTTCCAAACACTTTTGCCCTTGTTTTGGACTCTAACTTGTATGATTTGAATGGAACTAACTCGGACTGACGCTGTTTTCAGCAGAATTAGCCTGGTGTTGTTTTATGTGCAGAAAACAAATATTCTCGGAATGACCTGAAACTTCACGGAGCAACTTTTCAGAAAATATGAAAAATACCTGCAAAAGATGAAGGCCAGGGGGCCCACCACCTCTCCACGAGGGTGGGGGCGCGCCTGCCCCCCTAGGGCGCGCCCCTACCTCGTGGGCCCCCTGTTGCCTCTCCTACTCCAACTCCATATATTGTGTTTCGGGGAGAAAAAATCAGAGAGAAGAAATCATCGCGTTTTACGATACGGAGCCGCCGCCAAGCCCTAAAACCTCTCGGGAGGGCTGATCTGGAGTCCGTTCGGGGCTCCGGAGAGGGGAATCCGTCGCCATCGTCATCATCAACCATCCTCCATCACCAATTTCATGATGCTCACCGCCGTGCGTGAGTAATTCCATCGTAGGCTTGCTGGACGGTGATGGGTTGGATGGGATCTATCATGTAATCGAGTTAGTTTTGTTAGGTTTGATCCCTAGTATCCACTATGTTCTGAGATTGATGTTGCTATGACTTTGCTATGCTTAATGCTTGTCACTAGGGCCCGAGTGCCATGATTTCAGATCTGAACCTATTATGTTTTCATCAATATATGAGTTCTTGATCCTATCTTGCAAGTCTATAGTCACCTATTATGTGTTATGATCCGTTAACCCCGAAGTGACAATAATCGGGATACTTACCGGTGATGACCATAGTTTGAGGAGTTCATGTATTCACTATGTGTTAATGCTTTGTTCCGGTTCTCTATTAAAAGGAGGCCTTAATATCCCTTAGTTTCCGTAGGACCCCGCTGCCACGGGAGGGTAGGACAAAAATGTCATGCAAGTTCTTTTCCATAAGCATGTATGACTATATTTGGAATACATGCCTATATTACATTGACGAACTGGAGCTAGTTCTGTGTCACCCTAGGTTATGACTGTTACATGATGAACCGCATCCAACATAATTCTCCATCACCGATCCATTGCCTACGAGCTTTTCATATATTGTTCTTCGCTTATTTACTTTTCCGTTGCTATTGCTATCATCACTACAAAATACCAAAAACATTACTTTTACTATTGTTACCTTTTGCTACCGTTACCACTACTATCATATTACTTTGCTACTAAACACTTTGCTGCAGATATTAAGTTTCCAGGTGTGGTTGAATTGACAACTCAGCTGCTAATACTTGAGAATATTCTTTGGCTTCCCTTGTGTCGAATCAATAAATTTGGGTTGAATACTCTACCCTCGAAAACTGTTGCGATCCCCTATACTTGTGGGTTATCACCCATCACATACCCTTATCTCCCGCATTACATTATTTGCATTTGCCTCTCGTTTTCCTCTCCCCCACTTCACCCTTGCCGTTTTATTCGCCCTCTCTCTTATCCTCCCTCTCTTTCTCTATTTGCCTCTTTTTGCCCGCTTGCTTTTTGTTTGCTTGTGTTTAGTTTGCTTGCTTGTCGTTATGGCTAGTCCCTTATCTTCTCCGTTGTCCCCTGAGTTCGAAAATCTTTCACTTCAAACAAAGACTAGGAGAAAACTTAAAAGATGCCTGGTTGAGAATAATGGAGTCTTATCGTAATTGTACCTCTGAAATAAACCTGAGAATTTTGCTTCGCAATTTTTATGTTGGATTGAATATGTCTCATAGACAACTCTTGGATTGTGTTGCCAAAGGCAATTTTATTGAAATCGATCCCCATATTGCGCTTGAAATTATAGAAGGTATAGTGGGAACACTACCTCAACAAAAGGGACCTCATCCTACTCAGGAAGAGACGCAAGTTTTTTAAAAAATTGTGAAGTTACTAAAATTTTACAGAAGTCTCTTGAACCTCTTAAGAACATAGTGGAAATATTCACCGCATGAATATGTTGATTACCCTTTGCAATAAGCGGTTGGATTCGTTAGATCTAAAAATTTCAGAATATGAAGGGAAACGTAAAGAACCTCCCGGATTGATCTTGATTCCGCTAAAAAGTTGAAAACTAAAGATGGCAATACCTAGATCTATTCCTTGCTTGTTATGCCTAGCTATGGACGTTAAACGATAGCGCTTGTTGGGAGGAAACCCAATTTTATTTTTATTCCTTGCTTTTGCTCCTGTTTAGTAATAAATAATTTATTTGGCCTATATTTTGGTTGTGTTTCTTGTGTTTAATTAGTGTTTGTGCCAAGTAGAACCGTTGGGAAGACTTGGGGAAAGTCTTGTTGAACTTGCTGTAAAAAAACAGAAACTTTAGCGCTCACGAGAACTGCTGTCATTTTTATTTGGAAAGTCCTATTTAGTTAATTCTTTTTGCAGATGATTAATAGATAAATTCCTCACGTCCAGAAATGTATTTTATAATTTTTGGGGTTCCAGATGTTTCTCTAGCTACAGATTACTACAGACTGTTCTGTTTTTGACAGATTCTGTTTTTCGTGTGTTGTTTGCTTATTTTGATGAATCTATGGCTAGTAAAATAGTTTATAATCCATAGAGAAGTTGGAATACAGTAGTTTTAACACCATATATAAATAAATAATGAGTTCATTACAGTACCTTGAAGTGGTCCTTTGTTTTCTTTCGCTAACGGAGCTCACGAGATTTTCTACTTTAAGTTTTGTGTTGTGAAGTTTTTAAGTTTCGGGTAAAGATTTGATGGGTTATGGAACAAGGAGTGGCAAGAGCCTAAGCTTGGGGATGCCCATGGAACCCAAAGATAATCTAAGGACACCTAAAAGCCAAAGCTTGGGGATGCCCCGGAAGGCATCCCCTCTTTCGTCTACTTCTATCGGTAACTTTACTTGGAGCTATATTTTTATTCACCACATGATATGTGTTTTGCTTGGAGCGTCTTTTATGATTTGAGTCTTTGCTTTTTAGTCTACCCCAATCATCCTTGCTGTACACACCTTTTTAGAGAGCCATACATAATTTGAAATTTGATAGAATACTCTATGTGCTTCACTTATATCTTTGGAGCTTTATAATTTTGCTCTAGTGCTTCACTTATATCTTTTAGAGCACGGTGGTGGATTTGTTTTATAGAAACTATTGATTTCTCATGCTTCACTTAGATTATTTTGAGAGTCTTAATAGCATGGTAATTTTCTTAAAATCCTAATATGCTTGGTATGCAAGATTAATAATAAAACTTTCTTATGAGCATGTTGAATACTAAGAAAAGTTTGATGCTTGATGATTGTTTTGAGATATGGAGGTAATAATATCAAAGTCATGCTAGTTGAGTAGTTGTGAAATTGAGAAATACTTGTGTTGAGGTTTTCAAGTCCCGTAGCATGCACGTATAGTAAACGTTATGCAACAAATTTGAAACATGAGGTGTTATTTGATTGTCTTCCTTATGAGTGGCGGTCGGGGACGAGCGATGGTCTTTTCCTACCAATCTACCCCCCTAGGAGCATGCGTATAGTGCCGAGGTTTTTGATGAATTGTAGATTTTTGCAATAAGTATGTGATTTCTTTATGACTAATGTTGAGTCCATGGATTATACACACTCTCACCCTTCCATCCTTGCTAGCCTCTTCGGTACCATGCATTTCCCTTTCTCACATTGAGAGTTGGCGCAAACTTCACCGGTGCATCCAAACCCCGTGATATGATACGCTCTTTCACACATAAACCTCCTTATATCTTCCTCAAAACAGCCACCATACCTACCTATTATGGCATTTCCATAGCCAATCCGAGATATATTGCCATGCAACTTTCCAACATTCCATTCATCATGACTCATTCATCATTGTCATATTGCTTAGCATGATCATGTAGTTGACATAGTATTTGTGGCAAAGCCAACGTTCATAATTCTTTCATACATGTCACTCTTGATTCATTGCATATCCTGGTACACCACCGAAGGCATTCATATAGAGTCATATTTGTTCTAGTATCGAGTTGTAAATAAATAGAAGTGGGATGATCATCATTATTAGAGCATTGTCCCATGTGAGGAATAAAAAAAGAGAAAGGCCATAAAAAAGGAGAAGCCCCCCCCCCCAAAAGAAAGGCCATAAAAAAGAGAAGGCCCAAAAAAATGAGAGAAAAAAAGAGAAGGGACAATGTTACTATCCTTTTACCACACTTGTGCTTCAAAGTAGCACCATGATCTTCATAGTAGAGAGTCTCTCATGTTATCACTTTCATATACTAGTGGGAATTTTTCATTATAGAACTTGGCTTGTATATTCCAACAATGGGCCTCCTCAAGTGCCCTAGGTCTTCGTGAGCAAGCAAGTTGGATGCACACCCACTAGTTTCTTTTGTTGAGCTTTCATACATTTATAGCTCTAGTGCATCCGTTGCATGGCAATCCCTACTCCTTGCATTAACATCAATCGGTGGGCATCTCCATAGCCCATTGATTAGCCTCGTTGATGTGAGACTTTCTCCTTTTTTGTCTTCTCCACATAACCCCCTCATTGTATTCTATTCCACCCATAGTGCTATGTCCATGGCTCGCACTCATATATTGCGTGAAAGTTTATAGGTTTGAGATTACTAAAGTATGAAACAATTGCTTGGCTTGTCATCGGGGTTGTGCATGATGAGAGCATTCTTGTGTGACGAAAATGAAACATGAGTAAACTATATGATTTTGTAGGGATGAACTTTCTTTGGCCATGTTATTTTGAGAAGACATAATTGCTTAGTTAGTATGCTTGAAGTATTATCATTTTTATGTCAATATTAACTTTTGTCTTGAATCTTTCGGATCTGAATATTCATACCACAATTAAGAAGAATTACATTAAAATTATGCCAAGTAGCACTCCGCATCAAAAATTCTTTTTTTTATCATTTACCTACTCGAGGACGAGCAGGAATTAAGCTTGGGGATGCTTGATACGTCTCCAACGTATCTATAATTTTTGATTGCTCCATGCTATATTATCTACTGTTTTGGACATTATTGGGCTTTATTATCCACTTTTATATTATTTTTGGGACTAACCTATTAACCGGAGGCCCAGCCCAGAATTGCTGTTTTTTGCCTGTTTTAGGGTTTCGAAGAAAAGGAATATCAAACGGAGTCCAAACGGAATGAAACCTTCGGGAACGTGATTTTCTCAACAAACAAGACCCAGGAGACTTGGACCCTACGTCAAGACACAAAAGAGGAGGCCACGAGGTAGGGGGCGCGCCTACCCCCCAGGCGCGCCCTCCACCCTCGTGGGCCCCCTGTTGCTCCACCGACGTACTCCTTCCTCCTATATATACCTACGTACCCCCAAACGATCAGATACGGAGCCAAAACCCTAATTCCACCGCCGCAACTTTCTGTATCCACGAGATCCCATCTTGGGGCCTGTTCCGGAGCTCCGCCGGAGGGGGCATCGATCACGGAGGGCTTCTACATCAACACCATAGCCCCTCCGATGAAGTGTGAGTAGTTTACCTCAGACCTACGGGTCCATAGTTATTAGCTAGATGGCTTCTTCTCTCTTTTTGGATCTCAATACAATGTTCTCCCCCTCTCTTGTGGAGATCTATTCGATGTAATCTTCTTTTGCGGTGTGTTTGTTGAGACCGATGAATTGTGGGTTTATGATCAAGTCTATCTATGAACAATATTTGAATCTTCTCTGAATTCTTTTATGTATGATTGGTTATCTTTGCAAGTCTCTTCGAATTATCAGTTTGGTTTGGCCTACTAGATTGATCTTTCTTGCAATGGGAGAAGTGCTTAGCTTTGGGTTCAATCTTGCGGTGTCCTTTCCCAGTGACAGTAGGGGCAGCAAGGCACGTATTGTATTGTTGCCATCGAGGATAACAAGATGGGGTTTTCATCATATTGCATGAGTTTATCCCTCTACATCATGTCATCTTGCTTAAGGCGGTACTCTGTTTTCATGAACTTAATACTCTAGATGCATGCTGGATAGCGGTCGATGAGTGGAGTAATAGTAGTAGATGCAGGCAGGAGTCGGTCTACTTGTCTCGGATGTGATGCCTATATACATGATCATACCTAGATATTCTCATAACTATGCTCAATTCTGTCAATTGCTCAACAGTAATTCGTTCACCCACCGTTAAATACTTATGCTCTTGAGAGAAGCCACTAGTGAAACCTATGGCCCCCGGGTCTATCTTCATCATATTAATCTTCCAATACTTAGTTATTTCCTTTGCTTTTATTTTACTTTGCATCTTTATCACAAAAATACCAAAAATATTATCTCATCATATCTATCAGATCTCACTCTCGTAAGTGACCGTGAAGGGATTGACAACCCCTTATCGCGTTGGTTGCGAGGAGTTATTTGTTTTTTGCAGGGACGAGGGACTCGCACGCAGCCTCCTACTGGATTGATACCTTCGTTCTTCAAAACGAGGGAAATACTTACGCTACTTTGTGCATCATCCTTCCTCTTCGAGATAAACCAACGCAAGTGCTCAAGAGGTAGCAAGAAGGATTTCTCATAGCAAAAGGGATACATGCCACAGGGACGGGCCCATGTAGCCTGGGAATAATGCAGCCCGAGGGGCGCTCCCAGCTTAAATAAACTTGGAAGATGTCACCTGGTTCTGTAGACGAAGTAGAGTTGGTGCAGCTGAAGCCATGCGCTGAAGGAATGGCTCCTCACGAGCCACCGGGACCCTAAGCCTCGGGAGGCTCTGGGGGCTCAGGAGGTTTCCTGGAGACCGTCCCCATCTCCTCCTGAACGGCGTGGAACCTGGCCTCCTGAGCCGCCAGGACTTGCCGCGCATCGCGCTGATAGGCCGACGCCACGCTCGGCAAGCCGAAGGGCATGCGAACGTAGTTGTGTGGTGGACCCTCACAGCGGCCCGCACGCGAAGGCCAGAAGCGCTCCTGAGCTGCGGCCCTGTTGAGCCCTGGGATGTCGATGCAGGGGCGCAGCCCGGCATCCTCGCCTAGATGGGGGGCTGCACCTTGTGAGCGGCCGTGGCCGCGCATGGCCCTTGCTTCTTTCAGTTCCTCAGTGGTCTTGGTGATGAATTCATGAGCAGTGGGCACTCCTTGCCCTGTGCTCTCTTGAGGAAAGCGTGCCGTGAAGCACGCTTCCAAGTGGTGCCCAAGCGCCTCCCTCGTGAGGTTGGCAAGGTCTGAGGCTCTCCAGGAGAGAGCCCCCGAGCCCTGCCGGAGGAGGGCGTCGGGCATGCTTTCCTATGCGGTGGAGGGAGGCACCCCTGGAGCGGGCGCTAATCCTGATGAGGCTCCTGACGTGACGCCATCTTCTTGGGGTCCTGCGCGGCGTGGCAGCTTCTGCTTGGGGATGGTCTCCGGAGGGCCTTCACTTCTGCTGTCAGGGTGTCGATTGCTGCGGCTTGGGAGGCGCGCTCAAGGGAGCACACCGCATCCCTTTCTTCACATGGGACCGTGATGATTCCCCGCTTCCTGGCATCTTGAGGACGTTGTAGCCATGGTGAGTGACTGCCATGAACTTGGCCAAGCTGGATACCCGAGGATGGCATTGTACGGCAGGTGGATGTGCGCGACGTCGAAGTCGATGAGCTCGGGTGCGGTAGTTCTTGCGCTCCCCGAAGGTGACAGGCAGGCGGACTTGCCCTATCGGTGTGGTGGAACCGTCAGTCACTCCTGAGAAAGGTTTGGTTGGCTGGAGCTGCTCATAGGGCACTTGGAGGTTGTCGAACGTGTCGACGGATAGGATGTTGAGCCCTGCGCCGCCGTCGATGAGAGTCTTGGTGACTTGCACATTGCTGATGACTGGGGAGCACAGCATAGGGAGTGTGCCAGCGGTGGCTGCGCACTTGAGCTGGTCGGCCGAGTCGAAGGTGATGGCGCATTGGGACCACTTGAGCGGGCGCGTGGCCTCGAGCTTAGGGAGCGCCGCGTTCACCTCGCGAGCGAACTGTTTGAAGATGCGCTGAGAGGCTGAGGCCTGAGCACCGCCCAAGATGCAAGAGATCGCACGCGGCTCCTTGAAGACCCCAGCCCCCTCGTCCTGGTGGTGGTCGTCGTTCCTTCTTAGTGGCGGCAACGGGGGAAGACCGGCGTTGCCCTGGGGGCGATCCTCACGAGGCGGTCCCTCCAGGCGCCCTCGCGAGGTTGGTCCTGCCAGCGGTCCTCACAGGCCGGCCGCGCCACTCCTGGCGCGGGCCACGGTCGTCCCAGCGTCTGGCTCCGCGTCCTCCTCCGCGGCCGTAGCCTCGGTCATTGCGCTTGGGGCGTCGACCGAAGCGTCCTTCCCGTATGGCTCTGAGCTCTTGGCAGTCGCTGGTGTTGTGGGTGTTCAAATTGTGCAAGGCGCAGAACGGGCAGCCGTTCTTGGATGACTCGGGTTGATCTCTGCCTCGCTTGGTGTCGGGCTCCGCTACGAGCACTAATGCCTCTTTGCGCTTCACGTCCTTGGCCTTGGCCTTCTTCTCCTCCACTCCTGCAGCTGGCAGCTCAAGGAGAGAGAGGCGCCCCTCCTCAGCTCTTGCGCACTTGGTCTCTAGGTCGATCAGCTCCTGAGATGTACAAAGCTCCTCATGGATAGCCAGCTCTTCCGTCATCTTGATGTCACGGATGCCGTCTGAGAACGCGGAGATGATGGCTTCGTCCGTGACCTTGGGGATCTTGAGGCGGGTGTTATTGAAGCACTGGATGTACTTCTGGAGGGTCTCTCCTGGTTGTTGCTTGATGCGGCGTAGATCGCCCGCGGCCGGTGGGCGGTCGCGAGTACCCTAGAAGTTGGCGACGAAGCGGTCGCTCATCTCGTCCCAGGAGGAGATCGAGCCGTGCTGCAGGTTCAGGAGCCAGGAGCGGGCCCCATCCTTGAGAGCCATGGGAAACTAGTTCGCCATGACTTTTTTGTCACCGTTAGCCGCTTTGATGCTCAGCTCATAGAGCTGCAAGAACTCTGTGGGGTCGGCGGTGCCGTCGTATTGAGGAGGTAGATCTGGCTTGAACTTGCCTGGCCAGGCAAAGCTACGCAGCTCAGGGGTGAAGGCACGGCAGCCGGCCGTGGTTGCCGGGGCCCGCTTCGGAGGTGGAGCTAGGTCTTGACGAGGTCCGCGCTGCGCCACTGCAGGCGGCGTGCGGTCTTGACAAGGTGGCGCAGGGAGCGCCGATGCAGCTTCTCGCGGCCGCGGGATTTCTCGGTAGCTTCTTTCTTCGCGCGCGGGCGCCGGGCGCAGTGGATCACGCCGCGGACGCGCGCACCTTGGTGCCAAGGCACCGTCTTGGGGTCGAGGCGGTGGTGGCATGCCATGAGCCCCGTCGCCCGCGGCTGGTTGAGGGGGAGGCAGAGAGTGGGACGGCGTCGGAGAGCCCCCTGCGGCACGGACGATCTCGGCGACGCGGTCGAGCCACTCCTCGTAGAGGTCATCGACGGGGTGGTAATGCAGGAGCTCGTTTGCCGCGATGAGCGCGCCCATGCCTCCATGGGAGCGCGGTGCGCGTGGGACGAAGAACCAGCAGGGGTGAGTGATGGAGTAGCAGTGTGGCCGTCCTGCCGCACCGAAGGATGCTGCGAGGACGCCAGCTGCTCGTTCCCCACTGGGCCGGTAGCAGCGTTGGCGGCGGGGGAGGGAGAACGACGAGGTATCCCACCGACGGGAGCCGTCTGAGTGACTCGGGCGGCGAGGGCAGCCCGACGCTCAGCTCGAGCACGGCGAGCGTCCGCCATGGAGGCGACAGAGCAACGGAGCAACGAACCGACGGAAGGGAAACTACAGCGCACCCCTACCTAGCGCGCCAAATGTCAGATGCAGGGTTCCGGCTAACCCTTAAGGCTCGAACACTGGGGTGCGCGCGAAGTCTTTCCCTCCTACCGATCTACGCTCTAGCTCGCTAAGATCTTGCGGACGAACTCGACGAACTCACAACATAGAAAGACACGAGGTTTATACTAGTTCGGGCCACCGTTGTGGTGTAATACCCTACTCCAGTGTGGTGGTGGTGGATTGCCTCTTGGGCCGATGATGAACAATACAAGGGGAAGAACAGCCTGCTGAGGTTGAGGTGTTCTTGTGCTTTCGGACTTGTGTATATCTCTGGGTCCGGTGAGTCTCCCCCCTACTATAGTGGCTAGCCCTACTTATACAGGCCCTGGTCCTCTTCCCAAATATTGAGCGGGAAGGGAGCCAACAATGGCGGGCTAATTCGAAGTGGGACAGCTAGTACAAGCTATCCTGACAAAAGCGGTCTTCGCCTGTGAAAAGCTCTGGTGGTGACGCCGTCTTGGGCTCCACGATGACCTCCGTCTTGCCGTCCTTCTGGTCTTGGTCTTGTTGCACCAAAATGGCAACCTTTGCCTGATGTGTCGGTACTCTGCGGCTGCGCTTTCTGCACCAAAGAGGAAACAAGGACGCTGCGCGCACTGGCGCCCGCCTGGTGTCAATCGTCATGGCTCACGACACGAGAGCCTCGTGAGGTTCGCCTCGCCTTGATATCTCCACTCCTCGCGAGCCTGCCTTACCAGGACACTCCTCAGGAGGTCTTGCGTCATCCGCCTCGCAAGGCTTGGACCCTCGCGAGGGTCTTGGGTGCCTCGTTGATGAAGATGGGCCATACGGCCCGCTGGCTCCGCCACGCCGCGGGCTGCAGGCAGGCAAGTATGGGGACCCCCGTTCCCAGAACGCTGACAACGGCGTGACCACAGCCGAAGCCGTGGATGACGAGGGCAACGAGAAGGCCGCGGGTGACGGCGACGAAGCTGCGGGCGAGACCGCGGGTGGCAGCACCGGTGACGGCGACAGAGCCGTGGGCGAAGCCGCGGGTGGCAGCAATGGCGACGGCGCAGGGCCGCAGGCAAAGCCGCAGGTGGCGGGGAGGACGCCTCGGCAGGCGAGGCATGATACGTCTCCAACGTATCTATAATTTTTGATTGCTCCATGTCTGTATATTATCTACTGTTTTGGACTATGTGGGCTTTATTTTCCACTTTTATATTATTTTTGGGACTAACCTATTAACCGGAGGCCCAGCCCAGAATTGCTGTTTTTTTGCCTATTTCAGTGTTTCGAGAAACAGAATATCAAACGGAGTCCAAACGGAATGAAATCTCGGAAACGTGATTTTCTCATCAGATAAGACCAGGAGACTTGGACCCTCCATCAAGAAAGCCAGGCGGTCACGAGGGTGGAGGGCGCCCCCCCCCAGGGCGCGCCCCCTGCCTCGTGGGCCCCTCGAAGCTCCACCGACGTACTCCTTCCTCCTATATATACCTACGTACCCCCAAACGATCGGATACGGAGCCAAAAACCTAATTCCACCGCCGC